>NW_012117043.1:9380869-9400168 GCF_000951035.1 Colobus angolensis palliatus | reverse complement strand
GCGATCATTAAAAAGTAAGGAAACAACAGGTGCTGGAGAGGATGTGGAGAAATAGGAACACTTTTACACTGTTGGCGGGAGTGTAAACTAGTTCAACCATTGTGGAAGACAGTGTGGCGACTCCCCAAGGATCTAGAACTGGAAATACTATTTGACCCATTGATCTCATTACTGGGCATATACCCAAAGCATTATAAATCATGCTACTATAAAGACACATGCATATGTATGTTTATTGAGGCACTATTCACAATAGCAGACTTGGAACCAACTCAAATGTCCATCAATGATAGACTGGATTAAGAAAATGTGGCACATATACACCACGGAATACTATGCAGCCATAAAAAAGATGAATTCATGTCCTTTGCAGGGACATAGATGCAGCTGGAAACCATCATTCTCAGCAAACTCTAACAAGGACAGAAAACCAAACATTTCATGTTCTCACTCATAAGTGGGAATTGAACAATGAGAACCCTTGGACACAGGCAGGGAACATCACACCCTGGGGCCTGTCATGGAGTGGGGAGCAGGGGGAGGGATAGCATTATGAGAAATACCTAATGTAAATGATAAGTTAATGGGTGCAGTAAACCAACATGACACATGTATACCTATGTAACAAACCTGCACATTGTGCACATGTACCCTAGAACTTAAAGTATAATTTTTTAAAAAAAGAAAAAATGAGAGAAGATTCAAATAAATAAAATCAGAGATGTAAAGGAGACATTATAACTGTTACCACAGAAATTCAAAGGATCATTATTGGCCACTATGAGTAAATATATACCAATAAATTGGAAAATCCAGAGAAAATGGATCTTAGACATATAATGCTTATCAAGATTGAACCATGAAGAAATTCAAACGCCAAACAGACCAGTAACAAGTGACAAGATCAAAGCCACAATAAAAAGTCTCCTAGTAAAGAAAAGCCTAGGACACAACGGTTCTCACTGCTGAATTCTACCAAATGTTTAAAGAAGATCTAGTACCAATCCTACCTAAACTGATCTGAAAAACAACATAGGAAGGAATACTTCCAAACTTATTCTACAAAGCCAGTATTACCCTGATACCAAAGCCAGACAATGACATATAAAAAAAAGAAAAAAACAAAACGGCATGCCAATATCCCTGATGAATATTTATGCAAAAATCCTCTACAAAATACTAGCAAGCCAAATTCAACAATACATTTAAAAGATCATTCATCATGACCAATTAGGATTTATCACAGGAATGCAAGTATAGTTCAGTGTATGCAAATCAATCAATGTGATACATCATATCAACAGAAGGAAGGACAATATCCATATGATAATTTTAATTGATTTTGAAAAAGTATTCAATAAAATTCAACAACCTTTCATAATAAAAACCCTAAAATCACTCAGTATAGAAGAAACACACCTCATTATAATAAAAGCTACATATGACAGACTCACTGCTGGCATTGTAATAAATGGGGAGGGAAACTGAAAGCCTTTCTTCTAAGATCTGAAAAGAGACAGGGATATCCTCACCACTGTTATTCAACATACTACTAGAAGTCCTAGCATGAGCAATTAGACAAGAGAAAGAAATGTCAGGCATCCAGATTGGAAAGGAAGAAGTCAAATTATCCTTGTTTGCAGATAACATAAGCGTATATTTGGAAAAACACCAAAAACTATTAAAACAGATAAATAAATCTGGTAAAGCTGCAGGATACAAAATCAACATAAAAAAATTAGTAGCATTTCTGTATGTCAACAGTGAACAATCTAAAAAATAAATCCAAAAAGTATCCCACTTACAATAGCCACAAATAAGATTAAATGCCTAGGAATTAATTTAACCCAAGAAGTGAAAGTTCTCTACAATGAAAACTATAAAATACTGATAAAAGAAATTGAAAAAGACATGAAAAAATGGAAAAATATTTTATGCTCATGGATTGAAAGAATAAATATTGTTAAAATGTCCATACTATCCAAGGCAATCTATAAATTCAATGCAATCTTTATCAAAATACCAATGGTGTTCTTCATATAAATAGAAAAATCAATCTAAAATATATATGGGACCACTAATGATCCAGAATACCCAAAGCTGTCCTGAGCAAAAAGAACTGGAGGAATCACATTACCTGGCTTCAAATTATACTATAGAGTTACAGTAAACCAAACAGCATGGTATTGGCATGCAAAGAGACACATAAAGCTGGGTGCAGCAGTTCATGCCTGTAATCCCAGCACTTTGGGAGGCCAGGGTGGGTGGATCACTTGAGGTCAGGAGTTCAACACCAACCTGGCCAACAAGGTGAAACGCCATCTCTACTAAAAATACAAAAATTAGCCAGGCCTAGTGGTGCTAGCCTGTAATCTCATCTACTTGGGAGGCTGAGGCAGGACAATCATTTGAATCCAGGAGGCAGATGTTGCCATGAGCCAAGACTGTGCCACTGCACTCCAGCCTGGGCAATAGAGCAAGATTCCCTCTCAAAAAAAAGAAAAAAAACCCATAAACCAATGGAACAGAATAGAGAACACAGAAACAAATCCACACACCTATAGTGAACTTATTTTCAACCAAGATGCCAAGAACATACATTGGGGGAAAGACAGTCTCTTCAACAAATGGTGCTGGGAAAATTGGAAATTGGATATCCATATACAGAAGGATAAAACTAAACCCCTATTACTCACCACATACAAAATCAAATCAAAATACATGAAATACTTATAACTAAGACCTCAAACTATGAAATAACTAAAAGAAAACATTGAGGAAACTCTCTAGGACATTGGAGTGGGCAAATATTTCTTGAGCAATAACTGACAAGCACAGGCTACCAAAGCATAAATGGACAAATGAGATTACCTCAAGTTAAAAAGTTTTTACACAGCAAAAGAAACAATTAACAAAGTGAAGAAACAACTCACAGAATGGGGGAAAATATTTGCAAACTATCCGCCTGACAAGTAACTAAAAACCAGAATATAAAAGGAGCTCAACAACTCTATAAGGGAAAATTCTAATAATCTGATTTTAAAATGAACAAAATATATCAATAGACATTTCTCAAAAGAAGACATACAAATGGCAAACAGGCATATGAAAAGGTGATCAACATCATTCATTGATCACTAGAGGAATGCAAATCAAAACTACAGCGAGATATCATCTCACCCCAGTTAAAATGGCTTTTATTCTAAAGACAGCAATAACAAATGCTGACAAGGTTGTGGAGAAAAAGGAACCCTTCCAATGTTGGGAATATAAATTAGTACAACCACTATGGAGAACAAGTTTGAGGTTCCTCAAAAACTAAAAATAGAGCTACCACATAATCCAGCAATCCCACTGCTGGGTATATACCCAAAAGAAAAGAAATCAGTATATTAAAGAAATATTTGCACTCTTATGTTTACTGCAGCACTGTTCACAATAGCCAAGATTTGAAAGCAATCTAAATGTTCATCAACAGATAAATGGATAAAGAAAATGTGGTATGTACACACAATTGAGTACTATTCAGCCATAAAAAAGAATGAGATCTTGTTATTTGCAACAACATGGATGGAACTAGAGGTTGTCATGTTAAGTGGAATAAGCCAGGCACAGAAAAACAAACATCATACGTTCTCACCTATTTGTGGGATCTAAAAATCAAAACAATTGAACTCATGGACATAGAAAGTAAAAGGACAGTTACCAGAGGCTGGGAAGCATAGTGGGGTCAGGGGGAAGGTGGGGATGTTTAATGGGTACAAAAAATAGAAAGAAGAAATAAGACCTACTATTTGATAGCACAACAGTGTGACTGTAGTCAATACTAATTTAATTGTACATTTAAACATAACTAAAAGAGTATAATTGGGTCGTTTGTAACACAAAGGATAAACACTTTGATGTGATGGATACCCCATTTTCCATGATGTCATTATTACGCATTGCATGCCTGTATCAAAATATTTCATGTTCCCCATAAATATATACACCTACTGTGTACCCAGAAAAATTAAACGTAAAATTTTATTTGAAAGCCTGAAACTGAAGACTGTACAAATGGACTCACTTTTTTCTTAGACGTATTCCTTAAAAGCAAAGGGACATCTGATAACTCTTATAGCATTTATCCAACTTCAATCTTGGAATATAGGAGAAATAGCAATAAATGCAAAATTATTAAACCTGAGTTATAACCTAGCTCTGTCTCCTAAGAGCTTTGAACCATGGACAAATCATCAATTCTCAACTACCTCTAAGCCTCAACAAGTTATTATGGGAATTAAATGAGAAAATGTTTGTGAAAGCATTTTAGAATATAACACAGTATAAAAAGATAATGTCTGTTGCATTTATCATCATCATCATTATTTTTGTCCTTGAGCTCAAGCCATCAATTATAATCATTAAAAATTATGTCTGATATAATAGATACTTATGTATTTATTTATATAAATCCATGTAGTAAGCAAGTTGATAGTAAGTTAATACCAGATCTGATTTTACTTTTATTCTCCCCACATGCACATTTTCATAAATATCATTGAAATGTTTATTAAATGTCTTATAAGTTTGTTCCCACATTTTAAACATGCTTCCTAAAAGCTCAGTCCTCAATTTTAAAGTAGCTCACAATTTTTGAGCGCTTACTTTGAGCTAGAAACTGTTCTGGGCATTTTAAATACAAAACCTCATTTAATCCTCCCAATAGCTCCATAAGGATAAGGTACTGTGGCGATCTCTACTTTGATAATGAAACTTCCCTAAAGTAGACAATTTCCCATTCTGCAAAGACTGTGTTTCTCTTAAAATATTGGAAAGACAGATAAATCAGCTGTGGTCCTCTCCTGGGGAAGGGATTTGTATTGCAATATCTTCAGCATCAGTTACAGTTTACCTTGGAAACTTCAACTTACTTGCCTAGCGTATTTTGTGACATTTTCACTAACCTCCTAATGGAGAAAAAGCTGAGCCATCAACTGTCAATTTTGGATAATTTTAAAGATGACAGGATAATTTTTCATCTACCTTATTCCAAAAGCAATATGATGTAGCTATATGGTGACACCAACACATACCTTGGAGAATATGCTCCATCAGAGCAGAATTTATATTACCCACGGGGGCTAAGGCAATGTTAAAAACACAGACTCTCAATAAATGCTTGCCGAATTGAAATGAATTCAAATTGTTAAATTAAACGAGATAATAGCAGAAAAGTCAAAGCAACACATGACGAGCAGGTTATCAGATAAATAAAGAAGGCAGAAGGTAAATTGCCCTCCATCTCAGAGCTAGCAAGTGCAGTAAACTTACTACTGTGGAATGTATTTAATGATAGATAATTGAGTTGTTTCATTACTTGCCAAGAGAAGAGAAAGATGAAACAGTACTCAGAATAATTCTGAACAAAAAGCCCCTTTGTTTTATCAAACCATATTATGTTCTGTTAAATGGCAAAATTGAAGGAAAATACCTTCAAGTTGTAAAAAACTCATCAAATATGGGACATTAATAAAATAGTTGTATAATATTGGATCTCTCACGTTTATGCAACCATTTCTTCCCTTAGATGATGAGACTGTCTGTAAGTAAGTAGGGTGAGTAGGAAAAACAAAGATTTTAACTCAACGACCAAGTTCATTTTTTTCTCCTTTTGCAGAATAGCACCATATATTTCCTTTAAAATCATTTTTATCTCTAATTTTTGTGGGTATCGGGTATGTGTATATATCTATGAGGTACATTCAATGTTTTGATAAAGGCATGCGATGTGAAATATTCACAGCATAGAAAATGCCTCAAGCATCTATCCTTTGGGTTACAGATAATTCAATTAAACTATTTGTTATTTTAAAATGCACAATTAAGCTGTTACTGATTGTAGTCACCCTGTTGTGCTATCAAATACTAGGTCTTATTCCTTCTAACTATTTTTTGTACTCATTAACCATCCCTACCTCCACACCAGCTCTCCACCACACTTTTAGCCTCCAGTAACCATCCTTCTACTCTCTATTTCTGTGAGTTCAATTGTTTTGATTTTTAGATCTTACAAATAAGTGAGAACATACGATGTTTGTCTTTCTGTGTATGGCTTATTTCACTTAACATGAGGACCTCCAGTTCCATCCATGTCACTGCAAATGACAGGATCTTTCTTTTTTTATGGCTGAATAGTACTCCATTGTGTATTTATAGCACATTTTCTTTATCCAGTCTTCTGTTGATGGATGCTCAGGTTGCTTCCAAGTCTTAGCTATTGTGAATAGTGCTGCAACAAACACAGGAGTGCAGATATCTCTTTAATATACAGATTTCCTCTCTTTTGAGTGTATACCCAGCAGTGTGATTGCTGGATTATATGGTAGCTCTTCTATTTTTAGGGTTTTTTTGTTTTTTTTTTTTTAGGAACCTCCGAATTGTCCTCCATAGTGGTTGTACTAATTTACATTTTCACCAACAGTGTACAAGGGTTCTCTTTTCTCCACATCCTTGCCAGCATTTGTTATTGCCTGTCTTTTGGATTAAAAGCCATTTTAACTGGGGTGAGATGATATCTCACTGTAGTTTTGACTTGCATTTTTCTGATAATCAATGGTGTTGATCACCTTTTTATATGTCTGCTTGCTATTTGTATGTCTTCTTTTGATAAATGTCTATTCAAATCTAGACCACCAAGCTTGCTACTCTGACCCTAAGCAACTTACTTCTCTCTGCTGGTAGTTCTTAAATGTGAAGTGGATAAGAATCACCTGAGATGCTTGTTAAATGTGTATTTCAGGTGCCAACAACAGGGATTCTTGGTTAGGGGGAGTGGCTGGAATCTGACTTTTTTGGGGGAAATACAGTTTTTAATAGGCACCCCAAAATATTCTAATGAAGGTGGTCCTGGTCTCCCACTTAAATAAATAGTATTCTGGAATCTTATTTCCCTTATTTTTTAGAAGGAAATAACAATACCCACAGGATCAGGAAGAAGTTTTTTAGTGGGGTGGGAGGTAAATGAGTGAATGTATTTTACCAACAGTTTTGAACATCTACTGTATTGGTCTGCTAGGGAAACCATAAGAAAATACCACAGACTATGTGTCTCTACCAACAGAATTTTATTTTCTCACAGTTCTGAAGTCTAGAAGTCCAAAATCAAGGTGTTACAGGATTGGTTTCTGGTGAGACCTCTCATCCTGGCTTGTAGATAACCACCTTCTGGCTGTGTCCTCACATGGCTTTTCCTTTTGGCATGTGTGGACAGAGATAGATACCATCTCTAGTGTCTCTTCCTCTTCTTGTAAGGGGACAATTTCTGTCAAATTGACTCCATCCTATGGCCTCCTTTAACCTCCCTCAGGGCCCTATCTCCAAAATATAGTCACATTGGGTGTTAAGGCTTCACCATGTAAATTTTACGGGGCACAATGCAGTTCATAATACCTGTTATGTGGAAATACATGTTTTAGATAAAATGAGGAATATGGATAAATGAGATTTCCACCTTGCTCTTAAGACATGTACATTCCAATGAGGACATATAAATTGCAATTATCTTCCAATCCACATTACTGTAACCTCGACTGCTCTGTTTTTGCCACATTGTTTCCCACTTATAATACCCACATAGTTGATCAATGAACTGGGAATATCTTGTCCTTAGGTTGTCTATAATATATTTCTCATTGAGAATATGAATCAAAACATAGAAGGTGTGGCTTGGAGCTGACTCATAACAACTGTAGAAAACTAGAAGGAAGATCCATAAACTCCAGCTGCTAAGGTTCTCAGAGTTTCACTTTTTAAGCCTCATCATCCAACCTTTCTTTAAATTCCATGACAACCATATCGAAATACAAGCAGGTTTTGCCTCATTGAGCTAAGTACATGCTGAGATAATCATACTATTAGGAAGAATGCTAAGAGTATAAGTATATAGGTATTATGGAGGTTTAGAGAAAAACCATTTTTTCACTAGAATGCTCAGTGAGATATTTGACTTAAGAAACAGAGACTATGAATGATTTTGTTATCTGATGAAGGAACTACAGAATTTTTTGGTGAATAAATGAACAGGAGCATTATCTTCCATTGGATTTGGGAAAATCACTTAATTTTTATGTTAAGGAAGGGAATCTGAAATACAGAGAAGCTACATAACACAGTGGGACCTGGATTCAAACCCAAGTGGCCTGACTCTTGATCACTATACTCATTTGTCTCCAAGGGTATCACTATTTCTACTCCTACAAAGTCAAATGCTAAACTATGTGCTACATACTGAGGCTATCATAGAACATCTCAGGGGAAGCAAGTCAATTAGATCTAAAATAATCAGAGCTTTTAGGGAGGAGTTGAAACAGGCTGGGCCTCAAGTGATATGGGATATTTAGGAAAAAGGAGAAGATTAGTGAAAACAATACACATTTCATGCCAAGGTCAGCTAATATAGGAGTTGAGTTCCCGGGAGTTAAAAACGTTTTTAAAATGTATTTAAATTTAATATGGATGCAATAATGTCATCTAATACACAATTCATATTCAAATTTCCACCAAATGTCCTTTACATCTGTTTTTTTTTCTAGTCTAGAATCCAATCAAAATGCAACATTACAGTTGTCTGTATCTCTCCATTTCCCTTTAAACTAGATGAATCTTCTTTAATCTAGAATAATCTTTCATGTTATTGACACTTTTAATAGTCTAGGTCATTTGACTATTAGATGGTCCCACATTCTGTATTTGTTTTATTGCTTCTTTATAATTAAATTTAGGTTAAATGTTTTTGGCAAGAATATTGCATAGATGATGTATAATTTCCTCTGAATCACAACAGAAGGCAGGTTTTATTAATTTGTTCTGATGGAGAATAAGTTTGACTATTTGATTAAGCTGATATCTGCCAGATCTTTTCATTATAAAACTAACTTTTCCCTGTAATTTAATAAACAATCAGTAGGGGAATATTTTGAGACCATGCAAATATCTTGTCTCCTAACACCAAGGTATTTGTTCTCTTTCACCAAGTAATTTTGATCATCATCCATTGATGATCCTTACCTGAATTAATTATCATATAGGTGGTATCAGAATGGTTTTATTCCAATACTATCCTTTCTTCTACATATGTTAGCTGACATTCTTCTATAAAGCAAAGCATTTCAATCCTCCCCCTCACTTTTGACGTCATCATGGTTTCATGTATTATATAGTTTTACACGTTGTATTTGTGCATTGTTTTACACATCATTATTTTTCATGCTCAAGTTGTTCCAAATGTGGCCAGTGGAAGACTCTTCAATTCAGCTCTTATTCCCACTTGACTCACTCCCAGTAGTTTTTGAACACTTCCTTACTTTCAGGCACCCCAAAATGCCTAGGCTTACTTTGTACCTTCTCTGCCCCAGGCCTAAAATTACCCATTTCTCAAAGGAGCCCTGCTCCCCTTTACTGGGTATTTTGGGACTCACTTTTCTTAATGAAGCCATTTAAAGCTTTTGTAGTCCAATTTTGAGGAGCAGTTTGCTGGTCAGCCACTTCCTTGTCTTCACATAATTTCAATATGATATTGATTTGAAACTCAAACCCTGTCTGAACTGTGATTGAGGAGTGGCTGATGTTCTCCAATTTTTCTAGCGTGTGCTGCGAAAGGTTAGCAGCCAAAATATAAGGTGTAAAAGATAAACCTATTACCTGAAAAGATATTGAGTAGTTTATATCTCTACCTATATGCTTCTGAAATTTATATCATAGTATGCATTACACAAAGATAGTGTTCTAGGGCTGTTTTGTTTTTTTCTCCCCAAATACTTCTAGTATATCCTCAGTCAAATTGTGCTCAGATTATCCTATTAGCCTGGCACACTATTTTAAACCAGGGATCAGCAAAGTTATTCTTAAAAAGCCAGACAATAAATATATTAAGTTGTGTCAGTCATTTGATCTCTGTTGCACCATTCAGCTCTTCAGACATAGGGCAAAATTAGTCATTGGAAATACATGAACGGACATGACTATGTGTCCAGTAAAATTTTATTTGCAAAAACAGAAATTAGATTATAGTTTGTGAACCTTTGTCATAAATAAAAGTAACAACAAATGTGACGACTGTAATTTCTATATTAGTACTACTTCTATAATAAAATTTGGTGGTAGTCCTAGAATCCAAGATATTCACTTAATATTTTGGCAGTATTCCTCCCAGTCTTTATACTCCATGCCCTTTTTTTTTACATCAGGGTAATTGTTCTTCGTACATGTGGTTTACCCAGCATTTTTCATTTAATTTTGTAATCAAAACACTTCTCACCTGTAGTAGATACGGCTGTGCTTTTTCCCTTCCCCATATCACCTCCACCCTCTCTAAGCTCATCTGCAGTCACACTAGACAATCCTGTACACATTAACAGCTTTCCACCTTAATATTTGTATCTCTCCGCCTTTCTACCAAACACTCTTTCCAGGTTCATGGGAGTGTGCGTGTGCTTTTCAGGGACACCCTAAAGCACGATAGTTTCAATCCTTCTGAGGGCAAGTCTCAACCAATGAGGGGTTAGATATGGGAGGTAAATGATCCAACTTCCCTGTTTTTCAATGCCATTTTTACAATTTACCAATTATATTCTTATTACGTTTTCTCCAGTTTGTTGATA
This sequence comes from Colobus angolensis palliatus, assembly GCF_000951035.1. Lineage (NCBI taxonomy): Eukaryota > Metazoa > Chordata > Mammalia > Primates > Cercopithecidae > Colobus > Colobus angolensis. The sequence continues at coordinate 9,389,525 of NW_012117043.1, read as the reverse complement.
TTCTCATTTTGCTTATTAATTTTTATGCATATAAGTTTTAAATAATCACCTTTATTAATTGATTTTTACTGCTTTACATCATGGCTTTAGGTTGATTAAAATCCTCTCTCAGAAAACAATTTTACATGTATTCTTCATTTTAACTTTAGAACCAGTCAAGCCTTCAAAAAGCCCAAAATTATAGAAATGTTGATGAGAAGTGAATTTAAACAAATGCATTTGTTGATAGTTATACCGTAGTCATATTCAAATTTTCCATGAATTAAGTTAGGTTGACTTTTCATAGTTCAGTCTTTTTTTAATGACTCTCAGAATGTTTATGAATTTTCTTGATATAGATATCAGGTATTTGGGATAAAGATTATTTCTGGATTTTTCTCCTTTATTGTAATTGTGAGTTAAAGATTTTTTTCATCCATCACATTCTGTAAAGTTATCTTGTATCTAGCTGAATGTTCATATTCATTGTGATATTATGTAGAAGTCCATTTATGGAATTATATTCTGGAGAGATGCTATCAACTACATACAAGGACCATATAGAAATCAGTTTGTTGAAAGTCACTGTTGTAGTGATATAAATACTTTCAGAAAGTCATTCATGCCCATCTACAAGCATATAATAGTTCATGGTCTGATTTTTTTGTGCTTTAATTCCTGGCTTCACTTATTGCTTTTAGTCTCTTCTGATTATAAGATACTAGTTTCCTGTATTTTAGGTATTCTCATAACCACCCTAGATAACTTCTGAAATAAGAAGGGCATAATTCTTTTAAAATGATACTAACTCTAATCATTTCAGGTTGGTTCTTTTATATTCTAAATACACACAAAAAATAGAATTTAGCTTGCATCTTTTCAATAGAAATCATTTACAAAATATATTGTAGAAGAAAAATTTATTCTTCCTAAGTGGAACTTTGTACTCTCTGACCAATATCTCTCCATTTTCCCCTATCCTTGCCCTCAGAACCTGGTAACCACCATTCTACTCTCTATTTCTACAAGTTTGACTTTTTCACATTCCAGATAAAATTGAGATCATGTGGTATTTGCCTTTCTATGCCTGGCTTATTCCACTTAGCAAAGTGTCCTACAGGACATTTGCTTCTTTACGAAATAAATTGCCATGTGGTACAGTGGCACTGCTTTCCAGTTTGTTGATATTCCAATTTTGTTCATAATTATTTGATAAATATATGTCTTAAATGTTTATGTAATTACATCAGTTTATTTTTACCACTTTATTGGCTTTAGATTTATAAAATACTCTCTTGGACAGTGAAGATTTGACTCTGGGATCAAATCCCAGCTCTAGAATTTACTCTGTGAACTTAGGCAAGTTAGTTAACCTCTTTCTGCCCCAATTCCCTGACCTATAAAATGGAGTCATTGTGAAAATTAAGATACTATAACCTAATACAATAGGTATACCTTTATTTTATTTCTTATTTTATTATTTTAGACTACTGTTTTATTTTATAGTTATTCTAATAAGTGTTTTTTTTTTTAAAGTACAGATGCTGCCTATCCTTATGCAAAAGGAAAAGCTTTGGGGTGCTGAGGCTACAATCGGTCCCCATGGAGACCAGAAAGAACCACCATATTTCATTAAAGCAAAGATGTGCCATTACTTATGTACCATTAAAGAGAAAGAAAAAATACAGATTATAAATCTGTCACATTATCTCAATTAAAAGATGGATTCCAAGTTCAAAGATGCTAAAATTTAAGGGGACAGAGTTTCATCTTAGAATGAATGTGATAAGTTTTATATGTGCATTTGTGGCTGTCATGCACCATGCTAACATTTTACATATGTTATTCTGCTGAAGATAACATTACTATACCCATTTCACAGGTGAGATATTATTATTATACCCATTTCACAGCTGAGAAAATGGAAGTTCTATAAGACAAAACTTTTACAGAATAGAATTAGGATAGCACTATTATACCCATTTTACAGTTAAGAAAATGTAGTTCTTTTTGCTTCTGCATTTTTTCTTTTTTTAATTTTACTTTAACATCCAAGATAACATGCGCAGAAGTTGTAGGTTTGTTACACAGGTATATGCGTGCCATGACGGTTTGCTGCACCTATTAACCTGTCCTCTAGGTTCCCTCCTGTCACCCCACACACCCCAATAGGCCCTGGTGTGTGTTATTCCCCTCCCTGTGTCCATGTGTTCTCATTGTTCAACTCCCACTTATGAATGAGAACACGCAGTGTTTGGTTTTCTGTTCCTGTGTTAGTTTGCTGAGGATAATGGCTTCCAGCTTCATCCATGTCCCCGAAAAGGACATTATCTCATTATTTTTTATGGCTGCATAGTATTCCATGGTGTATATGTACTACATTTTCTTTATACAGCCTATCATTGATGGACATTTGAGTTGGTTCCATGAATTTGCTATTGTAAATAGTGTTGCAATAAGCAGAAATGTGCATGTGTCTTTATAGTAGAATGACTTATATTTCTTTGGGTATATACCCAGTGATGGGATTGCTGGGTCAAATGATATTTCTGGTTCTATATTCTTAAGGAATCGCCATACGGTCTTCCACAATGATGAAACTAACTTACATTCTCATGAACAGCGTAAAAGCATTCCTATTTCTCCACAGTCTCACCAGCATCTATTGTTTCTTGACTTTTTATTAATTGCCATTCTGACTGATATGAGATGGTATCTCATTGTGGTTTTGATTTGCATTTCTCTAATGATCAGTGATGTTGAGCTTTTTTTCATATGTTTGTTGGCTGCATAAATGTCTTCTTTTGAGAAGTGTTTGTTCATATTCATTGCCCATTTTTTGATGGGGTTGATTTTTTTTCTTGTAAATCTGTTTAAGTTTCTTTTAAATTCTGGATATTAGACCTTTGTCGGGTAGATTGCAAACATTTTCTCCCATTCTGTAGGTTACCAGTTCACTCTGATGATGGTTAATTTTGCTGTGCAGAAGTTCTTTAGTTTAATTAGATTCCACTTATGAATTTTGACTTTTGTTGCAATTGCTCTTGACGATTTCATTATGAGTCTTTGCCTATGCCTATGTCCTGAATGGTATTGCCTAGGTTTTCTTCTGTGCTTGTTATGGTTTTGGGTTTTACATTTAAGTTTTTAATCCATCTTGAGTTAATTTTTGTATAAGGTATTAGGAAAGGAACCAGTTTCAGTTTTCTGAATATGGCTTGCCAGTTTTCCCAACACCATTTATTGACTAGGAGACCTTTTCCCCATTGTTTGTTTTTGTCAGGCTTGTTAAAGATCTGATGGTTGTAGATGTGTGGTGTTATTTCTGAGGTCTCTGTTCTGTTCTATTGGTCCATATGTTTGTTTTGGTACCAGTATCATGCTGTTTTGGTTATTGCAGCCTTGTAGTATAGTTTGAAGTCAGGTAGCATGATGCCTCCAGCTTTGTTCTTTTTGCTTAGGATTGTTTTGGCTATATGGGGTCTTCTTTGATTTCATATGAAATTTAAAGTAGTTTTTTCTAATTCTGTGAAAAATGTCAATGGTACTTTGATGGGAATCGCATTGAATTTATAAATTACTTTGGGCAATATGGCCATCTTCACAATACTGGTTCTTCCTATCCATAAGGATGGAATGTTTTTCCATTTGTTTGTCTCCTGCTTTATTTCCTTGAGCAGTGGTTTGTAGTTTTCCTTGAAGAGGTCCTTCACATCCCTTGTTAGCTGTATTCCTAGGTATTTTATTCTCTTCATAGCAAGTGTGAATGGGAGTTCATTCATGATTTGTCTCTCTGCTTGTTTACTGTTGGTGGAGAGGAATGCTTGTGATTTTTGCACACTGATTTTCTATCCTGAGATTTTGCTGAAGTTGCTTATCAGCTTAAGGAGTTTTGGGGCTGAGATGATGGGGTTTTCTAAATATAGAATCATGTCATCTGCAAACAGGGACAATTTGACTTCCTCTCTTCCTATTTGAGTACACTTTATTTTTTCTCTTGCCTGATTGTCCTGGCCAGAACTCGCAGTACTTTGTTGAAGAAGAGTGGTGAGAGAGCACATCTTTGTCTTGTGCTGGTTTTCAAAGGGAATGCTTTCAGCTTTTGCCCATTCATTATGATATTGGCTGTGGTTTTGTCATAAATAGCTCTTATTATTTGAGAAATGTTCTATCAATACCTAGTTCGTTGAGAGTTTTTAACATGAAGGGATGTTGAATTTTATCAAGGGCTTCTCTGTATCCAATGAGATGATCATGTGGTTTTTGTCTTTGGTTCTGTTTATGTGCTGGATTATGTTTACTAATTTGCATATGTTGAACCAACCTTGCATCCCAGAGTTGAAGCCAAATTGATCATGGTGGATAAGTTTTTTGATGTGCTACTGTATTCAGTTTGCCAGTATTTTAATGAGAATTTTCACATCAATGTTCATCAGGGATACTGGCCTGAAGTTTTCTTTTTTTGTTTTGTTTCTACAAGATTTTGGAATCAGGATGGTGCTGGCTTTTTAAAATGAGTTAGAGAGGAGTCCATCCTTTTCAATTGTTTAGAATAGTGTAAGAAGGAATAGTACCAGCTCCTTTTATACCTCTGGTAGAATCTGGTTGCGAATCCATCTGGTCCTGGGCTAGCCTCGGTTGGTAGGCTATTAATTGCTGCCTCAATTTCAGAACTTGTTATTGGTCTATTTAGGGATTTGACTTCTTCCTGGTTTATTCTTGGGAGGGTGTGTATGTCCAGGAGTTTATTCATTTCTTCTAGATTTTTTAGTTTATTTCCATAGAGGTATTTATAGTATTCTCTGATGGTACTTTGTATTTCTGTGGGGTCAGTTGTAATACCCCTTTTATCATTTTTTATTGTGTCTACTTGATTCTTCTCTTTTTTCATCTTTATTTGTCTACCTAACCATCTATCTATTTTGTTATTTTTTTCAAAAAACCAGCTCCTGGATTCACTGATATTTTGGAGGGTTTTTCATGTCTCTATCTTCTTCAGTTCTGCTTTGATCTTAGTTGTTTTTTTGTCTTCTGCTGACTTTTGGATTAGTTTACTCTTGCTTCTCTGGCTCTTTTAATTGTCATGTTAGAGTGTCGATCTGAGGTCTTTCTGGCTTTCTGATGTGGGCATTTAGTGCTTTAAATTTTTCTCTTTACACTGCTCTTTACACTGCTTTAGCTGTGTGTCAGAGATTCTGGTATGTTGTCTCTTTGTTCTCATGGGTTTCAAAGAACTTCTTGATTTCTGCCTTAATTTCATTATTTACCAGGAGTCTTTCAGGAGCAGGTTGCTTAATTTCCATGTAATTGTGTGGTTTTGAGTGAGTTTCTTAATCTTGAGTTCTAATTTGATAGCACTGTGGTCTGAGAGACTGTTCGTTAGGATTTCAGTTCCTTTGCATTTACTGAGAAGTGTTTTACTTCCAATGATGTGGCCAATTTTAGAATAAGTGCCACATGGCACTAAAAAGAGTGTATATTCTGTTGATTTGGGGTGGAGTGTTCTCTAGATGTCTATTAGGTCCACTGGATCCAGAGCTGAGTTCAAGTCCTGAATATCCTTGTTAATTTTGTCTCATTGATCTAATATTGACAGTGGGGTGTTAAAGTCTCCCAGTATCATTCTGTGGGAGTCTAAGTCTCTTTGTACATCTCTAAGAACTTGTTTTATGAATCTGGGTCCTCCTGTATTGGGTGCATATATATTTAAGACAGTTAGCTCTTCTTGTTGAATTGATCCCTTTATCATTATATAATGACTTTCTTTGTCTTTTTAAATCTTTGTTGGTTTAAAGTCTGTTTTGTCAGAAACTAGGATTGCAGCTTCTGCTTTTTTTTTTTCTTTCCATTTGCTTGGTAAATTTTCCTCCATCCCTTTATTTTGCACCTCTCTGTATCTTTGCATGTGAGATTGGTCTCCTGAATATAGCACACCAATGGGTCTTGAGTCTTTACCCAATTTGCCAGTACGTGTCTTTTTACTGGGAACTTTAGCCCATTTACATTTAAGATTATTAGTATTGTTGTGTGTGAATTTGATCCTGTCATCATGACACTATCTGGTTATTTTGCACATTAGTTGATGCAGTTTCTTCACAGTTTCATTGGTCTTTATATTTGGGTGTGCTTTTACAGTGGCTGGTACCAGATTTTCCTTTCCATATTTAGTGCTTCCTTCAGGAGCTCTTGCAAGGCAGGCCTGGTAGTGATAAAATCCCTCAGTATTTGCTTGTCTGGAAAGAATTTTATTTCTCCTTTGCTTATGAAGCTTAGTTTGGCTGGATATGAAAATCTGCATTGTAAATTCTTTTCTTTAAGAGTGTTGAATACGGCCCCTACCCTCATCTGGCTTGTAGGGTTTCTGCTGAGAGGTCCACTGTTAGGCAACCTGGCCTTTCTTTCTGGCTGCCTTTCACATTTTTTTCTTCTTTCGACTTTGGGGAATCCGATGATTATATGTCTTGGGGTTGATCTTCTTGTGGTGTATCTTAGTGGTGTTCCCTGTATTTCCTGAATTTGCATGTTGGCCTGTCTGGTTAGGTTGGGGAAGTTCTCTTGGATAATATCCTGAAGTGTGTTTTCCAGCTTGTTTCCATTCTCCCCATCTCCTTCAGGTACTCCAATCAATAGTAGGTTCACTCTTGTAACATAGTCCCATATTTCTCGGAGACATTGTTCACTCGTTTTCATTCTTTTTTCTCCATTTTTTTTCCTGCATGCCTTATTTCAGCAAGGTGCTCTTCAAGCTCTGATATCCTTTCTTTCACTTGGTCAATTCAGCTATTGATACTTGTGTACACTTCATGAAGTTCTCTTGCTTTGTTTTTCAGCTTCATCAGGTCATTTATCTTCCTCTCTAAACTGGTTATTCTACTTAGCAGCTCCTCTAACTTTTTATCAAGGTTCTTAGGCTTGTTTTCATTGGGTTAGAACATGCTCCTTTAGCTCAACAGAGTTCTTTATTATCTATCTTCTGAAGCCTACTTCTGTCCGTTTCTCCAGCTTATCCTCCGTCCAGTTCTGTGCCCTTGCTGGAGAGACACTGCAATTATTTGGAGAAGAGGCACTCTGCTCTTTTGGGTTTTCAATGATTTTTCATTAGTTCTTTCTCATCTTCATGAGTTTGTCTAGTTTCAATTGTGAGGCTACTGACCCTTGGATGGGGTTTTTGTTGGGACTTTTTTGTTGTCAATGATGCTGTTGTTGTTTCTTTCTGTTTATTTTTATTTAAATGGTCAGATTCCTCTTCTGTAGGACTGGTGTGGTTTGCTGGGGGTTGAATTCAGACTCCATTCATCTGGTTTACTCCCATGCCTGGAGATGTCACTCAAGGAGACTGGGAAGAGCAAAGATGTACGCCTGCTGCTTCTTCCAGGATCTCTGACCTAGAGGGGTACCAACCTGATGCTAGTAGGATCACTCCTGTATAGGGCATCTGACAACCCCTCTTGGAGGTTCTCACTCAGTTGGGTGGCACTGAGAACAGAACCCTTTTAACGAAGTACCTTGACCATCCCTTGGTGGATGGGGTGTGCTTTGCTTGGGGGAAACCCACTCGTCTGGGCTGCCTGGATTCTTCAGAACTAGTAGGAGGAAAGGCCAAATCTGCTGCTCTGCATAGACTATGGTCACCCCACCCCCTAGAGGCTCAGGCCCAGGGAGCTCACGGTTTTGTCCCTGAGCCTCTGGCTGGAATTGTTGCAGTTCTTGCAGGGAAGCCCCACCCAGTGAGGAAGAATGGGTCAGGGCCAGGCCTGAAGAGGCACTCTGGCCACAGTCTGCCACAGCCAGTGTGTTGGGCTTTTGGGGGCACCTCTTGGGACCAAGCCATCCAGCCTCCCTGGCTCCTGCAGGGGAAAAGTGCAGCCCGGAGCTATAGAGATGAATTCTGCTCTTCCCCAGCCCAGGGAGCTTAGCACCTTATGCAGTTATGAGTCCCAGTGCTGGCTGCCGCTTCTTCCTCAAGGAGTTCAAAAGGCTTAGAGAGCAGTCAGCTACAGCTGTGGTGCTGGTAACCCCTCCTCCCAGGAACTAGGCAGGCTTAAGCAGATTCTAGCTGAGAGGCTGTTGAAAATCTGCATAGCTCCAGGATTGGCACCCTAGGCCCCAGTGGCATGGGTTCATGAGTGGGATCTTTGGATCCATGGGTTGCTTAGTTCCGTGGAATAAGCATGGTTTCCCTGGCTGGGTAGCATGCTTACTCACCGCCTCCCTTGGCTGGGGATGGGTGCTCCCCTGCCCTGTGTGGCTCTCCGGTGGGCCACGGCACCACACTGCTCTTCCTCCCTCTGTGTGGATCACTCCATTGCCTATAGTCAGTTCTGCTGAGAGAAACTGGATAACTTAGTTGCCGGTTCAGGATTCGCACTCTAATTGTGATTCTTTTCGATGGGAGCCTCTGATCGCCTCTGATCGCCTCTGCTTCTATTTCCCCATCTTGGCCCCGCCGTGAAAATGTAAGTTCTATAAGGTGAATTTAAGCTATTCATTCAAAAATTACAATTCAGATACAAGACATGCAGAGAGATGCTGAAGATACAATGGTGAGGAAGATAAAAATCTTTGTCCTCATATAAGATACATGTTACTGGCGGAGCAAGATGGCCGAATAGGAACAGCTGCAGTCTCCAACTCCCAGCGCGAAGGACACAGAAGACCGGTGATTTCTGCATTTTGA
>NW_012117043.1:9327431-9375048 GCF_000951035.1 Colobus angolensis palliatus | reverse complement strand
CCTAGAACTTAAAGTATAATAAAAAAATAAAATAAAAAAAAAAAAAAAAAGATACATGTTACTGAAGGAGGCCTGTAATTAGAGGAGGAAGATTTAACCTAGGCTAAAGGATCTTGTGAGGCATCTCAGAAAAGGTGTTGTTTAAGATAACATCCAGTGGATGAATAGCCATTATCTAGAAGAGCATAGCAAGAGAATTTCTGCATTGAAAATTGAAAAAAAAGTACTTAGTCCAAAGAAGGAAAGAAAAGTGGAGCTATGATTTAAACCCAGGTCTGACAGACTCCAAATCATGAGCATGCTCACTTATCACCTGCAGAGGCAAATCAGGCTGTCTACCTCTGTAACTTCTTGCCAGACCCCTGACGAATATTTTTATACAAATTAAGTCAATTCCCAATTAATGTCAAAACTGCCCTTAAAGGTAAAATATTCGGACAAAAGGTGCTAAATCTAAGAGCTATATCAGTGTTTTTTTGTTTGTTTGATTTTTGTCACCACCACCTCCCACCACCACCTATTCTGAGTCTTGATTTGCTGCCAAGCTATTCAAGGACTCCTGACAGGCAATGTTCAAAGCAATCAGACCGACTTACTGGCCTAGAGATAACCCAGAAATGGGCACCTGTTTGGTATATATGTATTATATCCCCACAGCACTCATTAAAGTCTCCTTGATCCGCACACAAAACCCTAAAGGAGGTAGCAATTTGAGACGATCCAAAAGCTACCAAGAAAACATAGAATAGATGGACTAAGTCTGCTCCCTAAGGAGCTCTTCTTCCAGAAGATTGGGTCTTCACCTTAGAAAGTAAGAAGGAAGAGGGACATAGGAGTTCTTACAAAACTAAGCCTGCATTTGAAACATCAGTTATGCTTTTGCTATGACACACAAATTGAAAAAATAAACTTATATTTGCCTAATTAGAAGACCAAGAGCATCAAAGACAATATATGTGGTCATGTTCACACATGCATCAGCAGTGCTTTTGTATTTAGCATAAAAAAGTGAAATGTTGGCATTCATAACTTGATAACATTTTAAATGCCTTTCCCACATATCCTCTATTCCTGTCCACCTTTCCTCCTTCTCCATTGAATTTGCTGTTTTCTACACAGGTGCATTACAAAAGATGCCAGGCATAAGCCAACAGATGTTGCCGAAAAAAAAGCAAGAAGCAAAAATAAAAGCTTTCCAGTTCTTAAAAACATAAAGACACAACTTCTTAAGAGGCTAGGGTCATGTGCATCAGACTACACATTTATATTTATTTGAATTTGTTTTTATGCCACCTCTCAATAGTGGATAAGTTTGTTGCTTTCATCAACAATGAAGGCAACATTAACATGTTTCATCAGATGTATCAATGGAAGTGGCACCTGTGATAGCAGAGAAAGTTCCATGCATCTGCAGTATGATCAGTCTGAGTAAGCAAGCACACTGCATGGTTGAGCCTATGTGTGTGATGGGTAGGTTGAAGAGAGAGGGGAAGGGGGCTGAGCAGGCTATGAGCTCAAAGACTTTCAAGAACATAGACTAAAAAAACAAGAGAGAATATAGACTAATAGGGAGCTGGAATGACTTGTATTATCCATTTAAGACAGAGATAAATTAGACTTGTCCTATGTCTGATTTTCCCACTTCAATTTAGTATACATGAGATCTTTTATGACCCTGTTTATATAACATTGTGCATTGTAATGGCTGAAAATTTATTGAAATGAATTTTTTTTTTTTTTTTTTTTTTTTTTAGTAGAGACGGGGTTTCACCATGGTCTCGATCTCCTGACCTTGTGATCCGCTCGCCTCGGCCTCCCAAAGTGCTGGGATTACAGGCATGAGCCACCCTGCCCGGCCGAAATGCATTTTTGAAGCATTGTTTCAGTTACTCTGAAATTTCTATAAGGTAAATTAGGCAATATCTTACATTCTCTCTGACCAGCTGTCCTGCCACAGGAATGGCCAATGGTCAGCATTCTCTGATTATTTCTATACTGGATAATTAGGTTCCCACCTTTTTTTCCCACTTCTATCAATGTTTCACTATCCCATACACATGGAATTCATTGCTTAATGCATCTCAATACATTCATGTGTGTGTGTGATTTTAGTCCAGGTAAAATTATGCATATTTATTATTATTTTTTCCAGAGAGTACAAAATACTAAGATTTTGAGGGGTAGAAAAAGCAAATAAATACCTGTGTAAGAATATAGTGACTAACTGCTCTATGTTAAAACCTACATATAGAAAAAATAAAAAATAAAAAATAATTACAGATGGAATGTAAAAGTAAGTGGACTCCCAGTAGCTGACTCAACCAACACAGCAAGTTCTACTGCCCCAGATGGAAATACATCTCTCCCCATACCACCAAATAAGTCACTACAAATAGTCCCCACTTACCCACAAGAGATACGTTCCAAGATTTCCATTGGATGCCAGAAACTGTGGATAGTATCAAACCCTGTATACACTATGTTTTTTCTTATACATAAATACCTATGATAAAGTTTAACTTATAAATGAAGCACTGTGAATGAGTAACAATAGCTAACTATAAAACAATAAATATATCAATATACTGTAATAAATGTTATGTGAGAATATAACAATATTATGATCTCTCTAAAAACAATATTATTATACTATACTCACCCTTCTGGTGATGATGTAAGACAATAAAATGCCTATATGGTAAGATGAAGTGAGGTGACTGATGTAGTTATTGTGATGTAAGTGGGAAAATTCCAGAAAGAGCAATTCATAAGTTTTAAATGGGGCATCATTGAGAGTAGCATGATGAAATCTCATGCCATCCTTCTCTATTCCGCCTGGATTGTCATTAGTTACTTAGTAGCTGCCATCTCAGTTATCAAGTGGACTGTCTCGGTATTGCAGTGCTTATGTTCAGGTAACCCTTATTTTAGTTAATAACGGCCCCAAAGAGCAAGAACTACTGTAATTGAATTTGTGCCAACTAGACTTCATTCCAAGCACCTGTTAAACAAAGACATTTGTATTATTTTCATTAGTTCAATATATTTTCTTCCTTGGTTGCAAAGGGAAATAATTTGTTTGTTTGTGTATAAGCTTAGAGCTAAAGGTTTCTTTTCCTCTCTTCTCCCTTTGGAATAACTAAAGTTGAATGGAAACATAAATGAGGTAGAACTGCTTGCTTTGAACACTTAGATAATATGAAGAGGTCATGGAATTTTTCTATTCCTGCTTATTCCAGTTCACCAAGATAGGAAATCTTGTGGATGGAAAAAAAGAAAAAAAAGAAAAAGAGTTATTTTGACTGCAAGGTATCCTGTGTTTTATATTTTAAGGAGCTGAGCTGGGCAGAATACAGTTTCATTCTACAAGAAGAAAATGACAAGTGACTTTTACTGTGTGTCATCTAAAAAATATAGCTAGATATAGTTCAGTGTGGGGATTTCAAATAGGTTTCATCTCAAGTGCTAACTTTGATCAGTTATAGATATCTGCCAGGGACATGGGACCAGGAGTGGCAGCAGATATGTACATATTTGCCATCCTTTGATAAGAATAATGAATTGGTAGTTCAGCGGATCTGTGGTCAAGTTCAAATTTGATTATTTTATTGTGTTGTAAACACAATAAAATGCCTTTGAGAGAGACAGAGAAATATGGAAGAAGAACAAAAAAGAGAGAAAAGGGGAATAAATAATGAAAGGAGAAAGAAAAAAGCTGAGAAAAAGAAACCATACTCAGAAAATAATTTGTGAAATGGTGGTAAAGAAGCACTGGATATTGCATCTTACACTTAATAAATATATGCTAGAATAAAAACTTTCATACACAGATTGTGAGGGCTTTGATGTTGAATGACACAGTTGAGTTGGCAGAGTGGTTTTCTATCATCAGTCTCATCTAGTTCTGATAGGAAGACTGTGGAGAAAGAGGTCCTACTGGTAGCATGGCAGAGTGGAAACAGAACGAAGGAGGCAGTCATAGTGGTCTGGATTTTAATTCTGCCTTTCCACTTAGTTTTCTCACTTTTAAATACAATTAATATAATAAAGGGCAATGTGGAATTGCCACTCCTTTTATCAGGGCTGGTCTTGTGACTGTCCCTAAGCAACAGAAAGCAGAAGTAATATTTATGTGTCTAGAGCCCTACTCTCTATAATGTCTTACAGCTTCCATCTTCACTGTCTTGAAAGCCTGAGGCCATTATGAGTGAAGAAGATCAGTCTACCCTACGGAAGATTGACAAGCCACAGTAAGAAAAATGGAGTGCCTCAGTCAGCCTCAACTTCCAGATATCTGACTGAGGCTCCCGTGGAAACTCCAGCCCAAGTGGAGCCATCAGATGACAGCAGCCACATGAGCGATGCCAGGTGAGCCTGGGAGAAGAATCACCCTGACTATCAATCCACAGAATTATGAGAAATAATAAACTGTTATTATTTTATGCCACTAAATTTTATAGTATTTTGTTACACCATAATAGACAACTAATACAAGGACAAGGCTCACATTGTAGGATTATAACAAGGACTAAATAATATAATGTATTATGTAAAGAATTCAGTAAAGTATGGATACTGTTACCACAGTTAATGATATTATTCATGCCTTGGTCACAGGGCTTTTAATTGTGAGGTAATGTAGTAAAAAATTTAAAAGCAAGGGTAAAAACTTTGAAGTCACTGTACCTGGCTCCACCACTCAGAGTGAGACCTCTGATGATCTGTAAAAAAGGGGCAGTAATTATACTCACCTGGTAAGGTTATTATGTGGATTGGAGATAAGGCACACACATCAGTTAGCATAGTGCCTGGAACATAGTAAGCACTTAATAAAGTGGTACTTCAATATTTTAGTGGTTTTCCATTAAAAAATATCAAAGTTTTAATTCCTTTTATGGCAGGTGTTATTATTGAGTAGAGATTTTCTGAGCCCTGAGGCCAGCCCAGTGCTTCATCCCAGTCAAGGACATAGACAAGACAAAGAGCCTATGAGGTCTTGCAGTGAAGAAATTGACAACACATACAGGTGAATTTACAGCATCATATACAGGGTCAGTTACCACCAGATGGCTCAAAAGACAGGCATGGGCAGATGGGATTTTCTAGAGATCAGTCATGACTAGGTAGTTGTGGTTTAAATGAGTAAAAAGCAATAGATAAAGCAATGCGTTTAAGAAAAGGAGTTGCATCACTCAATGAGTTACAAAGTCTATCTGAGGTAAAACAAAGACTGTTGACTCTATGCCTTCTTCTCAAGCACAATTCCAGGCATGTGCTGCTAAGACTTAGTCACTGTTGGGTACTTTCTCAGTCCAGGTTGTCCAAAAAGCAGATGACAAGATGGGAATAAATTTGCAAGGATGTTATTAGGGAAATACTTGTGTGAGAGAAAACAGGAAAGAATACAGACAATATTGGAGAGCCATCAAACCATGGTGCGAATCAGACCTCGAGAAATGGAGAAAGAGAAGGTTCTGTAAAAGTGTTTTAGACAATCATGGCCTCCGGGGAAGTTTTGATAAAGTCTTTCAGAGAGTTCTTGAGTCAAAGGTGTCCATCAGAGAAGTCCCACATCTCCCAAGGATGGCTCTACCACAGGATCCCTCCCAAGCTCAGTTGCTGGCTGGAAGCACCCATAGAAAGTATGGCCTTAATACATATGTGGCCTCAGTACATATGTGGCAATAGACTTCAGAGCAAGGTACTTGGGGCACAGGTGCTACATCCACCAGGAACTCATTAATATTCTGGCAAAATTACCAGTGTGTTTTAGTTGTAAACATAAGGATGATATACAAGTGATAAAGCTACTCTGTGACCTGTTCTTAGTCTCATTAAAGGCAAGAAAGTTTCAGAGACTTTATGTGGTTGGTCTCTGTTCTGAGACACTGGTTTTACTACTTTTGCAAAAAGCAACACGTCTTTTTGCATAATTGATAGACAAAGATCTGCCCAGCATTGGTTGAGTAGAGTGTGAAAATGGTATCAGTAAAACTGAAATAGATCCTCTGACATCTCTGCTAACAATAACTGTTTCTCCACAGAGAGACCTGAAAAGAGGCTGAATAGATATCTGAAATCAAAGAATCTTTATCATCATTCATATTTCAAAGAATGCTATTTCATTATGATATGTATGAAGATTTAGATCTCCAAAAGCAATCATAGAGTTACCAAGTTCCCTAAATGAAATGACGTAATATATTAATATTTACAACACAAACCCATTTGCAATTTCACCAAGCAAGTATATTCACCTCTCTTTCTCTCTCTATTTTTAAATACTTCCCTTTCAGTTCAAGTGAAATGTTTCACAATAGCCAGATAAAAGCTGTTGAAAACACACATGACAATTTCTAGAGTACGCTATCCTGATATTTCTAAGCTCAATATTTTGTTCCTGTAAGTATTTATCAAGAACTTATGTGTTCAGGCCCTTCCTTTAGTTACAAGGGGAAATAAAGAAGATGAAGCCAGAGTTAATATCCTCAGGAAATTTCCAATACCAGTGAGACTCCTTGAGGTCAGAAAAAAAAAAAATCTGTTAATCTCTAGAACTGTCACATGCTATTGTACAGGTTGTCTGCTGTCCAAAGTTCTCCAGCCAAGGAAATGAGTGGAGTTCTGAAATCATCCATCCTTTGCTCATCAAAGTATGCAATCTGACATGAAACTATGTCTTCCCAGAGAAAAGGATTCATTTTTCTAAATAGCACGAAGGTTGATGGGTGTGGTGGCTCACGCCTGTAATCCCAGCACTCTGGGAGGCCAAGGCAGGCAGATCACAAGGTCAGGAGCTCGAGACCAGCCTGACCAACATGGTGAAACCCCGTTTCTACTAAAAATACAAAAATTAGCCAGGCCTGGTGGTGCATGCCTGTAATCCCTGCAAATCAGGACGCTGAGGCAGGAGAATCTCTTGAACTTGGGAGGCGGAGGTTGCAGTGAGCCGAGATGGCGCCACTGCACCCCATCCTGGGTAAAAGAGCAAGACTCCATCTCAAAAATAAATAAATAAAATAAATTAAAATAAATAGTACAAATATGCCACATGACTAATAGTACCCTGAAAATAGCTCTGAATCCTAAGTGTACTCAGTCTGTAGCACCTAGTTGAAACTGAAGTTCAATGAAGCAATAATACATCAAAAAATGCAAACTATATACCATTCTTCACATGCAAAGTACAGAAAATAGTTTGTCTTAGAGATCAGAATATGAATAGATTGCCATAGGCTATATCATCCTTGGAAGACTGTGTAACAGAATCAATTCTCAAATATACACATGGATGATTCACAATAAAGATAATTGAGAAGGTCAGAGCAAACAATCTTGTGGGCTTTGAATGGCAATTGGATGATTTCTGGGACTCAGCAAAATTACTGTTGTAGTGTATTTTGCTCATGCTGGTATTCAAGAAGGTCTGTATTGCCCTAATACTCATTGACTGGCAGCCAGAAAGGCAAACCCTAGATTAGGAAGATGAAGCTTATCTGGGAACAAATGCTGGTGGAAAATCAATCTACCAAAGGGATAAACCACCGACTACTAATCACATCTAATAAAATAGCAAAGAAAAATATGTTTGCCAGAACTCCAGAAGCAGGCTGACTGGCTAAGTGGAACTGCTCTCCAAAAGAGAAGCAGGTACAGCTGGAGACTGAATGCAGTAGCTCTCGTACGTGGACAGATATAAGACAGCAAAGCCTGCAGAGTGACAATGGTAGATATGGCAAAAGCAATATCCTCATGCTGGGAAATCCTAACCAAGGAGTCAGAAATGGAACCAAATACAATGTAAGTGGTTGGTCATCACCTGACCATGTTCACTGTTTCTGTACAATCTAGAAGGAAGTAAACTTGAGGGACCTTGTAGGACATGGATAAAAACTTTGGCTTTTCTTGAGGATGAGATTGGAAGCCATCAGGAGAGTGCTACAAACTGGACTCAAAATATTAAAAAGTCCTCTGGCTGCTCCATTAACATTTGACTAATAGGGCAAGAAGAGGTATGTTATTTAAAGGCTGCTTCAATAATCCAGATGAGAGCTGTCAGTGGCTCGGACCAGAGTAGTGACAACAGAGGTGGTTGGAAGTACCACATATGAACATGGTGTATTAGGCATAATGCCAATATAAATGGATTTATTTTCAATGAATTTACATGTAATTGTAGTTCTGAAACCACCTATCTGTATTCTTCTGCTATCATCTCTGTTTTTCCACTCCTCATAACTGAAGAGGGTTATCCTTACCTGAAAACGTCTTACTTGAACCCTTAAAAGTAATAGTCAGTTTTTAATGCTTACAAAAAGAGACAATGTAAACCAACCTTTAACAAAAAATAGATGGGAAGAGGAGTATTTTTGAAAAGTAAAGTGAAAGAAACAAATGAAAAGAAACTAACACTGCTCTGCATTATACTGTCCAAACCACTTTTGAGGGATACTTTCAGATTATATAATTTTTAAGAAGATTTATTGATTGTCAAGTTGGTTTTTATTATGTTACATAAAATCATTCTATTCAAAATTATTTTCCAAATATAATTTTCTTATAATATATCCATGTAAAAGCTAATAAAACTGTATTGTATTATTACAAAATGATACATTAATTACTGATATAAACAAAAAAGCAAAAATAAGTAGAATAATTATTTTTACATAGATTATTAATTTGCTTAAATCAGTTTCTTAGTCATATCTATTGCTAATAATGTGTTAAAGGTGTTTTTCTTAAGGTCTTTTTTTGATACGCCCTTATTATTTTCAATTTTTTAAATAAAATTTTATGCTCACCTTCAGTGTTCCATTTTATATTTGATGTATTTAAAATTATTTACACCTTCCATTGACTGTTCTCTGTAGACCATAACATTTTTAGGGAGAAAATCTCTCTCTACAAAAGTTGAGGTATCTACTAAGCACAGCAAGTTTTAGTAAATGGATATAATTCTCATTCTCATGTTTTCATCCTATTGATGCATTAAAATTTCAGAACAAATATTTTTATGGGTACTGCACTTTTGCTTTCACTGATACTTTTCTTCAATGAATAATTATCAAATATTTCTGATTATTTCTGATTATGTTTATCCTCTAATTATGATTATTCGGTACACTTTGTCAATTTTAGATATTGTAGCTTTATAGACCTTTGCAATTTCCTGTCATCCTAGCAGAGAAGCTAAGTTTTTCCAATTAATAAAACAGGTCACCAAAGTATTCTTGCCAGTGTCAACATATTCAAAAGTGTAATTACCAAATTTCTCAACGAAATCTGTTACACCAGTGCTTCTCAAATTTTGATGTGAACACAAATGCCCCAGAAATCCTATGAAAATGAAGATTCTGATTCAGTAGGTGTGAAGTGGAAAAGAGTCTGCATTTCTACCAAGTTCCCAGGTGATGCTAATGTTAGCCGGGACCACACTTTAAACAGCAAAGTTACAATGTCGGCTTTTGCTCTTGTATTTATACAGTTATTCTTTTCCTTTTTGAAAGAATAATTTTAGTGCCTTCTCATTTGCTTGCTAAGTACTTCCAAATCTGTAGATTTTTTTAAATTGATGTGTTAAATATTTTTATTATTTTCAACCAATTTTGAAGAAAATGCAACCAAAACTTAAGACTTACTTAAAAAATTTTTACTCCCATTACCATCATAAAGCATTTAGTTTGTTTTAAAGAGTAGCTCATCCTAAATTCAAAGATTTCAAAACTCTGATGCTGGCTAAGAGAGGTAAGCATGTATTGCCAATGTGCCAAAATGCCGGAGCAGTTTTTAAAAAGTAATACTATCTTCGCAAAACAAAGTTGCAGTTTTTACTCTAAGGAAATTTATATGACAACATTTAGTATTTTTATATCTACAGCTTCCATTTTTACTGGTAGATAGCATAGATTTAGATGTAATTATAAATTATGTATGAACTATATGAAAATCCAAGTACGTTTCTGCTCCATGGCCTATTAATTTAATAAGAACGTTATTTTCATGAATACGCTGTACTCTACTAAAATCTGTGCTCATATTTTTTCCAAAAACAAATATTTTCTATTAAATGTTAATATATTTAATTAAAATTATAACAATAGCATTCACAATACCGTCAAATGTTGTAACTTTGACAGAATGATTGTGATTCCATTAATTGAGACTTCAAAGGATCAACTATTACTAAACTTAATTCTTTTTTTTTTTTTTCTTTGAGACAGAGTCTTGCTCTGTCACCCAGGCAGGAGTGCAGTGGTGTGATCTTGGCTCACTGCATGCTCCACCTCCCGGGTTCATGCCATTCTCCTGCCTCAGCCTCCCGAGTAACTGGGACTACAGGCTCCCACCACCATGCCCAGCTAATTTTTTGTATTTTTAGTAGAGATGGGGTTTCACCGTGTTAGCCAGGATGGTCTCAATCTCCCGACCTTGTGATTAATTCATTTTTAACTTGAAGCATGGGCTGATATTGAGAAAAATAAAGTGGCATCATTTCAATCTTTGCAAAGTATTTCTGCTGATGAAGTAATCATATTAACAGTTATTTCTTTACTTTTAGTGTGTTCACAGGGAAAGTTGGAATCAATAATGAAATAATGTAATGCAGTCATCTGATCTAGATGAAAAGTCATGTTTCACAGAATGAGATATAAGTGCACTTTCTGCAGCTGTATGTGTTAACATTATTGTGACTAGGATAGGATAGTTTTCTTAAAAGCAACCATTAACATTTGAAGTAGATCCTGATGCTTTCTTACTATGTTTATGACTCTGGTTTATCAAAATAATCCCTCGTATTAGTCTGTTTACATACTGCTACAAAGAACTGCCAACTGGGTAATTTACAAAGGAAAGAGGTTTAATCGACTCACCGTTCAGCATGAGGTTTAGTTGACTCACAGTTCAGCATGGCTGGAGAAGCCTCAGGAAACTTACAATCATGGCTGAAGGTGAAGGGGAAAGGGAAGCAAGGCACCTTCTTCACAGGGTGGCAGGAAGGAGAATGAATACAAGAGCAGCTACCAAACACTTATACAACCATCAGAACTGGTGAGAACTCATTCACTATCACAAGAGCAGCGTGGGGGAGAATGCCCTCATGATTCAATTACCTCCACCTGATCTGCCTCCTGATGTGGGAATTATGGGGATTGTGGGGATTGCAGTTCAAGAGATTTTGGGTGGAGCACGGCCAAACCATATCATCCCCTTAATGGATAATAACTGTCAACAAATATCTTACTCGAGCTTCACATTCACTAAGTTTTCAAGAAATAAAAATTTATATTTAGTTTCTTATTAAATATACATTATTCTTTTTGCTTTAACTCATTGCTGCCAAGAATTCATTGAAAACAATTTTTAAAAGCATAAATAGTGAAATAAATAAATTGCTCTAGAGTTACCATTAAATAGATGACAAAAATCATCGTAGCAGCAGCATTCCAACTACTCTCTATTTCCCTACATATTGCACGTTTCCCACTGTCTGCAACCATGATCTGGTGCTTTATTTATCTAGCATCCCAAGGCAGGACCACGGCAATTCACCAAGCAGCCAGCAGAGATAGCAACAAAACAACAGTTCTCCCATCAACACCTAAAAGTAGATGTTAGTTATCTCTAGCTTCTCCGAAAGGAGTCTACTTTATTTCACCAACAAGAACCCTTAATGCTGTCAATGACAGGAAGGATTTAGGGTGTTAGTTAACTCGCACTTTCAAAGGGCCAGAATAGAGAAATGTAGCATCACTAGTTCATTTTTTACATTAACTACATGTTAAAGTGAAACCTCTATTTGCTGCACATGCAACTCATACTTGGCATGGCAGAAGATAGAAACAGAAATGAAATCAACCAAATGCACACTGCTTATTTCAATGCAGCTGTCAATATAACATTATGCTTAAAAAATGAAAAATCTAAGAAAAATGTTAAAGCAAACTGGGTACTACGATTACAGTCATAAACCAGAAGTGCCTCAGGCAAAGCAAGAGGTAGAGTCTTTCTAATCATACTGCGAAGTACTATCCTTGCTGTAAGAAAAACAATCTCTCAACTTATTAGGGCAGTTAGGAAAATGTTTCTCTTGTGCATAAAGGATGTAGATGGAAGGCAGTTATCTTTGCTTATAGGACAAATTTGGCCAGCAGACATATTTTGTTGGTTTACACAGAGTTGTTTTTGACTTGAATTACTTGCAAAAAATTAAATTGGAAGACTTCACATAGAATTGTGGCTTCTCTTGAAAAAAATGCAAGATCTGACAACTCTAAGCTTGAATTTCTACATACTGAAAATCAGCTATAGTGTCACAGAGCCACATTATTTTATAAACTCAAAGGGCACCACTTAGCTTGTATCCTAAGTGAAATTAATACAATGGAATTGTACCTATGTTATATAAATATGCCAACCCCTTGGAATTGAGCAACTGCTAGTGCTCTGAAGTCTATGAATGATACCTTTAGAAGAAATAGGTAGTCTTCAGTTTGCTGCAATTCCTACCCTATCTAATTAATTCATTTCATTGCCTGGTCAAGTAAGCAATAGAATTTGTTGCTTTTGGTTTAGACTACAGTCTTCCTAAGAATTGTTTCTTTTTTAAAGGTAAGGATTCCTCTCTGTCTGATTCTATAGTTAGTTACTGGAAAACCAGGTGCATCTTAAACTCCCACTTCTGGAAAATACTCAAATGGAATTGCCTTACACCATCATACATCGTTGTGTAGGTTTTGAGTGATGAAGCCACTCATACCCTATTACTCTTTGACACTTTATTCTGTGGAACCAGAGAGGCAGGAGCCACGGACTTTATTTTGCTGGAGTCCCCAGAGCCATTATTCTAAATATTATTTTAAATCAAATAATTTAAACATTGGCTTATGTGAGTAGATCCTTGTGGGTAGAACATAGCATGGTTGGCCTGAAACAGACCAGACACTGTAAGGAAATAGTGGTCCCAGAGTGAGATGGGTGTGAGAGCAGATAGACAGAGTTAGGAACAGAAAATATTCCACAGAAACCCTCCCCACCCAAATCAACCCTTATTCCTCAAAAACTAAATGTCTTAGATGCTTTCCACTATAGGAAAAACTGCATTTCATATTTTTCCCCTTTTGTATTGTAGCTTCCCTCAGTTACTCTAATCTTTCTGTAAAGTTGGTTACACCCAGTGAGGTATGCACTGTACTGTTTTAGGCAACAAAGGGAAGAGAGAGGAAAGAATAGTGTGATTTCCTGGTGCTCAAGAAGAAAGCCGAGCAGACTACTGTGCATGAGAGATCCAAGTCGTGTGTCCAGCAGGGTGACACGGCAAAACACCTGATCCATGGAGCAGCAGTTTCATGAATAATTCATGACTCAAAAGAACGTAAAACTAATTCTTCTCTACTGAATGTAAGAGAGTGGGGACAGAATAGACAGTAGAAACATACATACACATGCACACATATGTGTATATATATATACACATATATTATTATATATATATAGAGAGAGAGAAAGAGAGACAGACTTTGAATTTCACATAATTCCTTTTGAATGAAAGAACTGATTAAAACCTGCTGGAGTATTTATATTTTCCTTGCAAAATTTCTGGAGACTAAAAAATTGCACCTTGCATCATCCAACACCTTCATAACCAATGAGTGACACTTTATGCTAAAGCTTTTTTTTGAGACAGAGTCTCGCTCTGTCACCCAGGCTGGAGTACAGTGGCAGGATCTCAGCTCACTGTAACCTCCGCTTCCTGGGTTCAAGTGATTCTCCTGCCTCAGCCTCCCAAGTAGTTGGGACTACAGACACATACCATCACGCCTGGCTAGTATTTGTATTTTTGGTAGAGACGGGGTTTCACTACATTAGCCAGGCAGGTCTCAAACTCCTGACCTCATGATCCACCCTCCTCAGCTTCCCAAAGTGCTTGGATTATAGGTGTGAGCCACTGGGCCCAGTACAGACTAAAGTTTTGACACATAAGCATTATAGCAGTCATTCCCATTGCCAGTTTAAACGTACACCCTTGTTTAAAATGCTAGAATGCATCTTAGCGGATAAGGTATGTTGAATAATGTCAATACACAGCTTGTTAAAACTGACAATGGATCCTCAGAAGGTGTCAAACAGGAGCAGAACACAGCCTTTATCCTGCCCCAGGTTGCTTAAAGCTGAAGTGTGGTAAATTGGGCATGTCTAAAATGGAACTGTCATGCTTAGAAGGTCTAATATTGAATCTTTCCCTACAGATCTCAAACAGACTAATATATCTGGGCACTTGAACTTTTCTTGGGTTATAAAGCACCTGAAAAATAATACTTATTAGAGTTACTAAAAATGCCCTGTGAGACAAAGGAGCAAGTAAAATTATTACATGACAAATTATGTCCTTCTACAAATATCTGTCTGATTCTAGACAATTTCCTTCCACCATTTAATTCCAATGATGCAAATAAGGCAAATAAGTTTCTCTTTGAAGATTACCTCCCTTCCCTGATGCTTCATGATGGCTGTCTTTTTTATATTCTTGAGAAAAAGTGTTACTCGCTGTCACCCAGGCTGAAGTGCAGTGACATAATCATAGCTCACTGCAGCTTTGACCTCTTGAGCTTCAGTGATCCTCCCACCTCAGCCTCCTGAGTAGCTAGAAATACAGGTACATGCCACCATAGCTGGCTAATTTTTTATGTTTATTTTGTAGACATAGTGTCTCAGTAGGTTGCCCAGGCTGAACTCAAACTCCTGGCTCCCTGCAATTCTCCTACCTCAGCCTCCTCAAAGGGCTGGGATTATAGGCATGAGCCACTGTGCCTGGCCATTATGGCTGTCTTGAGCACTGAGTTGAAAAGGCATCTGAGGCCATTTCTAGGCTAAAGCTAGAGTATCACAATCCAGGCTGACCAAGAAGGTCTGGGTAAATGCTGTCAGCACCGAGTCCAGGTGCTGGCTGTGGCCTGAACTTCTGGATATGGCACTGACCTACAGTATCTGTCTCTGTTTGAGGTCATGTTCAGTATAGTTAATAAGTTAAAATTCAGTGGATTTGCAGGGAAAGGTTTATTACTGAACTAAATTCATCTTCCAGTCTAATGATATTACAGCATGGAAGAAATAACTCTAATGAAATTAGGATAGAAGAGTCAAGACTGTAGGTTAAAAGGAACCTAATAGTGTATCCTGAGTAAGGGAGACATAAAAACAATAAAATAAAACATCAAATCAAAGAAGACAGCAGGTAATGAATTTGAAGCAAATGATTGATCACAGTGGTTGAGGAAATAGCAAGAGAGTTCAAGGGCCAGAATCTGGAGTAAGTCTATGAGATAAGAATATACAGAGGAAAGGAGCCCTTTTTCTATGCCTAAAGTTGAAGCTGTGAATGAAGAGAAAGCTATTCAAGGTGAAAGACCAAGTTGGACTCTCCAAATATTGCTAATAAAAGATAACTGAAATGGATTTGACTGACAATTGCAGAGAAGTGTCTGGTACCCAGTGTGCCAAATATTATGTAAAAAGGAGGCTGGGTGTGGTGGCTCATGCCTGTAATCCCAGCACTTTGGGAAGCCAAGGTGGGTGGATCACTTGAGCTCAGGGGTTTGAGACTAGCCTGGCCAACATGGTGAAACCCCATCTCCACTAAGAGTACAAAAATTAGCTGGGCGTGGTGGTGGGCACCTGCAGTCCCAGCTACTCGGGAGGCTGAGGCAGGATAATCGCTTGAACCTGGGAGGTTGAGGTTGCAGTGAGCCAAGATCACACCACTGCCCTCCAGCCTGGGTGACAGAGTGAAACTCTGTCTCAAAAAAAAAAAAAAAAAAAAAGGAAAAATAAAAGTGTAAGTATGCTACATACAACAAAATAAGAAATATGATTTACAGGACATTAAATAAAATAGGTTAACTACAGATAAATATGCACTGCCATATATTTTCTTCTTTATCCAACCTTAAACATATCTACAACAGGAGTTCTTAAAGGTAAATGAGTTGAAAACAACGTACTGAATAATGCCCACCTACCCCCTCCCCTCACCCCCTGGAAATAGATTCTGTCTTAGAGCCTGGAGAGGAAGTGCAGCCCTGCCAATATCTTATCACTCAGTGAAACTCATTTTGGACTTGACCTCTAGATAATAAATATGTGTCATTTATAAGTCACCACATTTGTAGTAATGTATTACAGCAACAATAGCTAACAAATATACTATGCAAACTAATGATATTGTTATTGGTTAAATGGAATGTTTATTTTCAATAAGAGATAAAGAATCTGATATAATTTCCTGTACTTGCATAGCACGAAGTGGAAACAGATTCAAATTTATTTTGTCTTAAGTTTCCTGGAGATTGGGAGACAGGGGTATATATTTTTTAATGAACTCATATGGCTAAACACAAAGAAACGTCCTGAGTGTACTCTTTAAATATTCAACATTACCACTGTTCAAACCTTCAAGATTCCAGGGCCTTATACTAAAAATGTAGGAATTGGATGAGGAAAATGTCCTCGGAGGGAATTTAAAGGAAGAGAATACTCACAAAAGATGACACGGGCGGAGAGTAGAGTTGAAAGTTCAGCCCCAATGCACAGGAGGGTGCTCAGAATGAGAGAAAGCACTTGCTAGAAACTTCCAAAGCAGAAATATTTGCCCTAAAGGAAAGGTAGGTGAGAATCATGTATCTAATTTGAAAAAATAAAATTAAAAAGCATTTCTGAAATCTACCTGGAAAGGTATTTCTACCTCAGATGGTTTGTAATCAAGTTTACTTGTATTTCTTATGCCTATTTTATTCAACCTGGAGACCATTTTTGTTCTTCTAGATTTTACAACCCACTTAGCTCACCTTGTGTACTCAGAAAAATAGTCTTACTTCATGCTGAGCATGTAGGTTGGATATCAGTTCTACTTTTCAGGTGAATGGTAAGAATTTTAGGAGTTCAATGAGAAAGTACAGTGACTGGTGAATTCTAACCCTCTAAACAACTAAGCAAGCAATGAATTGCACCTCCAAAATGATCGATTGAGCCCTGGATCAAAGAAAAGGTGTGTGTCTTTATGTGTATCGTAAAAGAGGTTGGTAAGGAGATAACTGAGTTGGGAAAGACTGAATTTCTTTTAATGGGCTCCGTATGTTTTTTTTTGACAGATCTCATCTTGATTGAAGAGGCTGCATGTCTCTGGAAAGCACCACCTCATTCTGCATTGAGGAATAATTTTGTGCCTGTAGTCAAGCTAACACCCCGCCCACCCCCCCCACTGCAACTCCTCACACACACACACGCTGAGTTAGAAAAACATGCGCATCCCTGCTTCATTATTCAACCTCAGTGATATCTATGGCTTTCTCTTCGAATACTCTGTGGACTAATCACTGACCTGCCGGCAGACAGCAGTTGATTTGTTACATAATTCAAAGCCCAGATCTCTGGAGATTAGAGATTGTTGGGAATACTAGTGTAGTTATTAGTTAGCACCAAATTGTCCACGATTTCATAACTGGTGTTTCAGAACTGCCACCCCACCTCTGTTTCATTATATAACCCTAGAACAGCGAACAGACAGTGCTATGGGACGAGGGAAAAGGGAGACTAAAACAATGTTTCAGAAATGCCAGTAATTCCCCGGCCACTCTCATGATTTGTACCAGTGTCATGCACCATTGGTACAATTATTTATATAGTGTTATCCCTTAAATTGACTCACTCTTTTTACTTGGTCTCATCCTAACCAGATAATAACCACAACAGCATAGATTTAAGGGATGAATAACATTTTCAATGCTCATTAAAATATATCCATAACTGATGCAATAAAAAACTTGTCCACATACAACCTCAAAGCATCTTATGTGCCTTATAAGTCATACTTTGGGAAATACTCAACTGAAATCAGTTTCAGTTTAGGGCTTCTAGGATTGCAGACTCAGTCCAAAATATGCAAGCTTAAGATGGACGAAAAGGAAGAAGTGGGAAATTATCATTACAGACTCGCTCCTCATCTAAATAAACCATTGTTTCACTCCATTTTCCCACATGCTTATTACTAGTAGATAACATTCAAGTACCAGCAGCTGTTAGAAGAAACTAAAAGGGAAAGAAACAGGCATTAAAAAAGAAAGGAAAACATGAATCTGACAACTGAAATGGAATCTGCTTGGTTTTCCACTATTCCCGTATGTTGTGGGTTGAAAGGCTAATAGCAAAATATTGTGATTTTAAAAACGTCATAATTATAGGATCTTGAATCATGTTGTCATCGCTCCATGCTTTTGCCTTTGTCTCTTTTTTAATCTCCTTAATGTACCATAATTATGTCTTCAGTGTGGGTCAATTATATTTGAACTAGAAAACAAATTACCATCATTACCTCTGATTATTCTTCTGTTTTCTTTGATCCTATTTTGTGCAGCAACCAGAAATTTTGTGTTCATTCAGCCCTTCTCTTTCCCAGTTGCCTTGCTGGCAGAGCTGAAATACAGAAGAAAATAATCCCTCTGCCATTTCCAGTGTTATCTTTTCCCTTCATCCCACTCTTCAAACATTTCTGGGGCCTGCACACTACCAAAATATGTTCAAACGATCTTATTACCAAAGTAGCTCTTGGCTAAGATGGCTTTTAGTCATAGTGCCCCTTTAATCCTTTCCTTCCCCTCCCTAACTATATTTACAAAATCCAAATTAATACACAAAGGCTCATTCAAACTGCACTAATATCATAAAAAGCTACTGCATCCTAGTGTCAATAACCCTGAGATTAATAGTCCCCAAGACTTATGTGACACAGAAAATTAACAAGGCTGGCTTGACCAATGATCCATGAATTATGACAGGCTCTCCACTGTGATTACAAATATTAATGCAATTAGCATTTATTTTAGTTGGAAACAAAAAGGTAAGAATGGGGATGATGACAGAAATTATACTCAAGAAATAGAGGCCTGGTGGCTCAAGCCTGTAATCCCAGCACTTTAGGAGGCTGAGGCGGGTGGATCATGAGGTCAGGAGATCGAGACCATCCTGGCTAACACGGTGAAACCCCCGTCTCTACGAAAAAATACAAAAAATTAGCCGGGCGTGATGGCGGGCACCTGTAGTCCCAGCTACTGGGTAGGCTAAGGCAGGAGAATGGCATAAACCCAGGAGACAGAGCTTGCAGTGAGCCAAGATGGTGCCACTGCACTCCAGCCTGGGGGACAGAGCAAGATTCCGTCTCAAAAAAAAAAGAAATAGAAATATTCAGGTTTCCTTAATCAAGTTTTCTGGACAGGTGTCGAGTGAAACCAAGAGGCAAGGTGACATGTTTGCTTTCTCTTTACCAAGAAGGAGCATAAACAAGGGCTGGGGGAGCATCAGTGACTCATTCTTTTGAGAAGTCTTACCAGTTATGGGGCATGAAGCATCATGATGATGAATCTTGCCCCATATTGACAAGCTGATTTCCCAGAAATCTCCATAACAAATTGGAAACATCCTTAATGCCAAGCCATTGATATTTGATATTTGGATTTGTTGTGCAGCAAAATGGAAGTGGGAAACGCGGTTTTACAGGAGCAATGTCCTCTAACTCATGCTGGCTCAGCTCTATTTAAATCAAAACCTTCACTCCTGCCACATCTTACTGCCCCTTCTGCATGTTATGAGGTGCTTTCCTTCTGCTGTTTATTCCCCTTCATTTCTGGTAGCCCAGAATGTGCACTGGAGAACGGCAGAAAAAAAAATCTAAGAAATATAGTCCACTGTAGCACCTACTCAGCAAATAATACAATAAGTACTTATTACTTGCAACTCAACAAATAAATCCCTGGTGTGTTGCAGGTGCCAGGGTACAAGACTCCTCTGTCTCTGTTTAATATAACTGTTAGGTTTGGGGCAGGGGATAGGAGGACTGTGAAGCTGGAATAAAACAGAAATACTTTACATTTTAGACGAAAAATAATCCCTTTTTAATGATTGAGTCATGAGAGAGGGAACACACTAGAATTCAGCCCACACTAGAATTCTCATACTGCCTTGTTCCAGCTGAGTGACTTTGAGATCACATAAACTCTATGCATATGTTGGTCCCTGCTCTGGCTACATCACAGGGCTTCTGTGAGGATGCTCCTAAGTAATGCATAGAAAATGGTTAACATTAAGATAGTGTGTACAATAAAATATTGTGCACAGAGGTTGAATAAATATTGTGCTTAAATAACATGATCTGCCTATTCCGCCTCACATTAGGTGGAAGAAGGAGGAAAGTTCTACTGTGTATTACATGCATGTGACACTCAGATAGGAGGTTTTCTTATTTAAACCTTATAATATGTAAATGAGCATAAAATTAATATCCTGATTTGGAAGCTAAAGAAAATGAAACTCCAAAAAGATTGGTAATGCGCCCTCTTTTGTATATTTAATGTACTGATTCATTCAACAAATATTAGGTGCTATTGTTCTAGGATACAGGTTGGCTATAAACTACACCTCACAGGCAAAATCCTATTAAATATCTGGTTTTGCAAATAAAGTGGAGCAAATAAAGTTTTATTGGAACACAGTCACACCCATACTATGGTTGTTTCACACTACATTGGCAAAGCTGAATAACTACAAGAGAAATCATATGGCCTGCAAAGCAAATAAAATATGTACTCTCTGAGCTTTTACAGAAAAAAAATAAATGCTAATCACTCTTCTATGAGCTTGGGATACAGCAGTAATGAAAATACAACGAAAATTCCCTCCTCTTGTGGTGCTTACATTTTAGTGGAGGGTGACAGTCAATGTAATGCACTTCATTTAAAAGTTAATCGTTTTCTCAAAGTTCTGGAGGCCAGAAGTCTGAAATCAAAGTCAGCAGAAGCACACTCACTGTGAAGGCTCTGAGGGAACCTCCGTCCTTGCCTCTTCCAGCCTGCAGTGGCTCCAGGCATTTCTTGCATAACTCGAATGTTTATTGTGTTTCTTCTCCTCTGTCTCTCATAAGGACATTTGTCATTGGATTCATGGCTAGCCCAGATAATCGCCAGATGATCTCATCTCAAAATCCTTTGTTGTATCTGCAAAGTCTCTTTTTCCAAATAAAGTCACTTTCACAGGTTCCAGATAGAAATATTTGGGATGGACACCATTCAGTCCTCTGGGGAAGCAGAAGCCTGGAAGTTTTATTTTATTTTATTTTATTTATTTATTGAGACAGGGTCTCCCTATTCTCTCACTCAGGCTGGAGCACAGTGGTGTGATTAGGGCTTAATGCAGCCTCAATCTCCAGGACTCAAGTGATCCTCCTACCTCAGTCTCCTGAATACCTGAGACTACAGGCATGTGCCACCATGCCCAGCTAATTTTTTATTTTTTGTAGTGATGGGTTCTTGCTATGTCGTCTAGGCAGGTCTCAAACTGCTGGGTTCAAGAGATCCTCTCGCCTCATCCTCTCAAAGTGCTGGGATTACAGGCATAAGCCACCATGCTCAGCTTAAGTTTTGTTTTAGACATACTAAATATGAGACTTCTCTTACTTAACTAAGTAGAGATGTTGAGTAGACAACATATGGACCTGGAATTCAATCACATGATGGTAGAAACCAAGAGTCCCACCCATTTTTTTTCTTTACCCATGCTTGCTCAGTTATTATGTGGTCTCCCAGTCACAGAAACAACTAGTAAAATGACCCTTGATATGAGGTAATATGACCTGCCTATGCCATTCCCAATGCTGATGTCCTTGGGTATAACAAAAACAGCCCCCTCCTTTCTCCTTTAAAAGACGGTGTGGACTTGACTGAGCAAGACAAGATTCTTAGGGGTAGGAGGAAAGTGGCATTGTTTATTTCCCTTTGGTGATCATATCAAGCTTAGCAAAGCCCAGAAGACACTATAAATGCAATGGTTTGATTGTTCCTCGTTCCCACCTTGTGAAACACCACGAACATTTACAAGCTGGGGTTAAGGGTCTAACCAATAGTTTGGAAGAGCAATTCTCTCTACCCCACAGAGAATAAATGGCTTTGCTAGCAGCATTTTCTAACCCATGGAGATAACTAACTGACAAGAAATCTGAGCATTAGGTCACTTGATACTGAGTCAACATAGAAATTCTGCCAAATCAAAAACTTCAAAGCTCAATATATTAATGAGCTTCTGGAGTCTCTGAAGACCTCTTACTGGCCAGAGAAAAGATCTATCGAATTATCTTCTTTTTAATTTAAAGTGAAAATTGATGCTATCTGGGTGTCAGGTATAATCACCTTAATTTATTGTGGAATATGTAAGGGACTGCTGAAAGTATGAGTGATCCAATTATAGGTTTAAATGACTTTGAGGTTCCTTGTTTCCCCCAGTCTTATTCATGAAGCATTTTTACTTTCAGACAATCAAGAGTTATTTATATAGGTTTGGGGCTTATTGATATAGCTAAAAAGCCCCCAGAGGTAGAATTACAACTGTTTACTGAAAAACACTGAATTTGATACATCAAAAATCTAATTTAAATATTAGTAATTGACTCAAAGCTACTCTTAATAAGTAACAAGAGAATGAATCACTTGGGACAGAATAACCCCAGAGAAAGATGATCAAATGTGGCTCCTTCCTCCAAAAGGTTTCTGGCTCCATTTTCCAGAATCTGCAGGGATAGAAAATATCCTCATCCAATGGTGTGTTCAGTGACATACATGAGTTTGTAACATCCCTAAGCTCCTATCAGATAGGAAACATTAGGAAATCATTGAAAAGCCTGGTTTATTTTCTCAATCTGGGCAACAAAGGTGCATTGAATCTGCTCTGCCACCTTATTCTTCTAGAACAGAAATGAATACAATTGAGAGGACTCAGAAAGGTTGGGCATAAGAGAAAGAGGGCAAAGTAACATGTCCAGCCCCATAAGTATGACTCCTTGTTCTAAGGGAGATACTATTGTGCAGTCCTTGAAAGAATAGGCATGTGCATTAGAAGAGCAGTTGTGAACAAGTATGTATTCTGTTATTTGCTGCTTCTGTGACTTTAGACAGTTATTCAACCTTTCTAAGCCTCATGTCTTCAAGGGATAAAAAATACTGCATATCTCATAAGGCCTTTGTGAGGGCTAAATGTAAAGAATATATCACCCAGCACAAAGTAATTGATTTTAATTGCAGCTACAATAATTATTATCTGAATAATAAAAGCAGGGCTGTAGTTAGGTGCTGACAATTCCAAACTTTTCTGTGTGAGCCAAATATCCATTGATTAATTCTCAGACCCAGTCACCCCAAACAAGGGACTTTGATGAAAGGCCAAATCTTCTGAGAGTGTGATCTGAAGTTTATTCTCCTATTAGTGAAAGTGGGAAAGTTGTTTTTCTTCATTTTTATGATTTGGCTGAGATCTAAAGGCCTTGGGGCACCTGGCACAGAGAACTCAAAGTTATTATTGAAAACTGAAAATTTTGATGAACCTAATAGCCAGAGGCAGATCAAGTCCACATGGCATGAAAGTAGGGCAATGAGAAAAGCAGGGTGGTGATAACAGTCAAGTCTCAGACCTGTGGTGAGAAACAACAGAATGAATCAGCGTGCAGGAGAAACAAACCAAGCCAGCAGAAATATTGATTTAGATCCTTTTTAGAAAGAAAATGTCTAGCAGTGACTATTCATTTTGAAATCATTTCTGCTACCAGAAGTCAAAAGCCAAATATATCTTATTGGAATCCCACCTAGATGGGCAGTATTGCCAGATCCTACCCACTGGTAATCTCTTACTCCAGCATCTACTATGAAAGAATCTTAGTCTTTAGGAAAGAGAAAAAAATGCTCCCACTTCTATAACCTTAAAATGTCTTGGCCAACTCAGCCCCTTAGCCTGAGGTGGAGCCCACTTTCTTGTACCTGAAGGGACTTTCACTGCCTTACTGGAGTAATCTCGGCAGTCTTTAAAGTCTATTAAGAGAAGATGGAAGTGAAGATTTTGTGTGTGTGTGTGTGTGCGTGTGTGTACACAAGCACATGTGTGTTGATTGGTGAAGGAGACAAAAGCCATCTCGAATCCTGAGAATGAACCTGACTGATATGACCTCCAACAGCCAACTGGCAATAATAGGCAACCACACATTCATTCATTTAACAAAAGTGCCCATTCAAATGGAATGTGAATTCAATTACTCCATATTAATTGAATGCCTGCTCTTGTCAAGTTGGGAGGGAGGGGCAGGGGAAATTAGGAGGTTATTATAATAACACAAGTGAATGACCATATCATTTTAGGTAAAATTGGTGTAGAGAAGGTCATGACAAGTAATTGAAACCAGGATATATTTTGAAGATACTGCTGAAAAGATTAACAGATTGAACGTGGAGTATAAGAGACAAAGGAAACTCAAGATGACTCTATGTTTCTTGGCCCAGGCATCTAGTAGGATGAAACTTCCAATCACTGAGATAGGACAGCTGTGGGAGGAGCAGGTTTGGGAGCTTAGGAATTAAGAGTTTTGTTTTGGCCATATTCAGCCTGAGATAACAACTTTACATCTAAGAGGGATGTGTTGAGTAGGCAGTTGGATATATGAGAAGGGGTTGAGAAGAAAAGTCGTGAGTTGTAGATATAAATTTAGGAGTTGTCAGAGTTATGATGGCTTTTAAAGCCCTGAAACTGGGGAAGATAACCTAGGGAGTAAGTGTAGAACCAAAAAAGAGATCTGAAGTCTGGGCTTTGAGAGATGAGGAAGAATAAGCAGAAAAAAATTAGAGTGATAAGTGAAATGGAAGAAAAACTAAGAAAGGCAGCAAAGGGAAGAAAGAGCTTCAAGAAGAGAAGGGTCAGCTATTCTACTATTGATAGACCTAATGTGATGAGGAATTATAACAAACTTCTGGATTTGGTATCATGGAGATCATCAAGGACTGTGGCAAGACTCTTTCAAAGAAGGAGAAAACAAAACACCAATGAGTGTGGGTTCAAAAGAGACTGTGAGTAGAGGAATTGGAAATAGATAATATAGACAACTGTTTTTGAGGAATTTTTCTATAAAGAGGAGAAGACCCTGACAAAGGGATCAAACCACTGGCTACTTGTCCTAGAAAGTAAAAATGATTCAGGATTCCCAATAGGCTTCCGAATGAAATTTAAGTTGACAACACTTTAGAGATCTTATGCTCAACCCCACTGGGATGATGGAAAAGGATAGAGATAAAAGTAAGGTACAATACCATTCCTTAAAAAGATTTTAGTCAAATAGAAAATATATTTATGATATCAAGGTCAGAAAAAAAAAACAACAACAACATTGCATTTTGTCCTTGAAATGGCCGTATTACTTAAGTATAGCAGACCATGGGCATATGCATATTTAACACTGGGGGATTTTTGAATATTTAGAAGTCACTCTGAGGGTTAAAGATGTGGGTCATTTGCAGTTTTGTTGAGGAGAAAACTGGAATGTGTGTGCTGTTGGGCTGGTACAAAAAAGAGTCATCCACATACTCAGCCCACTTCCCAGTATCTATGTCTTACTCAGCTTTGTGGTTGTCAACTGTTATGTTCATGATAATATACATCAAGTCCTAGGTCAGTCACTTAAGATTTTCTTTCATGCTTTACAGAAAAGAAAATATACCATTATGTTCCCTAGTTGAGTAACACACTATTGAATGAAATATTTGCTCTTATCTTTTCAGAATTTTGGCTGAAGATCTATAGGTAAAAACAATAAAACATACTCCTAGATTCTTTTGCTCTCTCTGTGGCTATCTCTCTGGGAACCATCATGAATGACACAGTAATTATTCTGGACTAGGAAATTAATGATGAACTAACTGATTCAGGGAAGACAAGTAGTAATAGATGCCATTCTAACTCAGAAGGCAACAAACCTACCTTACAAATACCGAAAAGCCTAGTTAAAATACACATGATCATACAACTTGCTGTTTTTCTCAGAATCAGAGACATGTTGTTAATGGCAAGACAACAGATTTTCATGATACATATTTGTTGGGTTATGGAAAGAAAATTAAATCCAAACACAGACTTACAGGATCTGACTCGTTAAAACAATAGAAGTATCCAAACACACAGCAAAGCAAAAACACACAAGCAAAACAAGAATATAATAAAGAGAGTTAAGAAAATTACAAAGATAAATTCGGTATTGGCAAAAATAACTAAAGACCATGCAATACCTTGATCTGTGGTAATTGTAAAAAAAATTTTCAGCAGATACTTACTGGAAATAAACATTTTTAAAAGACTTGCAAGATAAATCCATGCTACACTAGAGGATAGAAGTTCCAATTCAAAGAATGAAATCCACCCCCAAGCCCCTCAACATTACAACCTTCTGCTTCTGGTCTGTGTAAGACTAGAAATTCAAATGGTTATTGAATAGAGTTGGTAGGAGAATTTTCAAACAAGTGGAGAATTTCTTTTTCTTTCTCCTCCCACCCACTCAGGAGGAGAGTTGGAAGGGTAGTGCCACCCCTCTATCATGCTAAGAGAAAGAGAACTTAAAGATTGGCTTGACACCAGAAAAGAAGTCATGTTAACATTGGTTTAATGTCCTTTGAGCAACAAAAATTTATAGGCCTGCCACATGCTGCTACAGGACCAGAATAAAACTAGGGAGAAAGATATTGGAAGAGTCTGATATGTGTTCCCAGGAGTTTCAGGGCACAGATGAACACACAGACTAGTTACTGTGGAAGTCTGAAGGGGGAAAGCTGGCTGGATTATCCCTTGTCTACACTTTAAGGAGAAGGGAATTTTAACTTGGGCAAGCTACTTGTCCATAATTTGGCACAAGAATGTATGAGGGTCCCAAGGGCCAAGCAGCCATGTTTGAGTTGTCTTAATAGGCTTATGTCAAGGATGACACCATGCTGAAATATGACAAGCAAGCTGTGAGACGCTATAGAGGATTCTGCAACAGACAGAAACTGATTGCGGGTCTCAGGAGGTCAGTTGAAGAATGCATCTATACCAGGGAACTATGCATGACAAGTGTCTATACAAAAGCATTTTGGAGGATCCACCAATACATTCCACAGAAAAGCCAAAACCTTATGCCTGACATAAGACAATATGTGTCCAACCACAAGAGGAATACAAACAACTAAATAATAATACTTTTCTCCCACTATTTAGGACCCTCCTTCTGGCTCAGCCTCAGAAGAACAAGAAGGAGATACGAAAGCTCCAGAGGAAGAGTGACAAAACAGTCCTTGCTACTTTTCCTTCTGCAGCCTTGACCTCCCTTTCAAAAGAGAAGACATTGCATTTCACGAGAGGTGCAGATACAAGGCTCAGGAATGCAGAGAATAGATCACCAATTCTGTTGCCTTTTACTGGAGTCCTATTCTCCTCTATGATTTTAATAAAAGTACCAAGGAACAAATGGTGAAGAAACATGGCACTGTGTTCAATATTCCATCCTTATTAGCTTGAATGTAATCGCTTTGGAAAAGCAGCCATTAACACCCACTAGAGCACTAGTGGAAAGCTTAGTCATTCTAGGCAGCTTCTCATAACTCTGGATATTGGTTTTGGATTACAAAATTATTGATAAATTGCAACAGACATCCAGCTGTATTGAGTGTCTTCAAAAGGGTCTGGAGAAATGGAAAGTCAGTAGCAACATTAAACAATGTTTTAGAGGGGCCAACTACATTGTCATACTGCGATGGCAGCATCTATTATTCTACAAATCCACATCTTTATTTTTCTTTAGATTCTTGGTGCTCATGGGGCAACTTGAAGAGGTTTCAATCTCAAGGCACAGAAAATATAGATGTACAAAGTCCTAAACATAAAAAAATAAAAAATCTAAACAAGAAACAAAATCTCATCTGTGTATTTCCAGATTGCCCCCAAATGCTTAGAAAATTTGATGATAATCCAATGATAGAAAGTTAGAATAACTATAAAATATCGTGGCTTGGAAAAAAATTAATTCAGAAACAATTAAATGATTTTAAAAGTTTTGAATTACCAGGATATACATTTCAAAACAATGTAATTTTAATGTTTTCTAAGAGCTCAGATAATATTAGGTGTTTTATAATCTGTTTTAAATTCAATATTATTTCAATAAAAGTATTTTAAACTAATTGAATCAAATATTGAATATTAAAATTTTTGTTTAATTACATAACAATTTGTGTATAGATTCATATCTACCTTATTCAAAAAAGAGGAGGAATCTGAGATAGCTTACAGAAAAGTAAGCAATTAAATAATACAAAATTTTAAAATAAGTAAGAAAATTGGTGTGACAAGGCAATGAAGGCAAAAAAATAAGTCAAGGACCGTACTGATACAAAAAACTATAATATCTCGTCCACTTTCATGAAATGAGGTATACTTAGATCTCATTTCCGGGGGCAAAAATGAAAATATAATTAATTACTAGATTCACAATATTACTAAGAGGAAGTCCAGCCTTTCTTAGCTTCAGACATGAAGGAAATTTATTTTGAATCCTCACGTAGAAGAAACTACGTAATATAACAAACTGAGGCCTCAATACAAGGCCTACAAGACATACATTTACAAAGTTCATATGGCTGTTTTCTATATAACATCCCTCAGCTCTAACGTTGATGCCATTTCAAAACCCCGATCAGCTTAAGACAGTTACAAAAGAAGCCGAAATAAAGCAGTCCTGGCACACAGTCTTTTAGCGGCCTTAGTCTGAAGTTCAGTTATTTCATTCCATCTCCTTACTGGTAGATGATATTGCCTGCTTGGAACATGAGCCAGATTAGCCTGGGAGCCTTGACAGAAGCCTGTAGTTATGGATTAATTACTATATAGTCCAGAGAGAGGGGTGATAGGAGGAAGAATAGAGATTCTAATCCCTGAGAAAAGAAATTAGGACCCATAGTGACCAGACAAAAATGAATAAAGCAAAACTGTTGACAAGAGAATTTATGTAAAGGTAAGCATATAATAATAACAAACAATTAAAACAAATCACCATCATGTTATATCCCCCCTTTCTATAGAAAGAATGAATAAGCCACTGAAGGATCAGGGCATGTATTTTCAATTAGTTGTTATTGAAGAAGAGGATTTGCTGTCCCACTCCACTCCTTTTCTTGCAATTTGCAGCAAGGGGTAGGGATATAATGATGAATTCAAGTGCTGTTAATTAAGTCATTTTATGATCTTAGCTCATTTGTATATCTGATTGCATTTTATGTCAAGAATCAGGAACGAAGTCTCCTAGCCACAGGAAATATCATGGGAGAAACTCCAAAGGGGAGCTACGTGGGATGAAAGGCATGGGTCAAGCAAGCAGCCGTTAGGGAATGTGCAGGCATAGCTAATTAGAAGTGTATTTAATGAATCACCTTAAAATATTTTGTCCCTCAAACCCATTGCTCTAAACCTCGCTTCTTTTGAGGTTTTAGTGCTGAGAAAGAATGCTAACAAGGTATCCAGATTGTGACAAGATAATGGTTTTACTATAATGGAATTGGCTTTAATTCTTAAGGGAAAGTAGAGTTTTGAGGCACCATGGAGCTGGAATAGTGTTGTTAGAACCCAGGGGACTCCATGTAAAACTACAACAACAGCAAAATAAATAGAAGACTACCTAGGGCTCATCTTTCTCAGGAAAGAAGGTTGGGATCATCCAGTGGGAAAAGAACCCTATCACTGGAAGTGATGGCTAAAGGCATCAATCAATCAATGAACAAGGAGGAAAACCATACCTACCAGCTGTTCATTCATTAATTTGTTCAGCATATTTATTGAATATCTATTTTGTGCCAGGAACTATTCTTGTTATCCTTACAGAAATGAGGATTGTGTATTAAATTTTCTTTTCTCACACACTATCAGAATATCTAAATATGAGGTACACCCTGACCTTCTTGTGTCATTTTTAATCTCCTCCTTTTCTATAAAGGAATTTTAATTGCAATTGTTTTGGTTAGCTTAATTTTTGCTCCAGTGACAGTTTGCCATCTTATCCTGAAAGACACAATATTAAGATGGAATTATGACAGAATCAGGAGATAACATGAGCTATGAGATTGGACAACAGGTTTTTAAGGAGGGTCAGGAAATTACCTCTGCATGCAGTAACTAGACGTGACTTTAAGTTGCCATCCTATTGTGGAAGGGAAGAGCATGTTGCCTTTACGCACAAGAAAGTTGTAGTGCTAATAAAGAGCATCATTGGAGTTCTGTAATCACAAAGAAGGGAACTGTGTGACCTGGAAGCTGGGGGTGAAATGCAGGGACAAGAAGCCTCAAAAAAAATCTTGCTGAGAAATGCATACTCAGAAAATACCCAGTGGCGAGCCAAATCATATGCTTCAAGCTAAATCATATTGGTGCCTTTTTCACAATTGGTTGGACTAGGGAGAGTTTCCCAATTTAGGGACCACCAAAGAAAAACTGGTCCACATTGAGTGATGGTTAATCAACCAAACTTGCCTTGAAACTAAACATGTGAAGTAGAAAGCAAAACAAACACACCTGAAAGGACATCATGAGCATTACTGGATGACTAAGCATTAGAACAGAGAACCTTCCATGTTCTCGCTTTCTGCAAATAAAGTAGCACAACTCTCACAAAATGAAAGGGGCTAAACTAATACAGTAGCATTTGGCAGACAGGTGTCCCAAAGCCTTAGAGAAGATACTATGTGGTATAACATAGCAAGCTCAGGACTTGAAGTCAGGAACATGAGTTGGAGAAGTAGTCAACTTGCATACTAGATTTGTGATATTTTCCAAGTATTTACTCTGAACATTTTATTTATTAGGAAAACATAATTTACACTTCCTATGATGCTCAAAATCATGTCGATTTTGATATAATACTGACGATTCTTAAGACACTAAATTATACATGCCAAGCACAAGCAAGAATAAATGTTACAACGTTGTGTTAAGTGGAAGAGCATACAAAGTAATATATTCAGGATGATTGCCACTGGGGGAATATAGAAACATATGGAAAACTGAAAGAGAATACTCAAAAATGGAAGTTATGATAGAGTCATGGGATTTTATGTATTTTTTTATTTTTAAAAATAAATCAATATTGTTTTATATTGTTATACCAAAACTAAAATAATGTGTATAAAAATATTGGCCCTCACACAGAAAGAATGAAATGATTAAATGGAAAAACCCCTCTGGTGCTGTGGACATGTGAGGTTTTTTGTTGTTGTTTATTTGTTTGCTTGTTTTTGTTTGTTTTTTGAGACAGAGTCTCGCTCTGTTGCACAGGCTGGAGTGCAGTGGTGTGACCTGGGCTCACTGCAAACTCCACCTGCTGGGTTCAAGTGATTCTCCTGCCTCAGCCTCCGAAGTAGTTGGGATTACAGGAGCACGCCACCACGCCCAGCTAATTTTTGTCTTTTTAGTCGAGATGGGGTTTCACCATGTTCACCAGGATGGTCTCGATCTCCTGACCTCGTGATCCACCTGACTCAGCCTCCCAAAGTGATGGGATTACAGGTGTGAGCCACAGCGCCCGGCTGAGATTTTTTAACAGTATAAAACAGTAAGATAGGAGAAAGTCAACAGTTTTCAGAAGGAAGGTGTTTTCAAGATGGACCCAACCTGAAACACCTTACTTTCATCCGTACCTATTGCTTCAGTTCAAGTCAGAGAGATCACAAAACAGAAACACCTTGGACAATGTTGAGCACCAGTTCTGTCGGGCATTGTCTTTAGACACAAAGATATACACAGCAGTGAATAAGCAGACTTGCTGCTTACTCACACAAGGATTTTTTTTTTTCTTTTTGTACTATGTATATGCTATGGTTTGAATGAGCATCCCCTTCAAACCTCCGTTGTTGCCAATGTGATAAGAGATAGGGCCTTTAAGAGGTGATTAGGCCCTGAGAGCTCATTTCTCATGAATGGGATTAATGTCCTTATACATGGGGATTCATGCAGCATTAAGTAGCTTGCCCTTCTGCCTTCTGTCATGTGAAGAGCCTTCACCAGACAACCAAACCTGCCAGTGCCTGGGTCTTAGATTTCCCAGCTTCCAGAACTGTGAGGAAATAAATTTCTGTGCTTTACAAGCTACCCAGTCTCAAGCATTTTTGCTATAGCAGCATAAAATTGAAAAAGACAGTGTATCAAAGAAAAGAAAAACCCCCTACCTTCTTTACAGATAGAAATGCACATGACCAAATCCATGGAGACAATCAGTGATGGCACTCTAAACTCTGAACTTGCAGAAATAGCAGACAGACTAGACACTGAAAATTCTCTAGCTTCAATACTAATTCTGGGGGTAAAAAAGCTATAAAAAAAGGTTGTATAGAATATAAATAGCACATAATGCAGAAAGGATCAATGGGAAATGTAGAATAAAAATAATAATTTTCTAAATGTCCTAACAGAGCCAAGAATGAAATGTCACCCTTTGTCGTGTTCTACTTTTAATTTAACCAATTCCTCCAAAATTGTTGATGGTTAATTAAATATGAGGCTTCTAATACTCAAGGGTTTTTCTTTCAAGAAACTAACATCTCATGGAACCCTGATATCCTCAGCTAGTTGGAACCAAGAACAGCCTCATTTTGATGAAAATGCAGTGACTTCATTGGCATCAGGGAAACTTCAGAAGTACAAGGATTCCAATAGGTACATCAGCAAATATGAAAAGACTAGCAAATACAGGAAGAGTAAGGAATATGCCTTCAACTATTTAGCTAGAGCTCAGTATTTCTTAATAGGTAAAACATTCTAAGATCAAGAGAACGAAGGATAGCATGAAAAATGCTGGATGTTAAGGCATATACAAGGAAACAGAGAGCATAAAATACTATGGAATAAATTTAACAAAAGTGCAAAACATATTCTGAAAGCTACAAAACATTGTTTTAAGAAGATAAAAAAGAACTAAAACATGAAAAAGTATTTCATATTTCTGGATTGGAAGTATTAATATTGTAGAGATGACAATTACCCTCAAACAGATCTACAAATTCAGCACAATCCTTATCAAAATCCCAGCAGCCTTTTTTGTAGCAATGGACAAGCCAATGCTAATCCAGGCTCGTTGCAAGGGACCCCAATTACATAAAACATCCTTAAAAAATGAAGAAAGTAGGAAGATTCATATTTCACAGTTTCAAAACTTACTACAAAAATACAGCAATTAAGACCGTGTAGTATTAACACACAAATTGATATATAGATCAATAAAATGAAATTGAATGTTGAGAAAAGAAATTTCCATACATTTGAGGTCAATTGATTTTTGACAAGAGTGCCAAGACAATTCAATGGAGAAAGAATCGTCTTTTCAACACATTGTATTAGGACAACCTGATGTCCTCATGCACAAGAATTAAGTTGAATTTCTTCCTTACACCATAAAAATTAATTCCAAATGGATCACAGAGCTAAACGTAAGAGCTAAACATATAAAACTTTTTGAAGGAAATAGGAACAGACTTTGACCTTCGGTTATGCCTAGGCTTCTTAGATGCAATACCAAAAGCACAATTATTTTAAAAAGGCATAAATAAATTGGACTTCATCAAAATTAAAAGCTCTTGTGCTTTAAAGGCCATCATCAAGAAAGTAAAAAGGACAACCAAACCATGGAATGAGAGTATTTGCAAATAATATATCTGATGAAGGATTTGTGTCAAGAATATACACAGAATGCTTGCAACTCAACAATAAAAAGACAAATAACCTCAACAAAAATTGGGCAAAATATATGAATGAATATTATGTCAAATAAAATATGCCAATAGCCAATAAGCACATGGGAAGATGCTCACCATCATTAGCAGTTAGGAAAATACAAATCATAACCACAATGAGAGTCTACTTCACACCCATTAGGATGACTATAATAAAAAAATAGTAACAAGTGTTTGCATGGATGTGGAGAAGTTGGAGCCCTTATACTTATGCTGATGTGATGTAAAACGGTGGAACCACTATGGAATACAGTTTGGCAGTTCCTCAAAAAGTTAAACAGTTACCATGTGACTCAGCAATTCCACTTCTAGGTATATGCTCAAGATAAATGAAAACTAATATTCACACAAGAACTTGCATACCAATGTTCATAACAGCATTATTCTTAATAGCTAAAAGAGAAAACACTCAAATGTTCATCAACTGATAAGTG
The DNA here is from genome assembly GCF_000951035.1 of Colobus angolensis palliatus. Lineage (NCBI taxonomy): Eukaryota > Metazoa > Chordata > Mammalia > Primates > Cercopithecidae > Colobus > Colobus angolensis. The sequence goes on along the minus strand of NW_012117043.1, from coordinate 9,340,967 downwards.
AACGAATAAAAACTGGTCTTACCAAGACTTCTGGTTTGTCTCTGGAGGTAGGAAATGCCAAGGTGCAACCAGTCAAGCTACTGCCCAGCGCTCATCAAGACAATAGTCATCTTGTAGGATAACTCTGGTTCTAGTGTCTGGCAGTGGAATTAAAGAGCCACCATGTTGAACAAAAGGACAAAGACCAAGGCCACCAAGAAGCACTCACCAAACATAATATTCAGTGTGTTTGCCACATTGGACAAGTCACAGATTCAAGAGTTCAAAGAGACCTTTGACATTATTGATCAGAATAGAGATTCTTTCAACAAGGAAGATGTGCATGACACGCTTGCTTCTCTCTTCATCAGAATCCAACTGATGTATAGCAAGATTCTGTAATGAGTGAGGTTCTGGGCTTATAAATTTCACCAGTGCCCTACTGTTTGGTGAGAAATTAAATAGCACAGATCCTGAAGATGTCATGAGAAATGCTTTAGCCTGCTTTGATAAAGAAGCAACAGGAACTATTCAGGAAGACTATTTGAGAGAACTGCTGGCAACAATGGGAAGTGAATGAGCTGTACAGAGAAGGCCCTACTGACAAAAAAAAGGAAATTTTAATTACATTGAGTTCACATGCAGCCTTAAACATGGGGCAAAAGACAAAGATGATTGAAACATCAGCTAAAACCTCAAAACTATTGTATCTTATGCTATTTCCTGGACACTTTGCCTCATCATCATAGACCCTGTTGCATGTGCTTAGTTTTACAGCTTTGCCTTTTTAAACATATTTATTCCAGATCTTTTTGCCACTTAGCACTTGTATAATCAGACTGTAAATGAAGTTGTACATTGTATTGAAAAAGAAGATTACTAATAAAAATCAACATATACAAAAGCTCAGGAGAATATATCTTTATTTCTGGTTTTACTGGATTGTTACATTGTTATATAATAAAATGCAATTTAAAAATGCATAAAATATTAAATATAAAAATGAGTATATTCATACAATGGAATATTGTTTGGCAATAAAAAGGAGTGATACACTGATACATTTTCCATATTAAATTAAACCTTGAAAATATTATGATAAGTGAAAGAACTCAGTCACAAAAGATCCCATAATGCATGTTTCCTTTTATATTAAATGTCTAGAAAAGAATAATTTATAGACACAGAAAATATGCTTATGGTTGTAGGTATGCCTATAGGTCTCCAAAAAGAAGAAGTGAATAGGGAGTGATTGCCAATGGATATGGAGCTTTCTTCTTGGAATGATGAAAATGTTCTATAAATTATTGTGTTGGTGGTCACACAACTCTGTGAATACACTTTGAATGGGTCAATTGTATGATATGTGAATTATATCTCAATAAAGCAGTTAAAATACACGTAAGGAGAACCTGACAAAGCAGTTGTCATGCTAGAACGCTTTAATACTCTTGTAGTACAGATACAAAATAAAGAACATAGAAACTCTGAGTTATATCATTAATATAGTTATGTAATTTAATAGATACATAGCAATCTCTTTATCCTACAAATGTGGGGGAAAAAACAGTCTTCCAAATTTCCCTAGAACATGTAGTAAAATTAGTACATACAAGAACATAAAATGATTATATGCATAATGCAATAAATTTGAAATAAAGACAAAATATTCAGCCAAAAAAATGAACTATGTTAAAATAGGAAAGACTTCCTAAAGCAATAACTGGCTAAAAAAAAAGAAATTCAAGCTGATTTTATAAAATGAATACAAAAACAATAACAAACAGAATGGTTTATGTCAGATCATATAAGACATGGACTATAATTAATATTACTATTAAATAAGAAATAAAAATAAATTAAGCATTCAGCTCAGTAATTTATAAAAACTAACATCAAATTATACTAGAAACACAAGAAAAAGAACTAATAAAGAGCATGCAAACACCCAAATGTAGGCGTATAGAAAGGAGCATACCATTATGCAGGCCTATATCTCAAATAGTTTAATACTGTCTATAACTCTATGCTTATATATTCTTCCAATTGCCATTAAATGCACTATTTTCCAAAGAAGATGAAGACCATTAACACTATATCAATAAAGATCAAAAAACTAGTCAATGTAGAAGGAATTGAGAAGTATATTCAAATCGATTATTGTGTGTTATGAGTGAATCTTTGCAAATCTTTAATTAGCAGAAAATCCAAATATTACTTAAACTACTGCAATGCAAATAAAAAAGATTTAACACTTCTCATTTCATTATACAAAGCTAGCATATAATCTTGATAGCAAATTTAAGATAGCACAAAGAGAACTAAAATATAGACCAATTATTATCTAAAAACACACATAGGAATATCCTAAATAATAGTAAATTGAATCCATAAGCATAATTAAAACTGTAATATATTATGACAACATTGGCTTCATTACATAATGCAAAAATAGTTTAGTAGAAAAACCTGCTATTGTAATTCATTAAATCAATAGATCAAAATAGATAAATCATATGACTATCCTGATACCAAAAAGACACTTGATAAAATCCAACATCCATTCCTAATAATCCTTATACTTAATCATGTAAAGAAAAGAACTCCTCAAGCTGATAATAAATGTCATTTTTAATTGTAAGATTCTAAAGTATTTCTCTTCATAGCAACAAGATATTACTACACATGATTATTACAATTATTTGAAACTTATTAAAATAGAAAAATGGTATAGATATAAGAAAAATATAAAAATGAGCAAGAACTAGGTTAAAGCAAAAGTATTATTGTTTTTAATATTATGTGTAAATTTTAAAATTTATGAAATTTATTAAAACGATCAAAATTTTAAAGGTGTTCTTAAGGTTGTCAGATGCAAAATAAAGACACCCAATCTAATAGTCTTTTTATAAATGAAAAATAGCCGATTGAAACAAAATCTTATTTACAATAGCAGCAAAAAAAAAACACAACACACCTAGGAATTAACTAGAGGCTAGAGCCATATAGATTCAATATAATTAAACCTATTGCTCTCTCTTGGGAGATACCTATGGAGTTTTAAATATTTGGAAACACAAATGAGGCTTGTGAATGAGAAAACTTAAAATACTGGAAGATGTCAGTTTTCCTCCCTCGATATCATCAATGATTCTGAAATTCCATCGCAATATTAATCAAAATTCCAAAAATATTTGAGAGAGAATTTAAAATAATTTTAAAGTTTATTGGGAAGAGTAAACATATACATTAAAATTCAAATCTTCACATCATAAGTTTCTAATATCTATCCCCATGTGGCTCTTTGCTCCTTTTTGGCATATGGGAAGACGATATTTCCCCCATCCTTTGCAGTTAAGCTGACTAGTTCTGGCCAATCAAGTGTCAGTGTAGGTAACTTGTCTCACTTCTGGACATAAGAAAGGAATTGCCATTATGAGATCTTCTAGCTCTCTCCCTGACACAGGAATTGTTGTGTAGAACAACAATAATTTGTGCTGAGATGGCAAAGCCACAAATTCAAAGCAGCCTAGGTTGCTGAGTGATTGAGTAGAGGACAAGTATCCTGAAGAGCCATCTAAACCCACAACAGACTCTAAGTGGAAAAACAACAACAACAACAATATTTTGTGGCATTAAGCCATTGAGATATGGAGGATGTTAATGCGGCATAATTTGGCCTGTGCTAACTAATGAACTTCTGGGTAAGAAAAACAGGATATTTGCTTTTGTTGCAATTGTTTTTGGCATCTTCATCATGAAATCTTTGCCTGTGCCTATGTCCTGAATGGTATTGCCTAAGTCATCTTCCACAGTTTTTATAGTTTTTCATTTTACATTTAAGACTTTACTCTATCTTGAGTTAATTTCTGTATATGGTATAAGGAAGGGGTCCAGTTTCAATTTTCTGCATATGGCTAGCCAGTTATCCCAGCACCATTTATTGAACCAGTTATCCCAGCACCATTTGTTGAATAGGAAATCCTTTCCCCCTTGCTTATTTTTGTCAGGTTTGTCAAATATCAGATAGTTGTAGGAGTGTGATCTTATTTCCGGGTTCTCCATTCTGTTCCATTGGTCTATGTGTCTGTTTTTGTACCAGTACCATGCTGTTTTGATTACTGTAGACATGTAGTATAGTTTGAAGTTGGGTAGCGTGATGCCTCCAGATTTGTTTTTTTTGCTTAGGATTGCATTGGCTGTTCGGGCTCTTTTTTTGTTCCATGTGAATTTTAAAATAGTTTTTCTTTCTAGTTCTGTGAAAGTCAATGGTAGTTTAACAGGCATAGCATTGAATTTATAAATTGCTTTGGGCACTATGGCCATTTGGCAATATTGATTCTTCCTACCCATGAGCATGGAATGTTTTTTCATTTGTTGGTCATCTCTGATTTCTTTCAGAAGTGGTTTGTAGTTCTCCTTGTAGAGATCTTTCACCTCCCTGGTTAGTGGTATTCCCAAGTATTTTATTCTTTCTGTGGCAACTGTGAATGAGAATTCATTCCTGATTGTTGCTGATTTTTGCAAATAGATTTTGTTTCCTGAGACTTTGAATCAATGATAAACAAAATAAAAAAAAAATGTGGTACCTATACACCATGGAATACTATGCAGTCCTAAGAAAGAATTAGATCATGTCCTTTGCAGGGACATGAATGGAGCTGAAGGCCATTATATTAAGCATTATATTTAACACAGAAACAGAAAACCAAATACTGCACGTTCTCACTTATAAGTGGGAGCTAAATGATGAGAACACATGGACACATAGAGGGTAACAACACACCCTAGGGCCTATTGGGGGGTGGGAGGAGGCAGAGGATCGGGAAAAATAACTAATGGGTACTAGGCTTAATACCTAGATGATGAAATAATCCATACAAAAACCCCCCACAACAAAAGTTTGCCTACGTAACTAATGTGCACATGTACCCCTGAACTTAAAAGTTTAAAAAAAAAGAAAAACAGAATCACCATAGACAAATACAAAAGGCAACCCAGGCTGACAAAAGACCATAAAAATGAGCAAAGGACATTATAACTGCAACTTACAAAAAAAAAAAAAATCCAAAAAAAACCATAACTGGTTGATAAATACATAAAAAAATAAAGATTCAAAATGTGATGGCATTTCACATTTCCTTTCGTTGGATGAAATTAGTAAGACTGGTGAAATTAAGTTTTGGAAATAATGTGAAAAAATAGAAAAATATATTGCTTATACATTAATACAATCAATTCAGAATAATTTTACCACATCTAATAATGATGAAAATTAATATAACATACAACCCAGAAGCAATTCCACTTTAAGCTGCCTAAAGACTCTCTTACACATATTCAGGGAGATATGTACATGTATGTTTATGGCAATACTATTGGTATTATTAGAAAGGAAAAAGAGAAGAATTACTGCAAAGGAATCTAAAAAAAATGTGGTTTATTACTTAAATGGACCTATATGTGTATATGCCATTACGATTAATGTCAATAATCTAATGTCGAGTGAAAGTTACAAAAGAACACATGCAGTTTACACATTGTGAAGATGGCATTGACCAAAAAAATAGAAAATGCTTATGCATATTGTTCTATATCTCTATGATCTATTGCTATGCAATAACAAAAATGAATCATTAAACTCTCAGCACCATAAATGAATCTCAAAAATATTGTCATAAATGGACCTGGTGTGGTGGCTCACGCCTGGTGTGGTGGCTCACGGATCAACGAGGTCAGGAGATGGATACCATCCTGGCTAACATGGTGAAATCCTGTCTCTACTAAAAATACAAAAATTAGCCGGGCGTGGTGGCGAGCTCCTGTAGTCCCAGCTACTCGGGAGGCTGAGGCAGGAGAACGGCCTGAACAGGGGAGGCAGAGCTTGCAGTGAGCTGAGACAGCGCGACTGCACTCCAGCCTGGGCGACAGAGCAAGACTCCGTCTCAAAAACAAAACAAAACATAAATTATCTAATGGGTGCAGCACACCAACATGGCACATGTATACATATGTAACAAACCTGCACGTTGTGCACATGTACCCGAGAACTTAAAGTATAATAATAATATAAATAAATAAAATAAAATTACTTTCAAAAAAATTATCATAAATGACAGAAGTCATTCAACAGAAGAATGCTTACTGTATGAGTCCATGAATATGAAGTTTGGACAGATAAGAGTCATATATGATAATAAAGATCAAAAAATTTGCTGCCTTTATAGGGCAGGAGTTAACGGAAAGAAGACACAAGGGGTCTTCTCAGGTAAAGAAAATATTTCATTTCTTAACTAGAATGATGTTTTCACAAGGTATATACTTATAAAAACTCATAAAATTATACACTTTAAAAGTTGAGTAAATCGGAATAGCTGTTAATTATTTGAATAATGGTAATTAACAGAAAAACTAAAAATAATGTAAATATCAAATATTAGAGGTGAACAGGGGAAGTGGAAAGTAGTGAATATAAATTAAGTAACCTTTTTTATTGAGTATTCATAATATTGCCTAATACTGATAGGCTAATAAACATATTATCTATATATAGAGATTATATATAGTTTCCCTTTTCATCTTATATTACATATTATATATCTTAATATATAACATATCTATATGTTATATATAATCTCCCTTTATTATATATCTATTATCTCCCTTTTTAGTAATACTATAGTGCTGCCATGAATATACATGTACATATCTCCTTGAAAGTATGTGAGAGAATCTTTACATAGCTTAAACTGGAATTGCTCCTGGGTTATAGGTTATATTAATTTTAATCATAGTGTTATAATATATATTACATATATAATAACCATAATGATAATCAAGAAAAGAAGTATGACTATTTATAAGTAACACCATTAAAAAATGTATTTTTCTGAACTGTGAAGAGGGAAAAGGCTGAAGACTCATATTGTATGCTTTGATTTGTTACCATGTACATCTATTATTTTGAGAATTTTATGTGGTTGAATAATCATTTTTAGAAAATAACAGTTAATAAAATATGTTTAGGTCAAAAATTGCAATTTACAAGCAGTATTATGATATTATACCATTTTTATTAATTATGTTTGCATGTGTGTGTATTTATCTATACTTAGAAAGACAGAATTCAAATATACACCCAAACGTTACAGTGGTTATCTCTAGGTATTGGAGTTAGAGGCACCATTCATTTTTGGTTTTATTTTAAGCTCTTTTCATATTTCTACTAGATTTTATTTAAATACTTTTATTCCAGGTCATCTTATGCCATTGATTTCAACACACTAATAGTCAGAAGCATCATCAAATAGCGGTATTTACTGAGTGCTTACTGTGTACCAAGCTGGAAGCTGGGCTTTGGGTTGGACTAGACAAGCTCTCTGCTCCCAAGAAGCTTAATCTAGTGTCAGATACAGATATATGTGAATACGATATAATTTTTCCCTAGGGCTGTAACAGAGTCAGGGATATATGAGGTGATATTTGAATTTACCTTTTGTAAATTTGCCAGTAGAAACTTACTAGATGGATAATGTGAGAAAGTAATCAAATTCGGGGTGCTGCTTCCAGAAGTCAGAAGATATGCAAAAAGTAGGTAGCTGACTACTTAGTTTGATACACTGTGGGAAAAATTCAAATATCAAGAGAATGATCTTTCATTCTTTTGAAGCACAAAAGTCTTCTGACAATCCTATATGCAGGCTAAGTCATTTGTATAACCTCTATTTGAAAACTCTTACTTCACCAGGGATAGCATATGCACAAATTACAGAACACTACTTTAAATTTCATATGGAACTAAAAAAGAGCTCATATAGCCATGACAATCCTAAGCAAAAAGAACAAAGCTGGAGGCATCATGCTACCTGACTTCAAACTATACTACAAGGCTGCAGTAACTAAACCAGCATGGTACTGGTACCAAACCAGATATATTGACCAATGGAACAGAACAGAGGCCTCAGAAATAACTCCACACATCTAAAACCATCTGATCTTTGACAAACCTGACAAAAATAAGCAATGGGGAAAGGATTCCCTATTTTATAAATGGTGTTGGGAAAACTGGCTAGCCATATGCAGAAAACAAACTGGACCACTTCCTTACTCCTTAGACAAAAAGTAACTCAAGATGGATTAAAGACTTAAACGTAAGACCTAAAACCATAAAAACACTAGAAGAAAACCAAGGCAATATAATTCAGGACATAGGCATAGGCAAAGACTTCATGACTAAAACACCAAAAGCAATGGCAACAAAATTGGCAAATGGCATCTAATTAAACTACAGAGCTACTTCACAGCAAAAGAAACTATCATCAGAGTCAACAGGCAACCTACAGAATGGGAGAAAATTTTTGCAAACTATCCTTCTGACAAAGGGCTAATATCCCGAATCTACAAAGAACTTAAACAAATTTACAAGAAAAAAACAAACAACCCCATCAAAAAGTGAGTGAAGTACATGAACAGACACTTCTCAAAAGAAGATATTTATGTGGCCCACAAACATGGAAAAAAGCTCATCATCCCTGGTCATTAGAGAAATGCAAATCAAAACCACAGTGAGATACCATCTCATACCAGTTAGAATGGCAATCATTAAAAAGTCAGGAAACAACAGATGCTGGAGAGGATGTGGAGAAATAGGAAAACTTTTACACTGTTGGTGGGGGTGTAAATTAGGTCAACCATTGTGGAAGACAGTGTGGCAACTCCTCATGGATCTAGAACCAGAAATACCATTTGACCCAGCAATCCCATTACTGAGTATATACCCAAAGGGTTATAAATTATTCTACTATAAAGATACATGCAAACGTATGTTTATTGCAGCACTACTAACAATAGCAAAGACTTGGAACCAACCCAAATGCCCATCAATGATAGACTGGATAAAGGAAATGTGGCACATATACACCATGGAATATTATGCAGCCATGGAAAAGGATGAGTTCCTGTCCTTTGCAGGGACATGGATGAAGCTGGAAACCATCATTCTCAGCAAACTAACACAGGAACAGAGAACCAAACACTGCATGTTCTCACTCATTAGTGGGAATTGAACAACGAGAACACATGGACACAAGGAGGGGAACATTACCTACTGGGGCCTGTTGAGAGGTTGGGGGCTAGGGGAGAGAGAGAATTAGGAGAAATGCCTAATGTAGATGATGGGTTGATGGGTGCAGCAAACCACCAGGGCACATGTATACCTATGTAACAAGCCTGCACATTCTGCACATGTATCCCAGAACTTAAAGTATATTAATAACCAAAAAAAAAAAAATTTCCTAAGATATATGCCACAAGATTAATATAGCTCATATAGATAACTTTTCATGTTTACCAAAATAACTTTCAGTTAAGCCCTAGTGCCCTAATGCGTATTGTTTGTGTATTACTTTCCTATGGCTTCTGTAACAAACTACCACAAACCTGGTGGCTTAATGCAAAAGATACTTATTTTCTCATAATTCTAGGGACCAGAAGTCTGAAATCAGTATCACTGTACCCAAATCAAGGTGTTGGCAGGGCCATTCTACCTCAAAGAATAAGTTGTTTCTTACCTCTTTCAGCTTCTGGTGGCTGCTGCTGGGGAATTCTTATGAATATTAATTAATTAATTGATTTTAGGTAGTTTGTGTATTATTCAATCTAGAAAACATGAAATAAGGACATTATACCTTGTTTTTTTCTTCCTGTATATACCTACTCTTATTTTATTTTATTTTATTTTTCAAAAACAAGGTCTCATTCTGTTGCCCAGGCTGGAATGTGGTGGCACAATCTTGGCTCACTGCAACCCCCACCTCCCAGGTTCCAATGTGATTCTCGTATCTCAGCCTCCCAAATACTTTGGACTACAAGCGTGCACAACAATGCCCAGCCAATTATTTTTATTTTTGGTAGAGATGGAGTTTCACCATGTTGGCCAGGCTCACTGCAACCTCCGACTCCTGGATTCAAGCAATTCTCCTGCCTCAGCCTCCCAAGTAGCTGGGACTACAGGTGTGCACAGAATTAGTTCCTTCCGGTGGGTTCTTGGTCCCGCTGACTTCAAGAATGAAGCCACGGACCTTCGTGGTGAGTGTTACAGCTCTTAAATGTGGCACAGACTCAAAGAGTAAGCAGCAGCAAGATTTATTGTGAAGAGCAAAAGAACAAACCTTCCACAGCATGCAAGAGGACACCAGCAGTTGCTGCTGCTGCCTGGTGGTGGCCAGCTTTTATTCTCTTATTTGTCCCCACCCACATCCTGCTGATTGGTCCATTTTACAGAGTGCTGATTGGTCCATTTTACAGAGTGCTGATTAGTCCACTATACAAACCTCTAGCTAGCCACAGAGAGCAGATTGGTGCATTTTTACAGAGCAATGATTGGTCCATTTTACAAACCTCTAGCTAGCCACAGGGCACTGATTGGTGCGTTTTGCAGTCCTAGCTACAGAGTACTAATTGGTGCATTTATAATCCTCTAGCTAAATGCAGAGCACTGATTGGTGCATTTTACAATCCTAGAGTGCTGATTGGTGCATTTTACAATCCTCTTGTAAGACAGAAAATTCTTGGAGTCCCCACCCGACCCAAAGGTCCATCTGACTTCACCTCTCACAGGCACACAGCACCATACTGGCTTAATTTGGCCCCTCAAAGTGCTGGGATTACAGGTGTGAGCCATTGTGCCAGGCTATACCTACTTTATATGACTGTTCATCTCTTCTAGGTGAAATGTGCGACTGGAAACAATTTTGTGATCTTGCTGCATACGTAGATCTTCTTTTTCATTTTTAATTATCTGTTCTTTTTTTTCCCCAAGGTTGCCTGTAAACATCACTTAACTATTACAATTATTATTATTATCATCATCATCATTATTATTATTATTATTATTATTATTATTTTGAGATGGAGTCTCGCTCTGTTGCCAGTCTGGAGTGCAGTGGCGTGATCTCAGCTCACTGCAATCTCTGCTTCCCAGGTTCAAGTGATTCTCCTGCCTCAGCCTCCCGAGTAGCTGGGACTACAGGTGTGTGCCACCAGTCCTGGCTAATTCTTGTATTTTTAGTAGAGACAGGGTTTCACCATGTTGGCCAGGATTGTCTCAATCCCTTGACCTCATGATCTGCCTGCCTCAGCCTCCCAAAGTGCTGCAATTACAGGCATGAGCCACTGCAGCTAGCCTACAATTATTTTTATAGATTACTTTTACCTCTTGGTTACTTTAAAGGACTCTTCATTCTAAAGCTTTTCTCTTCTCTTTACTTATTTTTTTAGAGACTTTAAAATTAACTTTTATAGCAAAGCAAATATTTCCATGAATTATAAAATGAATAGAAATAGTATCATCCAGTGCCTCTGTTCTATAAATTATAATCAAAGAAATCTATTTGAGGCAAATTATATTTTGTTTCTAGTTATGTTTTTACATGGGATTGATTAAACATTTTTAATTGTAATACTACATTTTTTCAAATCCAAATGTTATTTTTAACCTTTATTATTACTTCTGTCTTTTTATCAGCATTGGCATATTATATTGTAACTTTTTCATTTGATTTTACACAGTTTTTAAATTACATTCTAAAACTGATTATGCTGATATAGGAGCATACAGCTAAATTTGCTACATATGGACAATTTTATTATATATCTCATGGTGTCATTTGAGATTTGCAGTTTTGTGTATTACTTAGCACTATAGTCAGAATGTTTCTGTCTACCCAAAATTCATATGATGAAATCTAATTCCCAATGCAATAATATTAAGGGGTGGGAACTTTAGGGGCCAATTAGATAATGAGGGCAGATCCTTCATGATGGGATTAGTGCCATTATAAAAGTGGCTGAAGGAAACTTGTTTTGCCATCTGAGGACACATAAAAGGCACCATCTGTGAAGAACAGGTTCTTGCCAGACACAGAATCTACCAGTTCTTTGATCTTGGGCCGCCCATTACCCAGAACTGTGAGCAATAAACTTCTTTTTTTTTTGTTTTTGTTTGTTTGTTTGTTTTGTTTTGTTTTTTGTTGTTGTTTTTTTGATAAATTACCCAGTCTAAGGTACTTTGTTATAACAACTCAGACTAAGACATTGTGTTAGGTTGTTTCTGCATTGCTATAAAGGAATAATTGAGACTGGTATTTGTAAAGAAAAGAGATTTTCTCTTTCCTTTTTCTCAGTTCTGCAGGCTGTAAAAGCATGGCACCAACATCTGCTTGGCTTCTGGTGAGGGCCGCCAGTAGCATACAACCATAGGGAAAAGCAAAGCAGGAGCAGGCGTGTCACATGGTGAGGACAGGAACAAGAGAAAGAGAGGGGAGGTGCTACATACTTTTAAACAATCAGATCTCCCATGAACTCAGAAGGAGAACTCACTTATCACCAATGGATGGCACTAAGCCACTCATAAGTCATTTATCCCCATTATCCAAACACCACCTTCCACCAGGGCCCACCTCCAACAGTAAAGATTACGTTTCAACATGAGATTGTGAGGGGACAAATATCCAAACATATCAAACACTTAGTAACACAAATATAAAATAGAAACTACAGCCAGCTGAAGGAAGGCATTTGTTTTTCATTGCTTTTTAGTTCCAACTAAAATTCCCTTTTTTTTTTTTTTTTTGAGACGGAGCCTCACTCTGTCACCCAGGCTAGAGTGCAGTGGCGCAATCACCGCTCACTGCAACCTCCACCTCCCGGGTTCAAGCAATTCTCCTGCCTCAGCCTCCCGAGTAGCTGGTACTACTGGCGCACACCACTACACCGGCTTAATTTTCTGTATTTTAGTAGAGGTGGGGTTTCACTGTGTTACTCGGGCTGGTTTGGAACTCCTGAGCTGAGGCAATCCGTCCGACTCCGCCTCCCAAAGTCCTGGGAATACAGGTGTGAGCCACCGCTCCTGGCCCAGTTGCAACTAAAATTCTAATGTGGACTTTAAGAAGCGTAACACAGTATGTCACATAATCGATCTTAACTTGATTTTCATTTCAAAAAGAAAAGCAATAAAACTACTTATTTAGAGCTACAAGCGTTAGCCTAATTCATGCATTTTTAAATAAGACCTAGAGGCTGATTTTCATACAAATCAGTTGCTACTGCTCGATTATCTTCATTTATGTGTACCCTACCCCTTTCTACCTCCAATGTTAAGGATGTACTATTTAGAAAAAACTGCTTAATTCTTTTTTTTAAATACCTCGAACATACCTCATATTATATTGTTTGAGAGATAATAGGTCTTATAAAATGACTAGGAAGCTCATATTTTGCTAAATTACCCGGATCCAATTATATTTTATACTTTCTTAATATTGTTAAACTTTTTAAATAACATTAAACTTATATTATCTTAATAGGCCAAAGCAATAACAAGTTTTTAAAATTGTGATTTACCACATATTAGAGAGAATAATGGGAACTGCTTAAATTTAGCTCATGTAATATGCTAGAATCTAGTAATCATCTTATTATAGTTATAAATCAACGTTTACCCATTTATTTTACTTACATTGCTTAACATGAAGAACACATACAAATTAAAAAAAAAAA
>NW_012117043.1:9238312-9327381 GCF_000951035.1 Colobus angolensis palliatus | reverse complement strand
AAAAAAAAAAACTTAAATGACTAAATAAACATTGGTAATGTCAACATTTTACCTTTTTTTTTTTTTTTTTTGAGATGGAGTCTCGCTCTGTCACCCAGGCTGGAGTGCAGTGGCGCGATCTCGGCTCACTGCAAGCTCCTCCTCCCAGGTTTACGCCATTCTCCTGCCTCAGCCTCCTGAGTAGCTGGGACTACAGGCCCCCGCCCCACGGCGGCCGGCTATTTTTGTGCATTTTTAGTAGAGACGGGGTTTCACTGTTTTAGCCAGGATGGTCTCCATCTCCCGACCTCGTGATCCGCCTGCCTCAGCCTCCCAAAGTGCTGGGATTATAGGCGTGAGCCACCACACCCGCCCAACATTTTATCTTGTTAATTTATTGTCTATGAATATTAAAGAAAGTATGCTGATTTTTTGTTACATCTATATTTTTTCACTTCTCCTAAACTTTCAGTTGTATCTAGTTTTGATTAAGATCTTAAAAAATCTTGTGTTTAGATAGTTCCCACATACAAGAGAAGATTATGCCATTGTAAATTCAGTTAGACTTTCCCAATCTGCTGAAGTAAATTTTTCTCATTATCTATTGCTAACTAGCTGTGATCTGCCCATGGAAGGAATTGTTCAGCATACTCAGCATACGTGAATCAGCAAACCAATTTATAAGTTCTGTTGAGTAATATGTTATGCTTAAGCCTAATAGAACATCAGTCTAGGACCCAAATGAATGGAGATAGATTTTGGTGGACTTTGCTGTTCCTTTCTTTCCTTGTTTCTTTTTCTCTCTATAAATTATCTTTTTCATATTAAAACTGAAGGTTGTTCAAAGTTAGTTTCCAGTTTCTTCATTCTTTTATTTTTCTAGTTGAATCTTCAAATTTATATTTTCTTCAGTTTTGAAAAGCCATAGCTCACAGTGATCCAATTGTAGTGGCGTTAGATTCATTTATAAACATTCCTAACCTCATTTGGAGTAAAAACAACTTAAACTTTGAACTCAGAGAGAAAACTGCAAGATTAACTCTTTGTAACTATTTTCAGTATTTGATTGAAATTTTTTATTTTTGTTACATTTTTGGAATAAGGACACTGCAGCCCAACCTTGTTCTATTATTTCTTTTCCTATGGCTATTTATTCATACTAATTATAGAAGTTCCATGATTATATTTATTTTAAAATATGAAGTATCTGAAAAACTCTTTTACCATTTCTTTTTTTTTTTCTGGTGGATCTTACAAGATCCATGTGGTTACTCAAAGACACAAACAAGTATGTCTCTACAATAATTCATCTTGGTGGCTTATTTTAAGTACTTTAAAATTTGAAGGTTCATGAGATAAAAAAATATGAATTTCATTTTTGTGTCAAGGTCTCGCTCTGTCATGCAGGCTAGAGGGCAATGGAATATAATCATGGCTTAGTGCAGCCTCAACTTCCTGGGCACAAATGATCCTCCCACCTCAGCCTCCCAAGTGGCTGGGACTGCAAGCATGCACCACCACCATGCCCAGCTATTTATTTTCTGTATTTTTTGTAGAGACGGGGTCTCACTATGTTGCCCAGGCAGGTCTGAAACTTCTGGACTCAAGTAATCCTGCCTCAGCCTCCCAAAGTGCTGGGATTGCGGGCATGAGTGACCATGCCCAGCCCATTATTTTTTAAAGGAAAAAAAAAGCTTTATTGAGACATAATTCATATATCATAAAGTTCAAAATTTTAAATTGTACAGTCCAGTACTTTATAGTATATGCACAATGTTGCATATCATTCACCACTGTTCAATTCTAGAACATTCCCTCCCCTCCCAGTCCTGGCAAACACTAGTCTACCTTCTGTCTTTTTGGATTTGCATATTCTGGACATTTCATATTATTGGAATCATACAATACTTGGCCTTTTGTTTCTTTCCCTCATAATAATGTCTTCAACGTTCATCTGTGTGGAAGAGTATATCAGAATTCCATTCCTTTTTATAGACAAATAATATTCTATTGTGTGGATATACAGTACTGCATTTTATTTATTCATCAGGTAGCTGGAATCCATTCTTTTTGAATCGTCAATCTTCAATGATAAAAAGTCTGAAATTATAGTTTGGTACAGAGCAGCCTTTGATGTATACTTTAGACATTAAAACAGTATGTGTATGTGTATGTGTGTATATGTATGTGTGTATGTTTTAATTTTTATGTTTTAATCTTGCATTTTAAAACTCAAAAAAATTATTAGTTTTAAAACACTGTGATTATCCAAAGGTTTTGAATGAGAGATTTTGTATAATAACTTGAAATTAAGAAGGAAGAGGATTTGGTCATCTGTAAAGGAAAATTTTTAACATATCCTTTTTTTCTAGGTAGACATTCACTAGACACTTTTTTTCCTTCTCCTTATATCTCTAAATAAAAGGCATCTCACTGACAACAATTTTAATTCTTTATCTTTCTTCCCTGATCTGATTGGTCAGGATGCCCAGTGTGTTCTACTTTATTAATAGCTCCCATTTGTTCTTTCCTTTCTGTTCTCACCACCAGAAACTGAGTTCAAATTTATTCTATATAATAACAGAGCGACTTTACATGTATCAGAGAACTTATCAGTCTTTGTACTTGTCTCCTTCCAGTTACAAGCCAGTAAGCTCTTTGAAAGCAGGAACTGTCATTTTGCTCTTGGCTTTCTTCCATAGTGGCTTGCAAAGAGTTTGTACTCAACTGTTGGCTGAAAACATGATGATGAAGAAGTGGTATGAATAATATTAGCACTTAATTTTTTTCCTCTTCTTTAGTGTTTCTCAATGTTTCTTATCAGGTAAACCTTAAGATTTTCAAAACAGGATATTATTATTTTTGAGTTACAAAAAAATTTCAGAATGCTAAAAATTATATTATTATTTTAAATATAAAGTAATATGCATAATAAAGACATTAAAATGTTTTCAAAGAATATGGAAATCAATAAATGTAATCCATCACATAAACAGAACCAATGACAAAAACCATATGATTTTCTCAATAGACACAGAAAAAACCTTCCATAGAATTCAACATCCTTTCATGTTAAAAACTCTCAATAAACTAGGCATTGATGGAACATATCTCAAAATAATAAGAGCTATTTATTACAAACCCATGGCCAATATCATACTGAGTGGGCAAAAGCTGGAAGTATTCCCTTTGAAAACCAGCACAAGACAAGGATATCCTCTCTCACCATTCCTATTTAACATAGTATTGTAAGTTCTGGCCAGGGCAATCAGGCAAGAAAAAGAAATAAAGGGTATTCAAATAGGAAGAGAGGAAGTCAAATTGTCTCTGCAGATGACATGATCCTATATTTAGAAAACCCCATCATCTCAGCTTAAAAGCTCCTTAACCTGATAAGTAAATTCAGCAACGTCTCAATATACAAAATCAATGTGCAAAAATCACAAGCATTCCTTTACACCAACAATAGACAAGCAGAGAGCCAAATCATGAATGAACCCCCATTCACAATTGCTACAAAGAAAATAAAATACCTAGGAATACAGCTAACAAGGAATGCAAAGGACCTCTTCAAGGAGAACTACAAACCACCACTCAAAGAAATAAGAGAGGAAACAAACAAATGGAAAAACATTCCACCCTCATGAACAGAAAAAATCAATATCATGAAAATGGCCATGGTGCCCAAAGTAATTTATAGATTCAATATTATTCGCAAACTACCATTGACATTCTTCACAGAATTAGAAAAAAAAAAGTTTTTAAATCCATATGGAACGAAAAAAAGAGCCTGAATAGCCAAGACAATTCTAAGCAAAAAGAATAAAGGTGAAGGCATCATGCTACCTTACTTCAAACTATACTACAAGGTTACAGTAACCGAAACAGCATGGTACTGGTACAAAAACAGACACATAGACCAATGGAACAGAATAGAGATTTAAGAAATAAGACCATATACCTACAACCATCTGATCTTTGACAAACCTGACAAAAACAAGCACTGGGGAAAGGATTCCCTATTTAATAAATAGGGCTGGGAAAACTAGCTAGCCATACGCAGAAAATTGAAACCAGACCCCTTCCTTACAGCTTATACAAAAATTAACTCAAGATGGATTAAAGACTTAAATTTAAAACCCAAAAATATAAAAACCCTAGAAGAAAATCTGGGCAATACCATTCAGGACATAGGCACAGTCAAAGATTTCATGACAGAAACATCAAAGGCAATTGCAACGAAAGCAGAAATTGACAAATGGGACCCAATTAAACTAAACAGCTTCTGCACAGCAAATGAAACTATCTTCAGAGTCAACAGAGAACCTACAGAATAGGAGAAAGGTTTTGCAACGTATCCATCTGACAAAGTTCTAGTATCCAGAATTTTCAAGGAACTTGAACAAATTTACAAGAAATAAACAAACAGCCTCATCAAAAAGCAGGCAAAGGACATGAACGACACTTTTCAAAAGAAGACATTTACGCGACCAAGAAACATGAAAAAAAACTCAACATCACTGATCATTAGAGAAATGCAAATCAAAACCACAATGAGATACCATCTCATGCCAGTCAGAATGGCAATTATTAAAAAGTCAAGAAACAACAGATGCTCTTTAGGCTGTGGAGAAATAGGAATGCTTTAACACTGTTGGTGGAAATACAAGTTAGTTCAACCGTTGTAGAAGACAGTTTGGCAATTCCTCAAGGATCTGGAACAGAAATACTGTTTCACCCAGCAATCCCATTACTGGATATATATTACTGGGTATATACCCAAAAGAACATAAATCATTTTATTATAAAGATGCATGCATGTGTATGTTTACTGCAGCACTATTCACAAGCAAAGACATGGAATCAACTCAAGTGCCCATCAGTGATAGACTGGAAAAAGAAAATGTCGCACATATACACCATAGAATTCTATGCAGCCATAAAAAGTAATGTCATCATGTCCTTTGCAGGCACATGGATGAAACTGGAAGCCATAATCTTCAGAAAACTAACACAGGAACAGAAAACCAAGTACTGCATGTTCTCATTCATAAGTGGGAGCTGAACAATGAGAATACATGAACACAGGGAGGGGAACAACACACACCAGGGCCTATCAGGGGGTGGGGGAAGGGAGAGCATCAGTATAAACAGCTAATGCATGCGGGGCTTAATACCTAAGTGATGGGTTGACAGGTGCAGCAAACCACCATGGCACACATTTACCTATGTAACAAACCTGTACGTCCTGCACATGCATCCTAGAACTTAAAATTTTGAAAAAATTATACCCTATTATAATCCTCTGTAGTATATTTATATTTATACTTGTTCCTATATTTTATATATTTAATTTTCTGAGAACAAATTAATTTTACAAGGTAGTGAGATCACCAAAAGTGTGAGAACAGTCCAAAGCTAAAAATAGGTCCCAGGTAATAGCAAAGAGGTAAACAATCCACATGCAAATAGTCAAGAATCCATCCTACCTATTTCTTTAACCTTCTCCTCTTCTCTATACAGAGTTAGAACTTTTCGTTCTAACACAAGGACTTCATAAAAAGACATATCCAAATAAAAATAATTAAATAAAACGTTGTTCTCTGTGTAAAGCTGCTGTCATCTGTTTGGAGAGAGGTAAGGTCTCTGTTAGAACAGGTCTGAATGAAAAACATGAGCTACTGAGATTCTAGGAAAAATGAGAGGGCCATACTAAGAAATGTCTAAAACTACAGAGTAAAGAGTAAACTACTCTTATAGAGTAAAGGTTTCTCTCTCTCTCTCTCTGTCTGTCTCTCTCTCCCTCTCTCTCTCTCCCCTCTCTCTTTCTCTCATTTACTCTTTCCCACGCGCATGTGTGTACGCACACACACACACATTCACACAGGAAAAATAATAACCCAGCTTCCTATTACTAAAGACAAAGGTATAAACTAATGCACATGGAGGATCTGTTACTGTGGCAACAGCAACCCCATGTGCTTTGTTTGAACTCAACAAACAATAAAAAATCCTTGAAATTTCGCCTTCATCATCTTCATTGAAAACATTTTCTGAGCTCTGATGAATCATGAAAAGCACCATTTGATTGCTATTGGGTTACAGAGTATGGAGAAACCAATTTGTTTTTGTTCTTTCAAGGTTATGATTTAAATAGGAATGTCAAGACCAGCTGAAGAATAACGATGGGGCTGATTTATGCCGATACATCAATCACAAATTCCCAAGAAGAAGAAAATGATGGTACATATTTTAATACATTACAGACATAGGTATTGGCTACAGATTTAGACAGATTTATAGATATGCACACAAATGCAAATATAAGTGTGTGTCTATGTGTATATATACATACATATATAGAGAGAGACATATATCTATATGGATACAGAAATTTCTGTTGATTTATAGAAGACAACATTTGAAACAATTGATCTTCACACAGCCCTCAAACAAACAAAAAATACATGAACATAGTATCCCATAGTCCAGAATTTTAGAGATGGTAGAGGCATTTCAAAAATATTCTAGTCTCTTCTTTCCCAAAGTAATAAATGTAATATGATAATATATTATTTTAGATTATATATGTGCCTTTTATTTTAATCAGTAATGTTTGCTTTTACCAATATATTTATGGAAAACTTATATCATTGCTACCTATTTTATAAAGTTTATTTTTAAACAAATCTATTTAAGTTTAAAATGGATTGATCTGTACTATCTGTGCAAATTTTGTATAACAGTAACACCGTACCATAAATAAAGACTATTAATTTAAAATGGGTTGGTTGAAAGGAAAACATTAACTAAATAAAAGTATAGATGATCCAGACTTATGACAAACATATAAGGCAAAACACAAATTACTACACGTGGGAATACACTGATCTTATCCAAGGTGGTCATTTTGCAGACAAGTAGCCTATAACTGATAGAGTCACACAATTCTAAGGCCAAGTGCGGTGGCTCATGCCTATAATCCCAGCACTTTGGGCGGCTGAGGCAGGCGGATCACATGAGGCCAGGAGTTCGGGACTAGCCTGGCCAACATGGCAAAACCCTGTCTCTACTAAAAATATAAAAATTAGCCAGGTGTGGTGGTGCATGTCTGTAGTCCCAGCTACTTCCTCGGGGGGCTGAGGCACGAGGATCACTTGAACCCAGGAGACTGAGGTTGTAGCGAGCCAAGATCATGCCACTGCACTCCAGCCTGGGCCATAGAGGGAGACTCTGTCTATAAAAAAAAAAAAAAAAGGGTCACACACTGTTCTAGATTCGTGTTCAGCCTCCAGACCTGCGTTTCTGGTGTAGAGCCTTCTCCCCCTATCATGTTGCCCTCCTTTGTCACCAAGTCAGTTCCTTGCAACTTCATCTTCTGGAGTGAATCTGTATTCTGTTCCTTATTGTTGCCCAGCATACAGAGTTCGCTGCTTTATTTCTCCCAGAACCCCACAGCTACTGTAATATATTGGAGAGGGTCAAATCCAGAGAAATAAACTACACTAGTAATTGGAACAGGGAAAATTTAATTAAAAAATTATGAAGGGGTAAAGAGTGGTTAACTACTAAAAGGAGTAAAGACGATACTAAGGCATAGTAGCCACTGAAGTAGCAATTGTAGAAAACAGCTACTTTTCCTAGGGATGAAGGAGAACTAACAAGGAAGGAATTTGGCAACTTTTATTGGAGCCCCTTCCACAGTCTGGGATTCAGACCTCTGGGGAAAGGTACAGCTGCACAAGAACACATAGTCCATTAGTAGAAAATTAGCTTGCTGGAGGGCACCAGTTGTCATTGGATCACAGCAGCAGCCTGCTGCTGAGTGAAGGAAAAACTTACTGAACAGTATGGACTGCAGCTAAACCATGAGGAAGGCTGAGATGAGCATAACTCCCACCAACACACACACACATGACAACATGCTGGCTTCCACAGCACACTGGAAGAAGGAAAAGAAGTCCTTCTTCCTGCTCTGGCCTTGAAGAATTGCTGTAGCATCCTTTATTATTAAAGATCAACATTGTGCCAGCTAGGAAGAAGAAATGTTCATAGGGTCCAGTTCCAGTATCACAAAGCACAGTGAGGAAGGGTAAATTTCAGGCTAAAAGGCAAAAATTAATAGTAGTATAACTAATTTAAAGATGTGGTCCATTAGTGCATGCTATTACTCTAAAACAAAACAGACTATAAGAAAAATCTTCCTGCGCAATAAGAATAGAGCCTAAGGCTTTTAAGTCTGAATGAGGGACTACAGATTCTTTAAAATGAGAGTTTGTTTCTAAAATTTTCCATTTAAAATATTCACTCCTTGTCAAAGTTTACTTAAAGCATTCTTTAAACTCATTATTTAAAATTATTTAATTACAAATAATAAATCTCTTGTGGCAAAATATACTACATATGACATCAAAAGAAAAAACAAACTATTTGCAATATGTATGAATGACAAAGATAATTATCATTAATTTATAAAGAGTTCTTTCAGATTGATTAGAAAGGCAAATAAATCAGTATAAAGTGGGCAAAGTATTTGAAGAGGCAATCATAGAAAATGAAATGCAAAAGGTCAATATATATATGAAAATATACTCAAACAAAATAGTTGATAAAATACAAAATAAATCATCACATTACATAAAATGTGAAATTTTTCCCTGTGATTGAAACATTTTAATAACATCCAATGAGACCCAGGATGTAAGAAAATAAACTTACTCACACATTGTTGAGCATTATAACTTTCAACAATTTGTGAAAAGCCTTCTGGTAGTGTTAATTAAAATTTATAATTCAATTATATTTTGACCAAGCATTCTACCTCTTGGAAGTATTTTTAAAAAACATATATATGAGACTATATGTGTGTATATATATGTATGAATATATATGAATGATTCAGAAAGCAATGCATTTTATTAGCAAAAAAATAACTGGAATAATCTGAATGTCTATCAGTACGAGAAGGGATGACTAAATTATGGCAATTCTCAATATGAAACAAAATACAGTAATGTAAAACTCAGTTATATTTTTGAATGTTGATTTGAAAGTGTATTCATAAAATAAGGTGAAATTTTAAAAAGTTTCCAAATAACACATATTTTGATCCAGTTTTTGTAATGCAATTACATATGGATATAGTTCATATAATCTTGTTTAAGCAGATGAAAATGTATAGTGTAGAATGATGAACATTGCATTTTAAACAGTGGTTACATTAGTGTGCAGAAGTAAAGCTTTAAAGAAGACAATTTTAATATAAATAGTCCCATAATGTTCAAATTATTAGAACAGGCATAAATTATTTTTAAAATTTAAATAGTTAATATATAAATATATATGTTTTCTTTATTGCTGTCCTATGAACCTATGATCTCCTTTTTCCTCCTGGCTAAGGGAGAAAAAGAGCCAATTTAATGGGTACATTTAAAATTTTAAAAATTAGACTTGGTGATGTGTGAGATCCCTTCTTTTCCAACATTATGTAAGGTATGTGGGAGATGTGTTGTCAGATGGAAGGAGGGAGTGTGGCTGCCTTATGGAGGAAGACAAGTGGGCTGTGTAAAGATTTTAAGGATGAATACAGATGAGCAAAGCTGAAGGACAGTTTTCTAAGCAGAAGTGAAGTGGGCAGTGAGTTCTATATTCATGTTCTTCATTCACAAGAAATAGTATCATCAGGAAAGAAAAAAATGCAAACAACCTTCACCCTTTAAAGTATAGCAGAGCGATTAAAGGATGCCATCTGCCTCATGCACTGTCATAGGAAACTAATTTCTTAAGGTGCTAGCAAGTTCAGATTGCTACTTCAACCTATCTAGTTGAAAATCAGAGGATATCTTAGAAATAACTAGTCAAGGTAACTGTACACAGTACAAGATAAAGCCTGACTCAGTTATAAATAGCAATGACAGAGTTAGCTTAAAGAGGAGAGGATCCTTCTGGATAACCTTACATGCAATACAAACACAAATGTAGGACTTGAAACTATGAAACTGCTATGAGAAAACACAGGGGAAATGCTTCATGACATTAATCTGGGCAAAATTTCTTTTGCATAAGACTGCACAAGCATAGGCGACAAAAGCAAAAACAGACAAATGTGATTGCATCAAAGAAGCTTCTGTACAGCAAAGGAAATAATCCACAGAATGAAGAGACAAACTACAAACTTGGAGAAAATGTTTGCAAACTATACCTCTGATAGGTATTAATATGGAAGACAACAAGCCTTGGCTAAGATGTGGAGAAAAAGGAACATTTACACCCTGTTGGTGGGAATGCAAATTAGTATAGTCACTATAAAAAATAGTATGGAGGTTTGTCAAAAAATTTAAAAAAGCACTACCATACTATCCCACAATCCCACTGGTGGGTATATGTATCCAAAGGAAAAGACACAGTATATCAAAGATATATCTGCACTCCCATATTTACTACAGCACTATTCACAATAGCCAAGATATTGAATCAAGTTAAGTGTCCATCAATGGATGAATGAAAGAATAAAGAAAATGTGGTACATATTAAAAATGGAATACTATTCAGCAATGAAAAAGAATGAAGTCTTGTCATTTGTTACAACATCAACAATCCTGGAGGACATTCATTTAAGTGGAGTAAGTCAGAAACAGAAAGATAAACACCGATGATCTCACTCATATGTGGAATC
The DNA here is from genome assembly GCF_000951035.1 of Colobus angolensis palliatus. Taxonomy (NCBI): domain Eukaryota; kingdom Metazoa; phylum Chordata; class Mammalia; order Primates; family Cercopithecidae; genus Colobus; species Colobus angolensis. The sequence goes on along the minus strand of NW_012117043.1, from coordinate 9,316,727 downwards.
TTAAACAAAAAAAAAAAATCTAATTTCATAGAATAGAGAATAGTGGTTATCAGAGATTGGGGAGGGTAGTGGGTAACACATATTGAGTGGAAGGATAGAGAGAGGTTAGTCAATGGGTATAAAGCTGCAATTAGATAGATGGAATAAGTTCTGGTGCTTTATTGTGCAGTAGTATGACTATAATTAGAAATAATATATTGTATACATATTCTAAATAGCTAGAAGAGAGGCTTCTGAATGTTCTTGCCACAAAGAAATATTAGATGTTTGAGGTAATAGATTTGCTACATACCCTGATTTGATTATTACATAAACTATATATGTATTGAAATATTACTTTGTACCCCATAATTTCATACAATTATTACGTGTCAATTAAAAATAAAATAAAAAGTCATGATCAGCTGGTTATAGCAATGTATAAGATGCGGCATTCCTTTGGAAATAGCAGGTGAAGACGGGAGGCACTTAGGGGTATACCTCAATTATGTACCTTGTAGTACCAGATACTTAATTGACTAAATCTCATTGAATACTCAGGACAACATTAGAATAAGTATTATCACTCTTCTATTTTATAGATGAGAAGATTACAGAGAGAATTGTCTCATCTTTTTTGCAATGCTAATAGGCAAAGCCAAAACTGAAACCCAATTGAGCTATCTAACCTCTATGATCTTTATATCACACAATGTCTCCACACTGACTTATTGTCACAGATGGATATTAGTGAACTGTACATTTCAAATTCAATACATTGATTGCATGCTAGCTATGTGTCTAGAAGAGCCATATCTGTAATAAAGAATCTGAAAGAAATATGTATAGTGGAGGTTGCCTTCAGGAAGTAGTGTTGCCATTTGATTCCTTTTTCTTCCTCCTTTTCAGGATTGCTTTACCTGTAAGTTCTATAGTTTCTTGTGTTTTTATGATGGTAAATATTGTTGTTTGCTTTCTTTCTTTTTCTTTTAGACAAAGTCTTGCTCTGTCACCCAGGCTGAAAAGCAATGGCACAATCTTGCCTCACTACATACAACCTCCGCCTCCGGGTTCACACAGTTCTCATGTCTCAGCCTCCTGAGTAGCTGGGATTACAGGTGTATGCCACCATGTCCTGCCAATTTTTGTTTTTTGGGGAGAGACCATGTTTGGCCATGTTGACCAGGCTGGTCTTGAAACCTTGACCTCAGGTTATCTGCCCGCCTTGGCCTCCCAAAATGCTGGGATTACAGGTGTGAGTAGCCATGCCCAGCCATCCTTTTCTTTCTGAGTTTAGGATTCCTTCCAGCATCTCTTGTAGGACTTGCCAAGTGATAACAAATTCCCCCAGCATTTCTTTGTCTTGGATTTCTTCTCCATTAATAAAGCTTAACTTTGCTGGGTATAGAATTCTTGGTAGACAGGGTTGGTTTTGGTTTTCTTTTTTAGCACTTTAAATATGCCATCCCATTCTCTTCTGTCCTGTAAAGATTCTGCTGAGAAATCCACTGTTAGTCGGATGGGGTTTCCTTTATAGGTGACCAGCTGCTTTTATCTTGCCAATTTTATAATTCTTTCCTTCACTTTTACTTTAAACAGTCTGATTATAATAAGACATGGTAAAGACTTTTTTGCAATTCATCTGCCTGGGGATCACTGGGCTTCCTGCATTTGGATGTCCAAATATCTTGCTGGAATTGGTAATTTCTTATCAATTATATTGTTAAATAGACTTTTTTAACTTTTTAATTTTTCTTCCCTCTAGGAATACCAATAATTTATAAGTTTGTTCACTTTACGTAGTCACAAACATCTCAAAGGCTTTGTTTGTGCATCTCACCACACTGCCACAGCTGCTGGCACATGCAAGTAAGCATGGATCCCTCTGTCATCAACCCAATAAAGCACTTTGACTGGCACCACCCATCGTAGTGTTGTGGCCAGCAGACTGGGAACATCTTGGCCCCTCCAGTGCAGTAGATTCCTAACCTTGAGGAGCCACAGAACAAAGAAGGGGGGCTGGTATTAGCCCCCAGAGTTAGAGCATGCAGACCAGGAGTGCTGAGCTGAGGCTTGGAGCTGTATAATCCTCTAGAAACAAACCCAGTTAACTGATCCTAACTTATATCACAATCAAACCCCCAGGAGCATCAAAGGAGACAGAGGCCAAAAAAAACAAAAAGTCCAAAAGACAGCAACCACAAAGAATGAAGGAATATCAATCCACACAGATGGAGTGGGGGAACTGCAATAGCTGGCAACTCAAGAAGCCAGAATGTCCTTTTTCATACAAACAGTCACACTAATTCTCTAGCAAAAGTCCTTAATTAGACTGCAATAGCTGAGAAGACAGAAATAGAATTGAGAGTATGTATAGCAATGAATATCATCAACATTCAGTAAAAAGTCAAACCCCTATCTAAGGAATCTAAGGAATACATTAAAATAATGCAAGAGATAAAAGACAAAATTGTCATTTTAAGAAAAAACCAAACTGATCTAATAGAACTAAAAAATTCACTTCAAGAATTTCATAATACAATCACAAATATTTACAGCAGAATGGATGAAGCCAAGGGAAGAAACTCAGATCTTAAAGACCAGTATTCCAAAATTAGTCAGAGAAAAATTTTAAAAAACAATAAGAATGAATAAAATATTTGAGAAATACGGGATTATGTAGAGACCAAATTTACAAATTCATTGACATCCCTGAAAGAGAGGGAGAGAAAGCAATCAACTTGGAAAACATATTTGCAGATATTGTGAATGAAAATGTCCCCAATCTGGCTACAGATGCCAGCATTTAAATTCAAGAAATTCAGAGAACCCCTGTGAGATACTATACAAGATGACCATCCCCTAGATATATACTCATCAGATTCTCCAAGATCAAAGTGAAAGAAAAAGTGATAAAGGCAGCTAGAGAGACAGGGCAAGTCACCAACAAAAGCAACCCCAATAAGCTAATAGCAGACCTTTCAGGAGAAACTCTACAAGCCAGAGTACATGGTGTATGCTTACTCAAAATTCTTAAAGAAATTCCAAACAAGAATTACATATTCAACCAAACTAAACTTCATAAGCCAAGGAGAAATAAGATCCTTTTCAGACAAGCAAATGCTGAGGGAATTCATTACCACCAAACTTGCCTTAAAAAGGATCCTAAAGGAAGTACTAAATATGGAAAGGAAATACCATTACAAGCCACCACAAAAACACACTTAAGTACACCAACCAGTGACACTACAAAGCAACCATGCAAACAAGTCTGTATAATAAGCAGCTAACATTATGATGACAGGACCAAATCTACACATATCAATACTAACCTTTAATGTAAATGAGCTAAATGCCCACTAAAAGGCACAGAGTAGCAAGTCAGATGAAGCATCAAGACCCAAGTGTATGCCATCTTCAAGAGATGCATCTCACTATGACATCCATAGTCTCAAAATAAAGGGAGGTAGAAAAATCTACCAAGAAAATGGAAAACAGAAAATAAAGTAGAGGTTGCTATGCTAATTTCAGACAAAACAGACTACAAACCAATACTGATCAAAAAAGACAAAGAAGGGCATTACATAATGGTAAAGGGTTCAATTCAACAAGAAGACCTAACTATCCTAAATATATATGCACCCAACACAGGAGCACTCAGATTAATAAAGCAAGTTCCCAGAGACCTGCAAAGAGATTATTTTCATACAAGAATAGTGGGAGACTTCAACACCCCACTGACAGTATTAGACAGATCATCAAGTTAGAAAACTAACATAGATCTCTGGGACCTAAACTTGACATTTGATAAAATGTTCCTAACTGATATCTACAGAATTCTCCACCAGAATACAACAGAATATACATACTTCTCATCTGCATATGGCACATACTTTAAAATCAACCACACCATTGCCCATAAAACAAAACTCTACAAATTAAAAAAAAAAAATGTCAAAATCATACCAAACACACTCACCGGCCTGAGTGCAATAAAAAGATAAATCAATATTATGAAAATCACTCAAAACCATATAATTGCATGGAAATTAAATAATCTGAACCTGAATAACTTTAGTAAAGAATGAAATTAAGGCAGAAATCAAGAAATTCTTCAAAATTAATGAGAACAAAGATCACATACCAGAATTTCTAGGAAGCAGCTAAAGCAGTGTCAATAGGATTATAGCACTAAATGCCTACATCAGAAAGTTAGAAATATCACAGATTAACAATCTAACATTGCACCTAGAGGAACTAAAGAAACAAGGGCAAATCAACCCCCAGACTAGCAGAAGACAAGAAATAACCAAATTCAGAAGTGAACAGAAAGAAATTAAGACTCAAAAACCCATAGAAAAGATCAACAAATCCAGGAGCTGGTTCTTTGAAAACTAAATTAGATTAATTGGCTGCTAGCTAGAATAACAAAAATAGAGAATATCCAAATACATAAAATCATAAATGACAAAGGGGATATTCCCACTGACCCCACAGAAATACAGGTAACCATCGGTGACTACTGTAAAAAACTCTATGCACACAAACTAGAAAACATATGAGAAATGGGATAAACTCTTAGACACATACAACCTCCCAAGATTGGAAAAGGAAGAAACTGAATCCTTGAACAGACCAATAATTAGACCCAAAATTAAATTAGTAATAAAAAGCCTATCAACCAGAAAAAAGCCCAGGACCAGATGAATTCACAGCCTAATTCTACTAGATGTATAAAGAAGAACTGGTATCATTCCTACTGAAATTATTCCAAAAAATTAAGGAGCAGGAATTCCTCCATAGCTCATTCAAAGAGGCCAGCATCATCCTGATACCAAAAACTGGCAGAGACACACACACAAAATGAAAATTTCAGGCCAATATCCCTGAAGAACATAGATGATGAAAAAATCTTCAGCAAAATACTAGTAAACCAAATTCAGCAGGTCATCAAAAAGCACGTCAAAACCATGAACAAGCAGGCAATATCCTTGGGAGGCAACGTTGGTTCAACATACACAATTCAGTAAGTGTGATTCATCACATAAACATAACTAAAAACAAAACCACATAATCATAACAATAGATGCAGAAAAGCCTTTCAATAAAATTCCACATCCCTTTATGTTAAAACCCTCTACAAACTAGACAACAAACATATTCCCAAATAATAAGAACCATCTATGCAAACTTAACAGCCAACATTATACTGAATGGGTAAAATCTGGAAGCATTCCTCTTAAAAACTGAAACAAAACAAAGATGCTCACTCTCACCACTCCTTTTCAGCATCGTACTGGAAGTCTTAGCTAGAACAATCAGGCAAGAGAAAGAAATAAAATTGCATCCAGCTAGGAAGAGAGAAAGTCAAACTATCTCTGCAGACAATATTACTCTATACCTAGGAAACCCCATAGTCTCTGTTCAAAAGCATCTAGATCTGATAAACAACTTCAGCAAAATTTCAGGATACAAAATAAATGTACAAAAAAAAATTAGTAACATTTCTATACACAAACAACATCCAAGCTAAGAGCCAATCAAGTACACAACCCCATTCACAATAGCCACAAAAAGAATGAAATACCCAGAAATACAGCCAACCACGGAGATGAATGATCCTACAGTGAAAACTACAAAATGTCACTCAAATAAATCAGAGATGACACAAACAAATGGAAAAACGTTTCATGCTCATGGATAGAAAGAATACATATCATTAAAATGGCCATACTGCCCAAAGCAATTTAGAAATTCAATGCTGTTTATCTATTAATCTACCATTGACATTCTTCACAGAACTAGATAAAACTATTTTAAATTTCATATGGAGCCAATAAAGAGGCTGAATAGCCAAGACAATCCTAACCAAAAAGAACAAAGCTGAAGGCATCAAATTACCCAACTTCAAACTACACTACAATGCTACAGTAACCAAAACAGCATGGTACTGCTACAAAAACAGACACATAGACCACTGGAACAAAATAGAGAGCCAAGAAATAAAGCCACATACTTGCAATCATCTATTCCTTGACAAAGTTGACAAAAGCAAGCCATGGGGAAAGGACTCTCTATTCCATATATGGTGCTGGAATGACTTCCTACCTATATTCAGAAGATTTATACTAGTCCCCTTCCTTACTCTACATATAAAAATTAACTTAAGACTTAAATGTAAAACCAAAAACTGAAAACACTGGAAGATAACCTAGGAAACACCATTCTGCATATAGGCTCTGGCAAGGACTTCATGATGAAGACACCAAAAGCAATTGCAACAAAAATAAAAGTTTACAAATGGGACCTAATCAAACTAAAGAGCTTCTGCACAGCAAAAGAAACTATCAACAGAGTAAACAGACAACTGACAGATGGGGGAAAATATTTGCAAACTATGCATCTAACAAAGATCTACTATGCAGAATCTATAGGGAACCTAAACAAAATAATAAGCAAAAAACAATCCCATTAAAAAGTAGGCAAAGGTCATGAACACTTTTCCAAAAAAGACATATAAGCAGTCAACATACAAGCATGTGAAAAAAATACTCAACATTGGCCAGAAGCAGCGCCTGTAATCCCAACACTTTGGGAAGCCAAGGCGGGTGGATCACGAGGTCAGGAGATCGAGGCCATCCTGGCTAACACGGCTGAAACCCCGTCTCTACTAAAAACAAAAAAAATTAGCCAGGCATGGTGGTGGGCGCCTGTAGTCCCAGCTACTCTGGAGGCTGAGGCAGGAGAATGGCATGAACCCAGGAGAAGGAGCTTGCAGTGAGTCGAGATCGTGCCACTGCATTCCAGTCTGGGCGACAGTACAAGACTCCATCAAAAAAAAAAAAAAAAAAAACTCAGCATCATTAATTATTAGGGAAATGCATATGAAAATCACAATGAAATGCTATCTCACACCACTTAGCATGGTTATTATTAAAAGACAAAAAATAACAGATGTTGGTGAGGTTGCGTAGGAAAGCACTTCTACACTGCTTGTGGGAATGTAAATTGGTTCAGCCATTGTGGAAAGCATTGTGGCAATTTCTCAAAGAACTTTGAATACAATTACCATTTTATCTGGCAAACCCACTATTGAGTATATACCCAAAGGAATATAAATTATTCTACCATACTGACATATGCACATGTATGTTCATTGCAGCACTATTCACAATAGCAAAGACATGGAATCAACCTAAATGCCCATCAATGGTAGACCGGATAAAGAAAATGTGGCACGTTTACACAGTGGAATACTATGCAGGCATAAAAATGAACAAGATTACGTCCTTTGTAGAAACACGGATGGAACTGGAGGCCGTTATCCTAATGCAGAAACAGAAAACAAAATACTGCATGTTCTCACTTATAAGTGGGAGCTAAACATTGAGTACACATGAACTCAGAGAAGGCAACAATAGACACTGGGACCTACTTGAGGGTGGAAGGTAAGAGGAGGGAGAGAATTTAAAAACTATCAGATCCTATGCTTATTACCTGGATGATGAAATAATCTGTACACCAAACCTTTGTGACACACAATTTACCTACATGAGAAACCTGTATATGTATCCTTGAGCTTAAAAGTTTAAAAAATCAAATAAATAAATAAATACATAAAATCAGACAAAGACGGGGTTCAAAACCCATGTCCAGTACTTAATAGTTGTGTGGATCTTGAGCAAGTAATTCAATTATTAAAAATGTGTTTGTGTTCTCTGTAATGTTAGAGGGAGTATTCCCGAGACTGTGTAGGTCACATTGAGATGCTTCAGAGTGACATATGCGAATTCAGCACAGCCAAAGTTTACCAAACCTTTGCCAGCTCAACTCCACTGTGCCCAGCTTTTAGAGTACTCTATAATTATTAGGTGTGTCTAAGATTTTGAGAAATAATGAAGAGATTCACAGGCATATAGGAGAGACTCCTGAACACTAGCTTTCTCAAAGCAGTCTTGAGATAAAGAAAAAACCTTTGTGTCTACTAAATGGAAGAAAATGTGTCCTTTTGGCATCTATAATTCTAATATAGAATATTAGATCTATATTAGATCTAGATTTTCATATTAGACAATATGAAGATCTAGAAGATCTTAAACCCTGAAGAGAAAGATGTCGTCTAGAGATGCAGGCCGATGAAATGCCATAGCAACATGGGCACATGAAAGTAGGAAGCACTGTTTTCAGACTTTCTTCTGTTATAAACGACTCTGAGATGTTGAAATTATGTGCATTTTCAAAGCAGGTGTTCCTCTAGACCTAAACTTACCTCACCAAGTCTTATTGATAAAGGACCGAGAAAAAAATTATTTAGGCAGATAGTGAGGACAAGAGTCCTCAGCAAGGTTTCCCTTTCAACAAAAAGCAGCCACTAAATCATTTCTTTTCTAACATAAAGCAGCCTGAAAATCGAGCTGCAGACATAGATAAGCAAGGTGGAAGCTTGCACAGGTGAGTGCCAATAGAAAAGGGTTACCTGGAAGCCAAGTATGTTCAACATGGAGGCTTCATCTTACATTTTCTTTGTCACCACGTGTATAGGAAAGAACCAGGCAACATGGCACTGACCAGGTAGAGAACCTATCTGCATAATAAAAGATTAGGGTGGGGCAGCCAGCTTCTTGCACACTATGCAAATGACACACCTGGTCTGACCAATCTTTCATGCCCTATGTAAATTAAACACTGCCTCCTCAAGCTAGTCTATAAAACCCTGTGCATTTCACCACGGAAATGGCAACTAATTTTTCTCCAGGCCCCCTCTCTGCACAGAGAATTCTTCTCTTTCTTTTGCCTATTAAACTTCCACTCTTAACACTCTTAACCTCACTCTGGTGTGTCCGCATCCCAGTTTTCTCTGGCCATGGGACAACGAACCTCAGGTATTACCCCAGAGGAACAATGCCACATCACTATATCAGACTTTTCTGTCCTTTGAGAGATGGAAGTTTATCATCTCAGAAATAGAGAAATACTTTAACAGGATGACCAGAGAATCTAGCTTAGGATGAATATCTCAGCTCAGCTAATCAACGGGTATTATTATTTTATCATTGACGGCCCAAGGATATTATGTGAAAACAATATGGTTTCCCCATATCCACAGTTATTCAAGGAATGTCCTTCTCAAAATACTGATGAGAAGAGAGGGTAGGGGGCAAAATAGAGGAGACCAGAGAAAGAAGGAAGGATAAGAGGAAAGGAGAGAAATCTGTTTTACTGAAGGAAAGTCACAGACTCCTGAATAGACAGGACTACAAGGAAAAGCAAGGAGACAGATGAAAAGATTTATCTTTCTGATATGACTACCTATTGGTTAGTTGATTGATTTATGAATCTGACAAATGTTGTTGTGAATTTTCTATGCACATGAATGCTACTTACTGAAATGTATAACACTTCTCAGGTTAATTTTATTGAAATAGCATTATGTCAGTGGTATGTGTGCCAGAATATTAATTTTAGTAATTAGGTGACACAAATCTACCCCTAGTATCTATAATTAACAGCACCTGAAGGGTTTCTTTAGCTTGAGATAATATAAAGATGACAAAAAGGAATTGTTAAAAATGACTGAACTAGCAGTCTGTAATGGGGATATGTTGTAAATACATAGTGTGGAGGGCACAGTGAATTCTGCTATATCCTCTACTCCTCCCTACACTAGAATGCTGGTAATTCTTAATCAGTGTAGTGTTTAATGGACTAGCTCTAGTCTAATTTCCCTTGGTCCTAGAGAGGCTCTTGTGGGTTGCACAGTGCTTTGACTCATTGTTTGTACTTCTTGTTTCAGGGGATCATCTTAATTCTGGGTTTATATGTTCAGTTAAAATATAGCCTTTAAGGACTGAGGCTGAATCAAGTGATTTCTAAGGTCAGTTTTCTTTTCTTAAAATGTGATCTGAAAAATGTTGGCTAGGGCTTTATTACGTCATTAATCTATGTTTCTATACCCTGGGCACTGAAAGTGGGACATTTTTCTAGGATAACTTCTTTCTGAAGGATTACAGTTTTCACAGTGCTGGAAAGATAGAAAGAGAATGGTTGTTTAAGGGGTTTTATTTTCCCCTTTTTCTCTTTTCTTATTTATTTATGTATTCACTTATTTACTTATTGATTGAATTTTTGGGAATTTTGTGAGAAAAATCACTTCCTGCCAAGAAAATGAAGCTAAATATGGACTTTCTGTTTTATAGTATACTGACACTTCCTGTGTAACCTCATAAAACTCCCCCAGGCAACACTCTAAGGAAGGAACTGTTAAATCACTTCATAACCAGTATCATGTGGAATACACACAATCTTCTGCTAGACCTTAAAAACACAAGAAATCCAAAACAATTTTGTCTGCCTTCAAGAAGTTTACAATCTATTCATCCATTCCATGAATTCATTCAAAAATCCTTTCGAGGAATTACCATGTACTAAGCTACATCTAGCTAGGGACACAAGCTACACAAATAAAAACTTTCTCTACCAGAAATGAAAAACATAGTATTGCAATACTAACATTAGTATTTTCATTACTAAATATTATTATAACATAGCACAAGTTTGTGTTAAGTTAATGGCACAGATTGCATAAGGACCATGGGAATTCAGAAGCAAGAAAAGTTACAAGAAACTAGGTGTGTCAGAGAGAAGAATACTTTCTAAAAACAGTATTTTGCCTGGCATATGAAGAGGAGCTTAATTTGTCACCATTTTCATGGCATCTGCCTTTCCCAAACCAAATCTTTAAGTAAGACTCTCTCACCTGGGCAAATCATTGCACTATACGTTTCTCTATTTTTACCTCATCCCCTCAACCACTTGCCCTGATCATAGGAATTCTAGTCATAGAATTTTAGAACCAGAAGAGATCTTTTGAATATAAAACAGATAATCCACTCTGCACTGAAGCAGGAATAGGGCCCAGAAGCTGGTCCACTCAGCTTCCACCTCATTGCTTTTCAGTAAAAATCATGACATCTCAATGGAAACATAGCATTCACTTTTAAACCATTGATCTAGGCCAACCCACTAACCAAGAATTTACCAGGAAGGTTAAATGGTCCACTACCAGTGGTGAGACTGCTAATTGGTGGTGCCTACTAGGCAATATCTCAGTCCAGTGCTTGTGTTATTACTCTCAGTTCACCATCAAAATAAACATTACCTTCAAATTACCCTCAGGACTGACTACATATTTTGCAACAAATGTTAAAAATGTTTAAAAGGTGACAGAAGAGCATTAAATAAATCATGAGGCTCTTGTAGGCTTGGGAATTCTGTATGACTGCATAGATTGCATATCCTTGATGCCAATCTATTTTGATCCTAAAGACGGAGACAGAAAATGGGTAACTCGTTAAATGATCAATTCCAAGTGAAAGTCATTTACAGCTTCAGTAACTTTTTCCATGTTTTCCATCTAAGAAACTTGGGCAGATCATTCAGGCAGCAAGTCTCTGGAGAGGAGTCTGCTGGTTTTACTGTAGCAAATTTTACAACACAGTCCTTGAGACTTGAGTTTTTACCCTCCAGGAAAATAAATAAATAAATAAATAAAGCACCTGCCCATCAGTGACCCATATTCTGCCTCCTTTGCTCCAATTAAACTTTTCTGTTCTAGATACTATTCTTGATTCTTTTATGTGAACTGAAGTCCTAAAGTTGGAAGGTGTGGTAAAATATTACAGCAGCCAGGGGAGGTTAGCCTGATTTTCAGGCGAAACAGATGGGCAATCAAGGGATTTGAGAGTTCACTGTCTCTTACTGCATTTTTTGAAGTTTTTCTCCAAACGCAGTGAGTAAACTAGACCTTGGAGAATTCATTTGATGTAGGTCAACAGAGTTCTGCCCTTTTGCCAGCTTTTTATACTCATCTACCCTCACCAGGCCTCAGAGTTGGCAATCCAGCAGAAAAATCTCCAGCACCCTTTCTGCCAAAGACAGGCAGCCAGAAAAGGGAGCACTTGACAGTCTGCTTATTCTATTTTCTCTGGTATTAGGCTGGAATCTATGACGCTATTATTCTAAAAAGAAAGTAATCAACATGAAAAGGAGTTTAATTTTTTTCCACCCATGCCTCCACTAAAAGATCACTTGGATTCTATATTTCTAAATAGTTATGAGAAAAGAAAAGAAAGAAATATGTTGGGTTGGCCGACACAACCATCAAAAGGTCAGATTCATATACTCAGGAAGCAGCATTTCCCAACAGTTAACTCATGGTCCTCTGAGGGTGTTTAAATTTTTCCTGACCCCATTAGCCTAAGAAACAGAAGGTCTAAGTTTCCCTCAAAGGCAACTAACTATGTATTCTCTCACCCTAAAAAAAAGGTGTAGTGGGGACCATAATCCAAATCAGTGAATAATCAAAAATGTTTCTATTAGGCTTTGAGATGCAGTACTTTTTTTCAGGGGCAGACTTTCCTAATTGTATTGACAGAAGTAAATATGCATAAGATAGACAAAGTGCACACACTGACTAATGAGAGAAGTTACATATCCCAAAGTTTTCCAAGAAGAAAGATGTTATCAATTGGGGATGTAAAAAGGTAGCTAATCCATATATTTTTAAAAGACTATTAAAATGCTCTTTATGTGCTCAGAATTAAATCACTGCATTTAAATATATTAATAATTAAAATCAGGAGATCCCTTCCTGAACATTTGTGCATGCCCACATATCCATTTTGTTGAAGAATAGATGGCTTTCATTATATTTTCAAAAAAAGAACTCAGGCCTATCACAGGTTGATCTTTCTAAAATCCAAAGCACTTTATACCCATTGCTTCAATCTGAGCAACACTTTTAAATATTCTTTAGCTAAGAGGCCCTGAAATAGACTTCCTTGATTTTCTATCTAATGAAAAGGTATTTATTTGTGAAGACATAGGAAATGTCAAAAATGTACAACTATCCTGAAAACTAAGGCAATAAAACTGATAACCTACTCACACCTTGACTCATCAAATGAAATCCTCCTGGAAAAAAAGCAAGAAAACACATCGTCCCCTACACCCGACTGCCCCTCCAAAACTCAGAGACCTAGAGTTGGTTCCAGCCAGAAATTAAACATCTGCCTCTCCTAATCAGGTACCAATATTTGAAAAAGACATCTTTTTATATCCAAATTGGGACTGGCATGCTTTCCTGGAAGTGGAGGAAAAAAGACAATGAGGATTTGAGAGGTCTAAAGGCAGCGACCTTCCAGATTAAATCACATTCCCACAAGTAAAACACCAAAGGCAAAAAGTGATGAGGAGAACTCTCATGATGTTATAGTTTGAAGCTCAAGTACAAAGCCTTTTGTTTTTATTTAGATTCATTATTATTGTTATTGATATATTTGTTATGTTCTTCATACTTTAGAGTATTGTGAGCAGCCACTGGGGAATAAGATGAGATCCCAACTCGTGTAGCAAGACCAAACCAGATAAATCCCTGATAGAAACTTGAAGTGGAGCTGGAAGGTGTGCACATCAAACTGTCCTGGAACTGTAAAGCTGAGAAGAGAATTCAAAAGAACAGTGAGCAGGAATAAAGAAAATCCACACATCCTGAAAGAGAGAGTATCAGGACAGAAACTACCCCATTCACAAATGTGTGTGTTTCTGATTCTTTCAAAATATTACCATAAAGAATTAGAAGGGTCCAACAAATCATGGGCCTGGATGGAAGAGAAAATATTTGCAATGACTGCAACTTCTACAGCCACTTCCCTGAAAAGATCTACTACTGTTTTACTGGATGATACCACAAATGTGTTTCTCTCTCAAAATTATCACAGAAGTGGCAAGCCACTTGACTCCTTGATTTTTCCTGACCAGTTTATATTAATTTAAGGATAAATTTATCCACATTTGGTACTCTTAATATGTTCTCACCCCATGGTGCATTTCAATTTTTAATTTCACTGACATTTAAAAAAAAGTTAATGACTAAGATATAAATACTTATAGAATTTATATTCATCTATTTGATCTTTACAGGTGATTTAACAAAAGCCAAGTCTAATTCTTTGGGAGTCACATATATCAGCCCTTCTTTTGCTTGTCCTGATTCTGCCTTATTCAGAATATTAGAATATTTCCATTGAATCCACTGAAGAATCCCTTTCAGAGAGTAAAACTTGCTAATCCCAGTAGTTATAAGGTATGAAATATAATGCCACGTATCCATGTTCAGTCTCTGTGTCGTCTGCCATCATCATTCTTACCATCGCAACCTCAGGCCTATCCTCCCTACCAACTCCTTCATAACCTTTCATCTCCAACTCCCTGCCCTGCCTCCATAATTGATCAGTATGCTCTGGCTTTCTCCTTTTCCCAGGCCTACTGCAGCTTGTAAATAAGACACTATCTCAGAAATTAGGATCTGCAGGCCCTTCTCTCCCAAGTTTCCTGCTCCATGCTGAATTTCTTTTGCTACCATTAACTTTATTAACATAGGCCCCCTCACCCTGAAACTTTAGAAGCTCATTGTAGAACAAATGTTCTTCCTGAACTCTACCTATGTGGTACCCCTTTCTCTAGATTAAGTTCTGCTATCAATTCAGATAAGGAACCTCTGCCTGGACACCTGACTTCCATCCCTTTCATACCTCTCCTCAAAGGTCTGTCAGAGGACTTTCCAATTCCCTTCCCAGAACCAAGCTCCATATCCAAGTATATTTCTCAGCCTTTATACTTGAGTGATCCATATTTCTTTTCACTCTTACCGGACTTTGTTGTCTAAACCTTATACACTACATCAAAGTCCTTCAGAGTTACAGTTATAAGTTGTGTTCCTTTGTTTCTGCTTTGTGTTTCTTAGATATCATTGCCTTCTTGAGCCTTGCTACTTTGAAATATAAATCTAATTTCTAGCAACAGGTATCCTAGATTTAATCACATAAAGTGTAGGAAGATTTAGCTTTTTGTGCTCAATTCTTAGAAAAAAAAATAGCACACATAGTCCAGGTTTGAGGAGAAACAATTCAGTGTGTTGAGCTTCTAGATTTCTTTCAGTGTGCTGGGAATATAACTATCCTTACGTGACTTCTGTAAAGAAACATAAAGTACTCCTGGAAGTCTATAAAATTCCCAAAATTTGAGGTAAGATTCATGTGCCCTGTGTTCTTGTTGAAAAGCAAATAGCCTGAGTTGTGCTCTAAATAAAGAAGATCCATTACTTTCAATGGTGTGTCTTAGGCAAGCTGATTGCCAAGCAGGAAACATGCTGAACTAGGTCATATGACAAACGGCCAGTTTGAGAGCATGAAAATAATAATTTTCATCTGCTTCATGGTTGCTACCACTTCCCTTTGCTACCAAATCAGAAAATCATCAATGTAAAAGAATACACGAAATAAAAATGCTAGGAGGTGGAGGAAGCTTAACAATGTTCACTTTTTCCTCATAGAGACCCCAGAGCTTTGTGATCTAGGATTGCACACAATTTAAAGAACCCAGAGTCATAAGCTTAGGGAAAGGACAAAGAAGCACTGAAGGCTATACCAACTACCATATAAAGAAATTCCCTGTTATGTCACAGTGACTTGTTTCCCTGCTCTGTTGACTTCTGTATCACAATTAGGAAAATGCTTTTGGTATCCAAAGACACATATTCATAAATAGACCGCAGCCAGCTTCTTTGACTATAAGCAGCAAAAATAAACACTGACACACTTAAAAAGAAAACGGTTATTTGTTGGAAAGATCTTGGGTAACTCACGTAGTCAGTAGAATAGCTGGAAAACCTGGCCATAAGAAGGAGTTCTGGGTAGCAGGGCCATACTAAGCCATCTGATCAAAGCGCCCACACTAGAATGAAGAAGCTCTAAATATTTTTCCATGTTTTTATAGCACCACCAATATCATAGGAGAGATTCTAAATTAGCCAAACTTAGATCATGTGCCCACTCCTTGGATAGGAGAATAAAGACTAACTTAATTTACAGTGCCAACAGGATGGCACAGAATCAGAGAGAAGTTGTTACTCAAGAGTTAATTGGAATGCTATTACAAAAAAGCAGGTGGTGGCTGGGAAATAAACACTGAGTTGTTGAATCTGCAACAAATTTCCACTACATGGCTTGATATATTTATGTAAGATATGTATCTTTCTTCCTTGTTATTCTTTCTGCTCAAATGCTCTTTGGAAGGCCACTCAGCCTATTAGGAGATGTCACCCTGCCTATAAAGACAGTTCACAGGCCAGGCGCGGTGGCTCACGCCTGTAATCCCAGCACTTTGGGAGGCCGAGGCGGGCGGATCACAAGGTCAGGAGATCGAGACCATCCTGGCGAACATGGTGAAACCCCGTCTCTACTGAAAATACAAAAAAATTAGCTCGGCGTGGTGGCGGGCGCCAGTAGTCCCAGCTTCTAGGGAGGCTGAGGCAGGAGAATGGCATTAACCCAGGAGGCGGCAGAGCTTGCAGTGAGCAGAGATCGGGCCACTGCACTCCAGCCTGGATGACACAGCAAGACTCTGTCTCAAAAAAAAAAAAAAAGGACAGTTCACAGAATTCTTGCAACTGAGGTGCAATTCAGGTCTTGAGAAGGTGTGCTAAAGTAGCCCATGTTACTTGCTCTATCCTCATGAACCATGACCCTGACGTGAACTCACTACAGGTTACTGCTGCCCTTGGTAATAAATTCAGTGCCTGTCAATTTTTACAAATGTTTTAGCTGAAAGAGTTTGAAGAACCATCCTCTCTTTTCTGCCTCACTAGAGATTCCTCCAGGAAAAAAAAAAAGTTCTTTAACCTCTACTGCAAATACCTCCTGCTAGCTAGACCTACATCTGTCTAGGCAGTGTCTCGGAACTCAAGACAGCATTTTTAATCTGTCTTGAGAGTATAAAGAAACAGAGAGAGAAAGGATGAACACGAAACAGTGAAGAATGCAAGCACATATTTTATCCATTTGGAGAGCAGTTATTTCACCTGCACTAAGAAAACCAAAACAAAGGAAAAACACCAGTTGTTTCTGTCCCACCTAGTAGGCTATAAGACCAATGTGACTGATTCCTTTAAATGAAATTAACAAATTACTTAAGCTTCTAATGATCAAGCTGAGAATCTGCACTGGGATACAACAGAAAAATACATACAGCATTGGTAAAAAAAATAAATAAAATAAAATAAAATAAATCAGACCTGAATTTACATCTCTGCTTCTCTATTAACTAGACAAAATAATGAACCCTCCTAAACCGTATCCAGCATCTCTAAATTGATTTTATTTTGTTGTATTCAATGAGAGAATATATATAAAGTGGCTTGTGCTTAATAGTTACTCGATAATGATCATTCATGCTACTGTCTTTGGTACAATTAAAAGAATAACATCTGGAGCACACAAGAACGTCTACTAATATACACTTCTTCATCATTAAATGAGCATTTATTGCATGTCAACACAATGCCAGATACTGTTCTGGAGACTGGGCTTGTTATGGTACGGCAAACAAGACAAAGGTCTTTCCCTCATGAAGTCTAAATACTGGGGTAGAAGATAGTGATACATAAACAAATAAAGCAGAATATAATTAGAGAAAAATATTGATGAGTGAGTGCTCTGAAGAATAAAATGTAGGATGAGAAGTGACTATTTAAATAAGAAAGTTAAATAATATGGCTTCCCTGAAGAGGTAACATTTGAATAACAACATGAAAGATGAAGAAAAAAAGCTGACCTTGGACAGATATGGAGAAAAGTTATCCACGTAGAGAGAACAACAAGGGTAACAACTCTGAGGTAGCAGTGAGCCTAACATGTTTGAAGAACAACAAGAAGGTCTGTGTGAGCAAGGCTTCAAGAAAGTGAGACAGCCTGTTAGAAGAGGAGATCACGGACAGGTGCGGTGGCTCACACCTGTGATCCCAGCACTTTGGGAGGCGAGGCGGGTGGATCACGAGATCAGGAGATCAAGACTATCTTGGCTAACACTGTGAAACCATGTCTCTACTAAAAATACAAAATATTAGCCGGGCATGGTGGCAAGCGCCTGTAGTCCCAGCTACTTGGGAGGCTGAGGCAGGAGAATGACCTGAATCCAGGAGGCAGAGGTTGCAGTGAGCCAAGATCGCACCACTGCACTCCAGCCTGGGCAACAGAGTGAGACTCCATCTCAAAAAAGAAAAAAAAGAGGAGATCAGAAGCTGGCTCTGGCCAGATCATATAAGGCCTTATAGGTATTGGTGTGGAATTTAGGTTTCATTCTAGTATAATGGAAACGCACAGAAGTGTATTCAGGAAATTAGTGGTATGATTTGATTTCTAACTTAAAAGAATCACTCTAACTACTATGTAGGGAAGAAATTCTTGAAAACAATTACCATTCCCCATACTAAACACATTTTAATTCTAGTCATGCACTTCTGGCTACAGCCAAGGTTACCCATGCAGTTTTAAAAAGTGTATTTAACATAAAATTTCAAGTGGTGTCTAACCAGTTCCAAGCACCAAGAAACTATTTACCTCAGTTGATCTGTACACACAAATTCTATCAACAAAATCTAAGGTCATATTTACTTAAAAAAAAAAAAAAAACTACATGGCAAGATGAAGTAGCAGTGGCTGGACTGATTCCTGCCTGCAATAATTTTAAAACTGGGCAAAATGCGTGAAATAGGTTTTTCAGACATTATATGCTGAGTAACACAGGATAATGATCCTTGAGAAAAGTGAAGCAAATGTGAGCCGCACACTTGTTTTAGCTTATTATGTGCAAAGTTTCCAGACCACTGATTCAAGGAGATAAATCTGGGAATCCACAGTGGCAAGAGTTCCCAGAGCAAACTACCAGGGAGGAGAGGAAAGCTGAACAAAGAAGTGGCTCTAGAGACTTGTAGAGAGTTCCCCTTGAAACTTCAGCTGAGAACTTACCAACACATGCACGTAAGGAAAGTACACAAGTTCAGGGAAAGAACGATTCTAAAGGACTAGAGGGAACAGTCTCCAGAGCTCACTTGGCACCAGGAATACTTTGTGTTCTCACCAGGCAGAATGAAAGAACTCTGTAACACATTAGCAACATTGAGTAGAGTATTCACAAGGGCATAGTAATGGAGAAAGATTAGGCATGAAGACTGTTCTGCTCCATATTAAAAAGTGTAAAAGCAAGCTTAGAAAGGATAAAATAGTTTCTATATAACTTAATTGCATTCCAGAATAAGGAGAAGGTGGAAATCAAAATATAAATTACAAACTAAATAAAAACAAAATATCAAAATTAGCAGGATGCAGCAAATACAGCATTTAGAGGGAAATTCATGGCACTTGAAACTTACATTAAAATCGAAGAAGGTCTCCAATCAGAGACCAGCTCAGTTGTGGAGACCTTAGCCCAGCGGCACTAGAGGAATTAAAGATACACACACAGAAATATAGAGTGTGGAGTGGGAAATGAGGGGTCTCCCAGCCTTCAGAGTTGAAAGCTTCAAGTAGAGATTTACCCACATATTTACTGACAGCAAGCCAGTGATAAACATTGTTTCTATAGATTATAGCTTAACTAAAAGTATTCCTTACGGGAAACAAAGGGATTGGCTGAAATAAAGGGATGAGTCTGGCTAGTTATCTGCAGCAGGAACATGTCCTTAAGGCACAGATCACTCATGCTGTTGTTTGTGGTTCAGGAACACCTTTCAGTGGTTTTCCACCCTGGGTTGGCAAGGTGTTCCTTGCCTTCATTCCAGTAAACCAACAACCTTCCGGTATGGGCGTCATGGCCATCATGAACATGTCACAGTTCCACAGAGATTTTGTTTATGGCGAGTTTGGGGGCCAGCTTATGGCCAGATTTGGGGGCCTGTTCCCAACATAACTTGACTTTAAAAAAAAAAAAAGACCAAATTATAACCAAAAGGAGTAGAAGAAAGGAATAATATCAGAGTATACATCAATGAAATAGAAAACATAAAGGCAATAGTGAAAATCAATAAAAACACCAAGAGTTGTCCTTTGAATAGACAAATGAAAGTGATAAATCTCTAGCCATATCAATCAGTATAAAAAGAGAAGACATAACCTAAAAGAGAGAGGAGACATAACTACAGATCTCACAAATAATAAAATATAATATAAAGGAATATTATAAATACTATACCTACAAATTTGATATAGCCAATAAGATGGAAAGATTCCTTGAAATAAATAAATAAAATTCACTCTAGAATAATCAGATAATCTGTACAGCTCTAATACCTATTAGAGATATTCGATTTGTATTTTAAAAATATTTCCACAAAACAAATTTAGGGCTCAGGTGTTTTCGTGGGTGAATTCTATAAAATATTTAAAAAGAAAATAATAAAATATGTTTAAAGACAGGGTCTTGCTCTGTTGCCCAGCCTGGAGTACAGTGGCATGATTAGAGCTCACTGCAGTCTTGAACTCAGGTTCAAGGGATCTTGCCACCTCAACCTCCCAAGTAGCAAGGACTAAAAGCATGTGCCACCATGCCTGGCTAATTTTTTAAATTTTTGTAGTGATGGAGTCATGTTGTGTTGCCCAGGCTGGACTCAAACTCCTAGGCTTAAGCAATCTTCCTGCTTCAGCCTCCCAAAGTATATATTTTTATTTTTTATTTTTTAATTTGTGTAGCTATATAATAGGTGAATATATTTATGGAGTACATGAAATTGATATAGGCATGCAATGCATAATAATCACATCAGGGTAAGTGGGGTGCCCATCACCTCAAACATTTCTCCTTTGTTTAAGTTACAAACAATCTAATTGTACTCTGTTATTTTAAGATGCACAATAAATTATTGTTGACTGTAGTCACCCTGTTGTGCTATTAATTATTAGATCATATTCAATCTATCTATCTATCTATCTAAGCCCTTAACCATCTCCACATCCACTTCCTACTTGCTCTACTTCCCAGTCTCTGGTAACTATCATTCATTCTCTATCTCCATTAGTTTAATTGTTTTAATTTTTAGCTTCCACAAATAAGCAAGAACATAAAAAGTTTGTCTTTCTGTGTCTGGCTTATTTCACTTAACATAATGACCTCCAGTTTTATCTATGCTATTGCAAATGACAAGGTTTCATTCTTTTTTATGGTTGACTAGTACTCCATTGTGTATATGTACCACATTTTTAAATTCATTCTTCTGTGGATGGACACTTAGGTTGCATCCAAATCTTGGCTATTGTGAATAGTGCTGCAATAAACATAGGAGTGCAGATATCTCTTCGGTATTCTGGTTTCATTTTTTAAAAATATATACCTAGCAGTGGGATTGCTGCTTTGTATGATAACTCTATTTTTCATCTTTGGAGACCTCCAAACTGCTCTCTGTAGTGGTTATACTAACCAACAGTGTATGAGGATTCCCTTTTCTCCACATGCTCACCAGCATCCATTAATATCTGTCTTTTAGATAAAAGACATTTTAACTACGGTGAGGTGATATCTCATTGTGGTTTTGATTTGTATTTCTCTGATAATCAGTGATGTTGAGCACCTTTTCATATACCTGTTTTCTATTTGTATATCTACTTTTGAGATTTATCTATTCAAATCTTTTGCCCACTTTTAATCAGATTTTTAGATTTTTTCTTATATAATTAATTGTTTGAGCACCTTACATATTCTGGTTCTAATCCCTTGTCAGATGGGTAGTTTGGAAATAGTTTCTCCTATTCTGTGGATTGTCTCTTCATTTTATTGATTGTTTCCTTTGCTGTGCAGAAGCTGCTTATCTTGATGTGATCCCATTTGTCCCTTTTTGCTTTGGTTGGCTCTGCTTATGAGGTATTACTCAAGAAATCTTTGCCCAGTTCAACATTCCAGAGAGTTTGCTCAATGTTTTCTTTTAGTAGTTTTATAGTTTGAGGTCTTAGATTTAAGTATTTATTCCATTTTGATTTGAAATTTGGATATGGTGAGAAACAGGGGTCTAGTTTCATTCTTCTGCATAGCAATATCCAATTTTCTCAGCACCATTTAATAAAGAGACTGTCTTTTCTCCCAATGTGTGTTCTTGGCTTCTTTGTTGAAAATGAGTTCGCTGTAGATGTATAGATTTGTTTCTTTGTTCTCTATTCTGTTCTATTGGTATATGTCTTTTTTCTTTTCCAGTATCATGCTGTTTTGGTTACTATAGCTTTGTAATATAATTTGAAGTCAGATAATGTGATTCACCCAGGTTTGTTCTTTCAGTAAGAATAGCTTTGGCTATTACAGGTCTTTTGTGTTTCTATGTCAATTTTAGGATTTTTTTTTTTCTATTTCTGAGAAGAATGTCACTGGTATTTTGATAGAGGTTTCACTGAATCTGTAGATTGCTTTGGGTAATAGGGACATTTTAACATATTTCTTTTACTGTTTATTTGCTGTTGGCATATAGAAATGCTACTGATTTTTGTATGTTGATTTTGCCCTTCTAGATCTTGTAGGTGTGCTGCACTCTTCTTTATTCTTTTCTCTTCTATCTCCTCTGACTATGTATTATCAAATAACCTGTCTTCAAGCTTACTAATTCTTTCTTCTGCCTGATCAGTTTTGTTATTAAGAGACTCTGATGCATTCCTCAGTATGTCAATTGCATTTTCCAACTCTAAAATTTCCGTTTGAACCAAAGGCTGTTTACTCAGCATTTGGTGAATAATGCCAGGCCTGGACTCTCCCTTCCTGGCAGTGGCAACCCCTGGTCCAGGGAAGGTCCAGTAATGCTGCCCAAGAGCCAAGGCCTCAAATCAGAAAGCCAAAAAGCCTGTGCTCTAACTCACTGTGGCTGAGGTGATACCTAAGCTACAAAACAAAGTCACCTTTAATCTTTCCTCTCCTTTTCTCAAGCAGGAGTCTTTCCCCACAGCCATGACAGCTGAGAATATACTGGGTCATACCTGAAGCCGGCACAACTCTATGTCTCCACCCAAGCACCACAGCAAGTACTGCTTGGCTACCACTGCTGAATATTCAGGGCCCTAGGGCTCTTTAGTCAGCAAGTGATAAATCCTGCCAGAAGTGGCTCCTTCCCTTCAAGGCAGCAGGTTCCTTTCAGGCCCAGGGTATATCTAGAAATGTCATCCAGGACTAGGGTCTGGAATGGAAGCCTCATGATTCTGCCTGTTATATAATCCTGCTGTGGCTGAGCTAGTATCTGACTTGCAAAACAAAGTCTGCTTTAATCTTCCCTCTCCTCTCCTCACATGGATGAAAGGAGTCTCTCCCAGATCTGTGAGCTGTGCAGTCTGGGGTAGGGGGAGGCGTGACACAAGCAGTTCCATGGCCACTCCAAGCTGGTGTCTCACAAGGTTGCATGCCCCTCAAGTCCACTGGCTTCATGCCCAGAATAGCACCTGGACTAGCCCAGGAATTGTAATCCTTGTGGCCTAGACTGTCTTTCAGTTTTGTTTAGGACACCAGAGCACCTTAGCCTGCTATAGTGAGGCTCACTGGAACTCAGTTTCTGATTGCTGGGATAGGCAGTTTTCCAGTGGCTAGGGCTGGTCTAAATGCTCCCTCCATGAGCACTGGCTGAGTTCTCCTTTGTGCTGCTTTATACTGTGACAGGGTAGTACTGAGTTCCAACGCGAAGTCCCACAATCACTGCACTCTCCCATTTCCAAGTGCATAGATTCTCTTTCTGTGCCACACAGTTGCTGCTGGGGAAGTGGGGAAGTGGGGAAGTGGGGAAGCGGGGAAGCGTGGCCTTTTGATTCCCCTTGAATCAGGAATTCAAGACAATCTTTCTTACCCTCCTCAGTTTCTCTTTCAGTGGTATGAAGTTAAAACCAGGTACTCTGATCACTCACTTGCTTTTGGTTCCTATGAAGGTTTGTTTTTGTGCGGATAGTTGTGCAATTTGGTGTTCCTGCAAGGAGGGCATTCAGTGAAGGCTTCTCTTTGCCCATCTTGCTTCACCTTCTCTTCAAAGGACAATTTATTTTTGAGTTTGGAAAATATATCTTAAAGAACACAAAAAGCACAAAATAAAAAAAATTTAAAAATTGACTTCACTAAAATTCAGAACTTCTCTTCAAAAGGCATTGCTATAAAAATAAAAATATAACCCACCAACTGAGAAAAAATATTTGCAAAACATTTATCCAACGCTATGGTTTGAACTTTTTCCCTCCAAAATTCATGTTCAAATCATTCTTTTTAAAGATTGGATCTTGCTATGCTGCCCAGGCAGGAGTTCAGTGGCTATTCACACATGCGGCGTCATCACACACTACAGCCTTGAACCGCTGACCTCGGGAGATCCTTTCACCTCAGCCTTCTAAGTAGGTAAGACTACAGGCACATGCCACGGCACTCAGCTCAAATTTGAAACTTAATCCCCTTTTTGCTCTTCTGCCATGTGAGGACATAGCATTCACCCCTTTTTGCCCGTAACCTTCCACCATGTGAGAATACCTACACAGAGCCATCTACGAGAAACGGGCCACCAGACACCAAACCTGCCAATGCCTTGATCTTGTACTTCCCAGCCTCCAGTACTGTGAAGAAATACATTTATGTTTTTAATAAATTACCCAGTCTCACATTTTGTTTTAACAGTGCAAATGGAGTAAGACATTAAATAATGAACTTGTATCCAGACTATATAATGAACTCTTGCCACTCAAAAAGGATAAGATGACACACACAAAAAAATGAGTAAAGATTTCAACACTGCACAAAAAAAGACCTCGAAATGATAAATAAGCATTTGACAAGATAAATAAGCATTAGTCACCAGGGAAGTGCAATGTCAAACCATAATGAGATAGCATGACTAGAAGTGGTACAATTAAAAAGCATACCAACTTTTGGTAAGAATATAGAGCACCAAGGAATATCATACACTGTTAGTGGGAATGTAAAATGTTTATTAAAATGTTTAGCAATTTTTAAAAATCTGAAACACACCTCCACTATATAACAGCCTTATCACTCCAGTGAAAATGAAAACATAAGTCCATGTAAACATTTGTACATGAATGTTCATAGTAGTTTGATTTATAATAGGCAAAAACCAGAAAAATCCAAATGTCTATTAACTGTTGAATGAATAAAGCACTCTACTCAGCAATAGAAGTGAATGAACTATTGATACATACATCAACATGGATGAACCTCAGAATAATTATACTGAGAGAAGCTAGACCAAAATAGAAGAGTATACACTGCATGATTCTACTTACATAAAATTCCAATCTCTAGAAACAAAAAGCTGATAAGTTATGGTGTCTGGCTTAGTACGCTTTTGTAAATGCTACATGAATTATTTAAAAGAATACAGATCCCCTAATTGTTTAATATAATTACTTTATTTCCATTATATTAAATTTTTAAATTTTGCTAATCTTCTTTAGATGTTTTCTTTCTCTTAATACATCAATTACTGAGAGACATTTGTTAAATCTTACACTATGTTTGTTATTTATTACTTTTCCCGTGAAATTCTGTTGATTTGGGCTTTACATATTTTGAGGTTGTTATTAATTGCAAACAAGTTTATAAGTGCTACATCTTGCTGAGAATTTTCCATTTTTCATTATTATTTCTAATAATGTTTCCTGAACTAAAGTTTATTTTTTAATATTAATATAGCTACCCCAGACTTATTTCTGTTAATAATATCCAGCTATAGCTTTTCCCATTCTTTTACTCTCAACCTCTTTGAATGCTGAAGTTTAAGCGGTTCCCTTACATCTACATTTTGTAATAATAATATCTGTTCCAGTTAATAAATTCAGTTCATTCATTCATTGTAATTATTTGTACATTTTGACATATCTGTCATGTTATTTTGTACTTTCTATTTACAGTTAATTCTGATTTTTTAATTATTTTTCTATTTTTTTCTTGTTTCTCCCTTTCTAACTTCTATTTTGCTGATCAAGTTCCCATTATTCTTTAATTTTCTCCACTGGTTAAAAATACAAACATTCTGGGCCAGGCACAGTGGCTCACAGCCTGTAATCCCAGCACTTTGGGAGGCCAAGGTGGGCAGATTGCTTGAGCCTAGGAGTTCAAGACCAGCCTGAGCAACATAGCAAAACCCTGTCTCTACAAAAAAAATACAAAAATTAGCCGGGAATGGTGGTGTGCACCCCTGTAGTCCAAGCTACTTGTGGTACTGAGCCTGGGAGGTCAAGGCTGCAGTGAGCTATGTTCACACCACTGCACTCCAGCCTGGGTAACAAAGCAGGACCCTGTCTTTAAAAAGAAAAAAAATCATTCATCTAGAAGTAACTTAAAATTTTACTTATTTGCTTGGTAAAAGTCAAAAGTTAATCACATTTATATACACTTTCTGAACAATACAAAAACTAGGAAATATTGGAAATTTAATCATATACCTCCCCACTTAAATGGGGTTCTTTTTTGTGATATTTTACTTCCATCTTGTTCATATCACCTCCTCCCTCCATTATAGATGATCTATTTATTTTCAGTACAGATTCTTATTTTTACAATTAAAAATTTCAAAGTTACCCATTGGGAATTGAACTATTATGTTTTTTCTTCTTTCTAGAGATTATATAAATGTTTTCTGATAAGTAGTTCACCACATATTGCAGCAAACCAAAGCAAACAAATAACTAGTAAAGCTGTTTATTACCTCCTACTCATGCTCAGCTGGACCAATGGAACACATCTCAGTAGGAGAGACTTAGGGCAGGAGGAAACTACAGAGTCCCTACCTAACCCAGAGGACCTAACGAACTGGTTTATACAGAAAGGATTTTCAGCAAACATACAAACACACCAACACGTTGTTATAAGAACAAGATATCTTTTAGTCTATTTCTAGCAAACAGCATACATTCATAGGTATCCAGTAAAACAGGAATGAATGACAACATAGAATGTATTTTTGCCTTCACAGCACTGACTAAAAAGCACACAGCATATAATATTTTGATCTATAAGTGGATAATCGTGGAAGTTCCAAGATCATACCCACTAGGTTAGCCTGAGTATTCATCTATAAAAATTTTTAAAAAATTAAAACTTAAAAGAGACTTCTAGAAACAATGGGATTAGCAGAAGACAGTGACACAAGGACTACAAACGTTAAAACGAGGAGTTGTTTTTTGCATGTAGCTCTTATGTAAAGGACATCTCTTTCCACTGATTCCTATGGCCAAGACAAGCTGTGGTCATAGAAGGCTCCGAAATCTCAAGATGAGCAGGTGGCTTGAATAACACCCTAGATAAATATCAGAAACCACACTGAAGCTGAAGGACTGAAACTCTGACTCATGTAAATAAGAGGTGTGGGTGCACAAAGATTCATGTAAAGCCTGCTGGGACAGAGGGTGTTGATGGTGGATTATTCCACACTGTTACACACCAACATGTATACTGGAGGAAGGGGCCTCCCAGGTGGAATGATTGACATGGTCTGCTCCAGAGGAGTCGAACTCAGAAATACCTGAGAGAGGTGTCTACTTGAGGAGGGGAGGAGTACCAGGGTTACCAATTGGGAGGATTATTAAGGTTAATGAATACAATAAGGTGTTTCAGGCGACATAGGTCCAGGAGGGTTAGGTCATTTTGGTTTTGACCTATTGATACTTAGTACGAATGAAGAATTGCAGAACAGAGTCAGTCTTTCCAAGACATATTCTTCTGTCATCATCATGAGCAGACTCTGTTGGCTTATTGGGTCGGTGACATCCAGAACGATCCCATTTATTGGCTGGAGGTAGGACCTAGTGTTGCAGATTGTTCTGAAAAGCTGGTATAGATGATGTGCACAACAAAGTCACCACTGGACCACTGCTTAAGTCCAGTCCCCAGCCTTCTTTTTCTGCTCCATAGTCCAAAAACATTTATTTAAAAGCCAGAACATTGGTAAAGGTGAGCAGCATGTCGAATATGTCACCAGTCACTTCATCCTTATGATGCTGTAACATAGTTATGAAAACTGCTACGTTGAATTAAGGAATTTGCTACAGAGGTTACTCTTCAACATATTTTTTCTGCCAAAAAATATATTTATTAAAATAGGCATGTAGGTTAGTTTATTCTCTTCCAAGTCCTCAAAACTCCAGGTAGTACTTATCTATGAAATTTCTCTGTAATAAGTGGAACTTTTCATACATGACAACGTCCTCTAATTATGCAACCACAGCATCAAATTCTGCATTAGAGGCAGAGAAGGACAGATTGAAGTTCTCTTCTTCTAAAGTACCCATGGCTCCCTCTGCTGCCATTACCTCCCCCGAGTAGGCAAGCGGGTGAATTGGGCTCCTGCCCTGCCAGCAGTCCAACTCATATGGAAGGCACGGCGGTCAGCCAGCTGGGGGCAAGCCTCGTGGCCCAGGCCGCCCCCCGCTCACTGCCTGGCCGGGTGAGCACCCACATGCCAAGCTTGGCCTCATGCTCCGGCTGTGGCCACGCAGCCCACTAGCTGGGCCTCTTCATCCCACCAGGCTGCTCTGCATGCACCGCCAGAGATGATGATGATGATTATTATTATTATAATTTTGAGACAACACCTCCCTCTGTCACCCAGGCTAGAGTGCAGTGGAGCAATCTCGGCTCACCACAACCTCCATCACCCAGGTTCAAGCGATTCTCCTGCCCCATCCACCCGAGTAGCTGAGATTAACAGGCTTGTGCCACCATATCCAGCTAATTTTTGTATTTTTTAGTAGAGACAGGGTTTCACCATATTGACGAAGCTGGTCTTGAACTCCTGACCCCAGGTGATCCACTCACCTCAGCCTCCCAAAGTACTGGGATTACAGGTGTGAGTAACAGCACCCGGCCCGCCAGAGATTATTTAACGGTATCTACATCTTTACAAACTTCTTTGATGAGTACTTACCCTCAAATCTCACTCTTTGTGAGTTCAATTTTATTTTTCCAGAAGCACATCTTTTAGAGGTTTTTTCAGTGAATGCTAAAAATCCCTTAGCTTTTGTTTTCTGAGAATAACAGCATGTGGAGCTTCACAACACATTACTCTGACAACAACTCTAGGAGCAGGATTATCTTTAGGTTACAGACAAGGACATGTTGCTCAGAAAGGTTATCTTACATCTCCATCAAGTAATGGAGGAAAGCAAGACTCTAAGTAGATCGGTTTGACTCCAATGCTCCAAAACCTAATTTCCCAATGCACTGGGAAGGAAAGTCAGGTAGGGATGGGATGGGAGGCAGCGAATGCAAGAGTCACATAGAACTGATGTCCCAGGCATGAGAGTGCTAAACAGCAGCTGTGGTCCCTGGAGGAGACTTAGCTACTTCCTGGGCATTGGTTTAATATTATGTTTTAAAAGAAAAAGAAACTGGCTATCCATTTTAAACTCATACTTGCTTAGCTCTCAGGCTAGCCAACAAATCTTGTTATAACACATAGCTCTAGCTTCCATCTGCCTCCTCAGAGCAAATGACCTTATCATAGTTTTGTTTGTTTCTTTTTTTTTTTATCATTAAACAACCATCAAACATAAGTATTCAATTTGTCTGTTTTTTTTTTTTTTTGTGTGTGTGTGTGTGTGTGTGTGTGTCCCTCCTTTGGTCACCAGGAACTTTTGGCTTGTTCTACTTAGATAGCTCTTTCTGATTTTCTCAAGACATTGGTGTTCTATGCCTCTTATGTGTCCTGATGAACTCCATCAACTATACTATAATTTGAGGAGAATTGAGACAAGAGGTATGAAAAACAGAAGGAGATCATAGGTTGGAGTTACATGTCTAAGCTCCCTCTTACTCTGTTGGGTTTTACTCACATCCTCGGCAACAGTTGATATAGGCCATTTGTAGTGTTAAGTGCCAAGATTTTGCTCACACAAGTCTACCTATCCAAAATCTTTGCTGCTTCCTGCCTGCCTGGGAAAATGCCATCTATGCTCTCAAAGTGGCCAATTCTCACCTCCAGGATGGCTTTCCTCCTCCAACTCATGCTGCTCCCTCCCAATATGCACAAATTCAGTTCACAGTACTATCTACTGTTCCTGTCATCGTTATCTTTTCTTCTCCAGTATCTTATGAGCTCCTCAAAAGAAGTGAGTATTTCTTTTTAAACACTTATGGTAATTGACCAAACTAACAGCATGGTGGAGGCTCAAATAAATTTCTGCTGATTCAGTGACTCTGTGTCTAATAATGATACTGCTGGTTCTAACACCCCATAAGAACATGTGAACATGCAGAAGAGAGAAAATAGGATTTTAGAATCAAGTAGAGCTAAGTTCAAGTTTCAGATCATTGCTCAGTAGCTATACAGCCTTGGGCCATTATCACACATGTGTGAATCTTAGAGTTTTTGTCTATAAAATGAACCTTCAAGGATCATTGAGGATTAAATGAATTATGTGTCTAAAAGTGCCTAACGTTGAGCTGGTATATAGTAAAGGCTCTAAACATGTCAATATTTCTCATGTCTCCAGGGAAAAGGATTTCTTAGTAAATAGCCTCTCATCAGCACAGGCTCCTAAGGAGCAACATCATAGAAGGCACTCTATGCAAATTTATGCTCTGAATCTCAGCCCCATAAGACAGTGTTTCCTAAAAGATAAACCAAGGACAAACTACATGGTTTGTTAAAAGACATGAATTAGTTGATCCTGATAAAAAAAAAAAATAAAATAACCCAAGAGGCCCAGCATGGTGGCTCATACCTGTAACCTCAGCACTTTGGGAGGCCAAGGTAGGCTGATCACTTGAGGTCAGGAATTTGAGACCAGCCTGGCCAATATGGTGAAACCTCATCTCTACTTAAAAAAATGCAAAAATTAGCTGGGCATGGTGGCAGAAGCCTGTGATCCCAGATACTTGGGAGGCTGAGGCAGGAGAATCACCTGAACCCGGGAGGCAAAGGCTGCAGTGAGCTGAGGTCACGCCTCTGCACTCCGGCCTGGGTGGCAAGAGCAAGACTGAGTCTCAAAAATAAATACATAAAATTAAATAAACCTGAGAATCATGGCAATAGAATAAACTTGTATCACACCAATGTCATTACAGTCAGGATTCCAGTGCTCCTCATGGGCGAGATTGCTTCTCATAGAATTCTCTCTTGACAGTGACTGTTTCTTCCTGTTTCTACTACATGTTACAGAAACTGGCTATATGTATCTTGCAGCTACATAGATTTATATTTTGTCAAACTACTCACCATTTGGGGAAATAAAGCGCAAAAAGTTGGAAATAATCTAAATGTGGAGCCATAAGGGAAAAGAGATTTTCTGGTAAAGTCATGTGACAAAATGAATTACTAGTAATTTAATAGTTAATATGAATTACTAGACCCAGGCCCACATGTGTCCATGTGGGTTAGTCTCAAAAACACTGTTGAATGAAACAAGGAGTTTCAGAACATTTACAGTTGTCCCTCAGTACATGCAGAGGATTGCTGCATGTACTTCAGGCTGAGCATATTCAAGTCCCATAGCCAGCGCTGTGAAGCCTGTGTATACGAAAAATTGGCCCTCCATATAGGCTGGTTTCACATCCTGCTAATATTGTATTTTCAATCTGCGTTTGGAAAACATCTGCATCTAAGTGGAGCCACACATTTCAAACTCATGTTGTTCAAGGATCAACTGTACATACATTTTTAAAACTACAAAACAGTATTACATATTGGTCTTAAGATTTTATATGTAGTGAAAATAACACATGGACTAGAAAGATGCATGCAAAGTTAACGATAGGATTAGCATTGAGTAAGAGGAGCAGGATTAGTGAGGTATAGAGACATTTCAACTTAAATCAAAAATTAGAAGTAAAAATAAATTTGCCAATTTCACAATTATTAAATTTCT
The DNA here is from genome assembly GCF_000951035.1 of Colobus angolensis palliatus. Classification (NCBI taxonomy): domain Eukaryota; kingdom Metazoa; phylum Chordata; class Mammalia; order Primates; family Cercopithecidae; genus Colobus; species Colobus angolensis. Next base: position 9,285,036 of record NW_012117043.1, on the reverse strand, counting down.
ATAGTGGATACATAGATGTTAGCAATATTATTCTCCATGCATTTTTATTTAATTTTTTCCAAAATATTCAAATAAATTATTTGAAGTCTGTGTCTCAAAACATTGTGAGAGTAACAAAATAACCATAAAGTAACTAGTGACAGAGATAATAAAGCAACATAAAACAGCAAAAGAAAAAAATATGAGTCAGTTGTGATTTGTATAATTACACTGATTGAATTTTGTGGTTGTTTGGGGAAACAAAGCTCCATTCCCACATGTGAAAGTGTTACAAAACAGCAGCTTCAGGTTTCAGGGGCACCTTGCTTTTGATAGGTGTGTCTTTTAAAGGGCTTTTCGGGATAACCTGTCCAAGACTCATTCTAACCCCTAAAGCATTCAATCAAATTACACACAAGCAGAACTACCTGAACTTCACAATAACCCTGTCCTATCACCTTCAGGATACAATAGCCCTCATTGTTAATGTCTAGCACTTTATAAACCAGGAGATAGCAAGTTGGAAGAGATCTAACAATGACCCCTATCAAGTGCCATTTATTGGATTGAACATATTAAATAGATATTAATATATTATTGTACTTCACTCTCATGCTATGAGATCCTGTAACCCTACTCGTTTTACAGATGAGGAAATAGATGCTTATGAGATTAAGACTCATAGCCAAAATGGAGTGGATGCAATTTCTAACATGTATCTGAGTCCCCTTACCCACAGTTCAGCCTCACTCTTCCCGGTTTTCAGGGAAAAGGTACAGGATTAGGCAAGAGCAAAATAAATTATTTTGCAGGCAAGAGGGCAGTTACTTATGTGTTAAGTGATGGGAGTGAGTTACCAGAAAAGAGAAATCAAATTGCCTTTGTGTGGCTGATAATGTAATTTCCATAGCTCTTAATCACTTATTCAACATGTCTGAAGCAACTGACTGGAATCTAAGCAGAGGGTGCTGACTTGATTGATTTTTACCTTGTTAGCCCGAAGTTCCTCAGCCCTACAGGGGCTTACCCTGTACTTTACCCCTAGCTGAGCCTTAGGCAAGAGCTCAATGGTGTTCCCAACAGCCCCCGCAATACACCTGCAGTTTCAGCTCAGTTTTTTGGCCAGTCACATAACTAGTGAGAGGCAGAGAAGTGTCTTGAACGATTTTCAACACTCCAAAAACCCATACTCCCGCGTACCTCACTGACTTTCCCATTTACACACTTGCAAACTCAAAGGAATCTTAATTAACATTTGCCCACAGAGAGAAACCTGAAAAATAATCCTCAGGGACTAATCATAAACCTCTTTTATCTCATGTTGAGTTCTCTATGGGATGCTTCGAATTCATGGAACTTCTGAAACATTTAATAGCTAAGAAACAGCCTGACTTGCTTTTCCCAATCTCTGCATTTGCCCAAGCCTGACTGTCTCAGTTCACAGGAGGCAACAAACCCTTTGGTTTGCACTTAACTAATGTGCATTTCCTAATAAAATCTCAGAGAAATAAATACAGAGGGGAAATTGAGACCCAGAGTCTGAGGTAGTCAGCTCTGAAAGCTGCATTCCCATTAGCCCTGTAAGACTTGTTGATAGGGAAGAAGGCATTAAGTGGAACCAGAGTCCCTAAACGATCGCTGTCATGCTTCCTAAATTCAGGGTTCCAAACACCAAAAGAAAGCTTTTCCACTGAGTTTGTCAATTAATTTCTCACGCCCAAAGGGGATTTAAGAGAAGATTAAGCCATATGGTACTGATTCATTTACACTTTATTCAGTAATACGCTGTTTAGAAAGTAACGTTTGGTGGGGGATAAAAAGGCAGAAAAAACTTTGAAGTGTCTTTTAATACTAGTAAAGATTTATTTGTTTCATAATAGTAAAGTGGAGATTATTTTCCCAAAGGTAATTCAAAGCTCATCTCCCTTAACACCTTAAAGCTAAGTTAAAGTCAGAAACACCTGGGTTTGAGCTGATGCTGTGTTCAGCACACCTTTAGTAGGATCGGGAAACTCAGGTTTCTAGAGGACTCCAAATAACAAGCCTTTGAAAAGAGAATATTCAGAATAAAAGCTTAAGGGCAGTGCTGATGAAATTACTTTTACTCTCATTTACTCCAGGATTATTTCCCCACCCTGTTCCTGGTGGGAGTAAGTCTGATGTGTCAAGTTGTTAAGGGATAAAGTGTGGGGCATGGAGAAGAAACTTCAGTACGTTGCTGCACATTGCTCTTGTAAGAAGTAATGAGACTTAAGAACCTGGAGCTAGCATAATCTCCACCATTTTCCTTTACCCCACTTCTCCCAGTCCCCACTCCATTTCATCCCTCCACATTCCAAATAATTCTCAAGTTTCTGAAGGCTTGGGTGGAACTGTTAACAGAGTGTTATGTCTGCAAAAAAAAAAAAAAAATGTGCCAAGAGAAGAAACCCTCTATTTCCTCACATCATGAAGCCTGTATTTTCCTTTCATAGATTTCTAAGCTATAAAGTTTTATGTAGAGTGCATTAGAAAGGGCAACTTTTAGAAAGATTATGCCTGCTTCCTGGAAGTGGACTATGAGGAGGGCAGAGGTGGTATGTCATGTGTCCTTTCGCTAAACTTATTTAACCCTCTTTTTTAGACAAAAGGCTCTCTGAGGTAGCTTCAGAAATGTAGTTACATACAATAGCATGAGATTAAAATAGGTATCAGATGGAATGCTGGGATGATAGCAAGAGTGGTGACCCTATATAGTATAAGACTCTCTCTGAATCCTCTCATTAAAACAGATGGAGTAACTAAAACAGCAAAACAAAAGTCACACAGATGACATCCATAACAAAACTATGTAACAATGTTACTCCCATGAACCGCAAAATATATACAGGTGAAGAAAGACTGTTTAGAGCCAAAAGGTCCTTGTAATATTAGCATTTATTTGGAATTATTTGGAATGAGGCAAAGGGAAATCACTGGACATCATGCACACCTGAGAACAGGAGAGCCCCAAGCTTGTCCACAGGTACTCACTGCAGAGCACACACAGCAGGCCTAATGGGGAGAGCAGCAAACTCTGGGAGAGAGCTTGCACTCTTCCTCATAGCCATCTGAGTACCAGGAATCCACGAAGAGATCTGAAAACACCGGAAGAAATATGGACCCTATGCATTCTCAAAACTAATAAATCAAAGCCCCCTTTGAGTCCAAAACCCCATACTCAGGGAAACTGCTGGAAAATGAATTCCAATTGAACACGGCAGGAACAATAAGTGCACAGGAAAAAAGATAACACTGATAAAGATAGGGGAGCACCACAGAAGAGGCAGTTCTCAGAATAGACAATGTTTTTATATTAAGTAGAAGGGAATAAAAGAAACAAATAAAATACCTAGGAATATACTTCCACCTCACTAAGGAGGTGAAAGATCTCTACAAGGAAAACTATAAAATATGGCTGAAATAAATCATAGATGATGCAAACAAATGGAAATACATTCCATGCTCAACGGATAGGTAGAATCAATATTGTGAAAATGACCATACCGCCAAAAGCAATCTACAGATTCAATGCAATTCCCTTCAAAATATCATCATCATTCTTCATGGATCTAGACAAAATAATTCTAAAATTCATATGAAATCAAAAAAGAGCCCTCATAGCCAAAGCAATACTAAGCTAAAAAAAAAAAAAAAAGAGAGAGAGAGAGAGAGAGAAGAAAAGAAAGAAAAAAAAAGAAAATCTGGAGGCATCACATACTCAAATTCAAATTATACTACAAGGCTATAGTTACCAAAACAGCATGGTACTAGTATAAAAATGAAACAGAAGAGAGAATCTGTAAATAAAGCCAAGTACTTACAGCCAACTGATCTTCAACAAAGCATGCAAAAACATAAATTGGGAAAAGAACACTCTATTCAATAAACGGTGCTGGGAAAACTGGCAAGCCACATGTAGAAGAATTAAACTGCATCCTCATCTTCCACCTTATACAAAAATCAACTTAAGATGGATCAAAGACTTAAATCTAAGACTTGAAATCATGAAAATTCTAGAAGATAACATAGGAGAAACTCTTCTAGACATTAGCTTAGGCAAAGACTTCATAACCAAGATCCCAAAAGCAAGTGCAACAAAAACAAAAATAAAATAGAACCTAATTTAACTAAAAAGCTTCTGCACAGCAAAACAAATAATTGGCAGAATAAGCAGACCACCCACAGAGTGGGAGAAAATATTTACAACCTGTGTATCTGACAAAGGACTAATATCTAGAATCTGCAAGGAATTCAAACAAATCAGCAAGAAAAAAAATAATAATTTTATCAAAAAGTGAGCCAAGGACATGAATAGACAATTCTCAAAAGAAGATATACAAACAGTCAAGAAACATATAAAAAATGCTCAACATCACTAATTATCAGGGAAATGCAAATTAAAAACACAATGAGATACCACTTTACATTTCATAAATGGCCGTAATTAAAAAGTCAAAAAATAATAGACGTTGGCATGGATGTGGTGAAAAGAGAACCCCATTACACGGTAGAAATGTAAACTAGTACAACCACTACAGAAAGTAGTATGGAGATTGCTCAAAGAACTAAAAGTAGAACTATCATTTGATCCACCAATCCCACCACTGGGTGTCTACCCAAAGGAAAAGAAGTCATCGTATGAAAAAAGACACATGCTCACACATGTTTATAGCAGCACAATTCACAATTGCAAAAATTTGGAACCAACCTAAATGCTCATCATCCAACAAGTGGATAAAGAAACTGTGATATATATACACCATGGAATACCATTCAGCCATAAAAAGAAATGAAATAATGTTTTTGCCTAACTTGGATGGAGCTGGAGGGCATTATTCTAAGTGAAGTAACTCATGAATGGAAAACCAAATATTGCACATTCTCACTTGCAAGTGAGAGATAAGCTATGAGGATGCAAAGGCATAAGTATGATAAAATGAATTTTGGGGAGTTGGGGGAGAAGGTTGGGAGAGAGTGAATGATAAATTCACTCTACGTATCGTGCACAGTGTACAACCCTCAAGTGATGGGTGCACCAAACTCTCAGAAGTGACCACTAAAGAACTTATCCATGTAACCAAAAGCAACTTGCACCCCAAAAACTATTGAAACAAAAATTAATCATTTTTAAAAGTGAGCAGAAGACACAAACACACTTTCCAAAAGAAAACATAAAAGTGGCTAACAAGTATATGACCAAATGTATAGCATCACTGATCATCACAAAAATGCAAATTAAAACCACAATGAGATACCGTCTTACACTGGTCTGAATAGCTATTATGAAAACATCTAAAAACAACAGTTATTGGCAAGGATGGGGAGAAAAGGGAAAACTTATATGCTGTTGGTAGGAATGTAAATTAGTACAACCTTTATGGAAAACTATATAGAGATTTCTCAAAGAACTAAAAATAGAGCTACCATTCGATCCAGCAATCCCACTACTGAGTATATACCCAAAGGAAAAGAAATCATTGTAACAGAAAGATACCTGCACTTGTATGCTTATTGCAGCACCATTCACAACAGCTGAGATGGAGAATCAACCTAAGCATCCATCAACAGAGAAATGGATAAAGAATATGTGGTACATATATACAATGGAATACTACTCAGTCATAAAAAAGAATGACTTCATGGTTTTTGTAGCAACATGGCTGAAACTGGAGGTCATTATCCTCAGTGAAATAACTCAGAAACAGCACATCAAGTATTGCATGTTCTTTCTTATAAGTTGGAGCTAAACAATGCATCCACATCAACTTACAAAATGGAATAATAGACATTGAAGAGTATGAAAGTGGGGGATGGCAGAGGGATGAAGGTTGAGGGTTGAAAAACTACCTACTGAGTACAATGTTCACTAGCTGGATGATGGGTAGACTAAAAGCCCAGACTTGACTATTACACAATATATGCATGTAAGAAACCTGTGCTTATACTCCTAAATATATATTAATTGGTTAATTTTTTAAGTATAAAGCCCACAGACAAACTATTATGAGCATGCAATAATTTGGGGAATAGAATTCCTTTACATCTTTCCTGAGGATTATCTAAGCTGAGGACAGATGGCTGAGGATCATGTAGGCTGAGAGATTTACATTGAGACTTTCCAATTACATTGAGTAGGACTTTTATAATTATCTGAAAGATTTCAAATTGTAAAGGTCTTAGTGTGACTTCTTAATGTAGTGCTAAAATATTATTGTCAAAACTCAATCTGACAAGAGTAACTAATTTAATGTTACAGAAAGACAATAACACAACAGTTTGCCTATTTTGTAATTGACTCTTAATAAAACTTTTCTGTCACTATTCTTAGTCATACTATTCCCCATTTATTCAAATCATCCGAACATTGTATTAAAAGGCATACATATGCTTATTTTAAAATATCTTGTAGACATATATTAATGTCCTTTAAAAGGAAAATTATGAGACATATAATAAAATACCTAATTTTAACATTATAAACAACAATTTCAATTATAACATCCACTTAGGTTAATAAACATTTTGCCTTTTGGATAAGAAAAAGGAAATAGGCTTTGCACTGGCTGTTTCTCAATCCTGAACACCACACTCTCCCCGCTGATACCCACATGGCTCATTTCCCCATTCTTTCAAGTCTTTTCTCCTCAGTAGGAACTTCTACATCACCCTATTATAACTAAATTATTTACCCCAACTCTGCATTTTTGCACTGTCTCACTCTAACACAACATGAATTAGTCTAATTTGTCTTCAGTGCCTAGAAAAAGTGTCTGGCATGTAGAAAGCACTCAATAAATATATTTGAATTTGAAAAAATAGATAATTGGTCAAGGAAGGTTCTGGATGATCCCGAACTATCTTTGTGACTAAGGGTGAAAAGTCATATTGCAAAGTATTGGTTTGTTTTTACTTCAGAAGTCTTAGAATCCTACAGGAAACTAGAGATTATTCTCTTATCCTTGCCATACAGATGAGAAAACTTATATTCAAAGATGTTATATTGCTCACCTAAGATCATGTAATGGTGGGGGACACTTACTCTGAGCTGAAGTCTTTGGGTACCAAATTCAGCGTTCTTACCACTGTAGCAGTTAATTCTTGGTAATATATTTGGCCAGTGGAGTCCTCCGATGTTATCATGAGCTCTTAAAAAAACAACTTCACATAAGTAATGAAAATAAAGCAATCTTGAAGAAAAACACAACAAAAACAAAATATTAGGAGACAGTCCAGTATCCTCAACTGGAGGGGGTTTTGCTTCTGCATCCCCACCCCCACAGAGAACATTTGGCAATGTCTGGAGACATTTTTATTTGTCACAATTGAGAAAGTACTACATCGAATGGGTAAAGGACGATGATGCTGTTAAACATTCTACGACGCATAGTACAGCCCTCACCCACTACAAAAAAGTATTATTAAGCTCAAGATGTCCATGGAGCTAAAAGTGAGAAACTCTAATAACCTAAGACTTGTTTAATCTGTTGCACATCAAGCAAGACTCATGCACCATGCTAATCAGTATAAGAACAGAACAATTCTCATCACATTACCTTGAATCATTTAATTCATCGTTTTAGTTTTAAACATTATTATTTAACCAAGGTACTTTGCTTACATATAAAACTCCTTAATTGGCATTTAATTACCAGTCAATTCTTTTCTTGTAATTAACTCATTAAGCGTCTTACTACGTAAAACAACACTAAGCAAATGAACTAATTAGTGTCTAATTATCAGTTACTAAAGATTACTACAAATGACTTGCAAATAGCTAGTTTCTTTACTACTACTGGGAATTCCTATTGTTAACCTTAAGTAATTGACTGTAATTTGTACAGCATGGTGTAGACATAAACTACATGACTGTTAGAGCTGAGACAAAAAAAAAAAAAAAAACTTTCGTCACTTCCTGAGAAAAGAAGCACATTAGCAGAAGGATGTCTGGGATTCATAATCCCATGCCTTCATCCATCATGCAGGAGAGCCTGGAATGAGAAGTGGCATTTTTTTAAAAAATTATTTTACTTTAAGTTCTGGGATGCATGTGCAGAACATGCAGGTTTGTTACATAGGTAAACATGTGCCATGGTGGTTTGTTGCACCTATCAACCCGTCATCTAGGTTTTAAGTCTTGCATCTGTTAGGTATTTGTCCTCATTCTCTCCCTCCCCTTGCCCCCAGCCCCCGACAGGCCCCAGTTTGTGATGTTCCCTTCCCTGTGTCCATGTGTTCTTCTTGTTCGACTTCCAATTATGAGTGAGAACATGCGGTGTTTGATTTTCTGTGCTTGTGTTAGTTTGCTGAGGATGATGGTTTCCAGCTTCATCCATGTCCCTGCAAAGAACATGAACTCATTCTTTTGTGTGGTTGCACAGTATTCTATGGTGTATACATGCCACATTCTAGTCTATCACCAGTGGGCATTTGGATTGGTTCCAAGTCTTTGCTATTGTAAATAGTGCTGCAATACACATACATGTGTATATGCCTTTATAGTAGAATGATTTATAATGTTTTGGATATACACCCAGTAATGGGGATTGCTGGGTCAAATAGTATTTCCAGTTCTCGATCCTTGAAGAATCACCACACTGTCTTCCACAATGGTTGAACTAATTTACACTCCCACCGACAGTGTAAAAGTGTTTCTATTTTTCCCCATCCTCACCAGCATCTGTTGTTTCCTGACTCTTTAATGATCGCTATTCTAACTGACATGAGAAGGTATCTCATTGTGGTTTTGATTTGCATTTCTCCAATGACCAGTGATGATGAGCTTTTTTCATATGTTTGTTGGCCACATAAATAACTTCTTTTGAGAAGTATCTGATCATATCCTTCACCTACTTTTTGATGGGGTTGTTTGTTTTTTTCTTGTAAATTTGTTTATGTTCCCTGTAGATTCTGGATATTACACCTTTGTCAGATGGATAGATTGCAAAGATTTTCTCCCATTCTGTAGGTTGTCTATTCACTCTGATGATAGTTTCTTTTGCTGTGCAGAAGCTCTTTAGCTTAATTAGATCCCATTTGTCAATTTTGGCTTTTGTTGCCATTGCTTTTGGTCTTTTAGTCATGAAGTCTTTGCCTATGCCTATGTCCTGAATGACATCGCCTAGGTATTCTTCTAGGGTTTTTGTGGTTTTAGGTTTTACATTTAAGTCTTTAATTCATCTTGAGCTAATTTTTGTATAAGGTGCAAGGAAGGGGCCCAGTTTCTGTTTTCTGCATGTGGCTAGCCAGTTTTCCTAGCACCATTTAATAAATAGGGAATCCTTTCCCCATTGCTCATTTTTGTCAGTTTTGTCAAAGATCAGATGGTTGCAGATGTGTGGTATCATTTCTGAGGCATCTGTACTGTTCTGTTGGTCTATGTATCTGTTTTTGTACCAGTACCATGCTGTTTTGGTTACTATAGCCTTGTAGTATAGTTTGAAGTCAGGTAGCATGATGAGGAGTGGCATTTTGGAGTTGGACAAAAGTAGACAGCAGATGCACTAAGCTAAGAAGGCATGAGATTCCTGTTTATGTAGTGCTGCAATGCTGGCAAGAAAGCTCTAACTAAACCACAGATCAGGAGTCAGGGTCTAGTAACTACCTAAGGTAGGTTTTGTTATTGTGCCTATTTTTCAGGTAGAGAAACTGGATATAGAAAGGTTCTGCCTCTTGCCCAAGGTTACACAGCAAGTAAGGAGGGATTCAAACTAGCAGTCTAGAAACAGAGTTGCTCTCTTGATCACTAGGCAATGATGCCTTCTTTCTACTCTACTGGCAAACTCAATACAAATCCTGCATTGAATAATGAAGTTAATTAGGTTTGTTTTATTTCTGAATCTACTTGAAGTTGTAGTCTCAGAGAGTGGTCACTTACATAGGCACCAACCCTGACCTCAGACACCATTTCATTGGCCATGCTTTAAATAAGGTATATTCTTTGGAATCAGGCAGGTCTAGGTTTGGGTTTCCACTCAGCAAATTACTCTTTTTTATATGATTTTGGATAAAAAACTTAATCACCCTGATCTTCAATTTTCTCATCTGTAAGATGAAGATAATAATACTTATCCTAAAAGAATCCTATGATAATTAAATGAAATCCTATAAAGTGTTTGGACTAGGACTTGGCACATAGTAGGTGTTTCTTTCCCTTTCTTGCTATATCAAATATCAATCTGAACAAATTCTGTTGTAATTATTTTCATTATTGTGCTAAAATTAAGAAGTGTGCTATACCCTATAAATCAAAGCCTACACTAGAGAAGCATTTTCTTTATAGTTGTATAGTCATGTGGGGTAGTGGTATTTGTAATTGATGGCGTAGCAAAAACAAACAACAACAACAAAAAGCACGGTAAAGCAAAATAAGAACTGCCATATTAATGGAAGTTGATCTGCTCCTACTTCGTATGGGTACCAAGAAAGATCTCATAAACCCATTTGCTCTTTCATTTGGCCCAACACTTACTGAGTACTCACTGTCTCCTAAGGACTGAATTACTCACTAGAAGTATAGAACATTTTGAAACAAAAGGAAATGATTTCTTTTGAAAACAAGTTATTCTCCAATCCACAGATGTTTACAGAGCACAAGGCATGGAAACGCAGGAGAGACTGTGCTGATGCTAGCATGTACAATGCTGTCTGTGTTATAACAGGGGGTGCACGTGGGGTACTAAGGAACACAGATGCACATCACCTCCATAAGACGCAGCGGGAGGTGGGGGCATCATAGGAGTTTCCCAGTGCAAATGCCCTCTGACCTGGATTTTGAAGGATGAGTAAATGTCTCATGAGATCTAGAAGCGGTATAACACCTTGGCTTTGAGCATATGCCCTGGAATCCCATATGTAACTCTTACTCCATGTGTAACCTCAGGTAGGGAACTTAACTGCTCTATGCTTCAAGTTCCTCCTTTATGAAGCCAGGATACTGAGGGTACCTACTTCATACTGTTGCTGGGAGAACTGAACGCATTAAAAAATGTAAAATCCTCAGAATTATACCTGGCTCATAATTAAGTGCCCAATAAATTTTAACTATCCTTTTTCATCCTTCAAATTTTAGCCCTAACGAGAAGTTAAATGGCATGTACAAAGGATCAGAGACAAGAGAACACAGAACCGTTTGGGAAACTGCACATAGATTGATTTGACAGGAGCAGAGTACTCCTTAGCTGTGCAGAGAGAGCCCAGATAGTGAAGGAGGGGCCTCGAGTCCTCCTCTATCAAATCTGAATTTTATCATGATTACTGTGGGAGATGTAGGATTTAAAACATAGAAATGATCAGCTCTAATTTCTATTTTAGCAAGCTCTTTCTGTTAACAATGTAGAAAGCAAGCAGGCTGAAGACAAAGGAAACTGGTTGAAAAGAAAAAACCAGTGCTACTGCAGTTAGTTTTCCAAGTGTAAAAGCTAAGAATCTTGACCCAGGGCATTGGCAGTGAGGATGAATGGCTCTCTTGTGGGTGGGATGATGGAGTTGAAGACTTCCTATAAGACTGACCTTAATTTTCTTACCCAAAGATAGGGGTTGAATAAAGTTGTTTGTGCGTTTTCTTCCCTGGGACTTGAATGATATAGCTTTTCTTTCCTTTTCTTCTTTTCTCCCAACATACACTTCCTTTCTTGAATGGTCTCAAGGATGATGCTTTCTGAGTGTTTGTCATCATAGAAAGAATATAGAAGAATCACTGGCCTCAGTAGGCAGGCAGCAGTCTGCCTGTGCACAGGAGTGCTGAATGGAACACCAGTGGTAAAAGACATTTATGGATTTAAATCCTTAAGTGAGCTGGATTACCACACCTCCCATTCATTATAACATCTCCATGTACTCATTTCACGACAAAAGGTTATAGCAAATTTATTTTTAATCTCATCCATTTCACAGAATTAATTCATTCACTTCTGAAATATGCATCTTAAATTACTAACAATTTGGATTAATGCCATTTCCATAAAAGGTATTAATAATGAGTTCTGTCATCCCTCTATTTTACAGAAAGAACTAATTCATCAAGGCTGACTGAGCTGCTTTAGAGCCTCCTAAAAAGTACAGATGAATGTGATTTCAGAATCATTGTATTGCTAATGGACAGAGCTAAATTTGTTGGCAAAAGCCCTCTGGTATTCTTGGTGAATGATTCCAGGTGCAGTTATTAAGGTCGAGTATTATAGTGTCATTCTCGAGAGTTTTTTTCTATAAAAACTAAGGGGAGGATTGCATGTCTTATAATATAGAGGTCCCTAATGACCCATGTCCCACTTGCAGCTGTTAAGGCAAGATTCATCTCAGTAAAAATGTGTGGTTATCAAAGTTTCAATTGTAGACTTAAGAAAATCAGAGCCTCATTAGCTATAAAATCGTAAAATTATAGGCCTAGGAAAGAATTTGTATAACTTACTTCTTACTCCCTTGGCTCTAGATGAGACAGTATGTAAAATGGTGCAGTTCCCTTTGGCATATGAAGGCCATCTGTTTATAACACATCTCCCCTGAGGGCCAAGGTTGCTTCAGCTGATCTGGCAGGGAAGACAGCTACCTTCTCTTTCTCTCACCATTCTACTTGGGCACCTGCCAATGATGTACATTTGGTCAAGGAGCACAGCCTTCTAAACAGAAGAGTCATTTATCTTATCAAGGGTATTCAAGGATCTGTGCTGCTCTGCAAGTTCCATATAAGTTTATTTGAGGCCAATGGGGAAATAACACAGGACAGTAAATCTTTTAAGACTGACTTTCTCTAAAAACCTGTCCCAGAGATTGACAGTCCTCACAGTTCAGAATCTGCGTACAATCTGAATCTGTATACAAGAAAGACTTTAAAAACCAAGTCTAATCATTTAACAAACCCAGTTCTACACGATGACTCTCTCAGGTCATGTAACTAGCTAAAAGCAGACAAGGATTATAACTCAATTATTGCACATTGTCCCAATAACCTGAGTTCCTTGAGTTGTGGAATACATCTATGTTTCTAGTTTCTCTTTTAATATTACAATGATTTTCATTTTACTCTTCAATATTTTGGGGGAGGGGATTTCTGGAAAATTTAACTTCTGGCTTGCAGAATTATTGAGATAAGGTGTCTGAGACAAAAGTTCACAAGTTGCTGAGTCACTGCTGAATTGTTTTATTTCCTCAGAAAATGAGGCCAAAGGCCCCAAAGATGAAAATTTCTTGTTTAAAGAAATAATCTCAACAATACAAAGAAAAACCACACTGAATTCCCTGTGCTTTCTGCATATGTACAATTAGTGCTTGCTGTCAGAACTGAGGACAAAAAGCCTAAACATGTTTAACTAGGAGAGCATGAGCTTGGAAGTTTTTACACTCTTCAGGAGACTAAAAGAGCAACAAGGGAGAAGCAGCAATTAGAGTTTCAAATTCCTGTGCCACTTTCTGTATCCCAACCTTATAAAATAATCGAATGTACCTACCAGTCCTTTCCTAGCTCTGCTTGATATTTAATTTAGTAGGGACTTGTGCTAAGGACTGCATACTTAAAAGGATTTATGAGCAGACTGTTTGGAGGAAACTTTATAGTTTCAGGATCGCAACTCAAACCCACTAAAGAGAGTGTTATTTCCTTGTTGTAAACTCAATTGCTGCGACTAGGAAAATTCCTGTGAAAATTAGAGCTATTTTACCTAAAAGGGCCCTTCTGTTTCTGTCAGGACCAACCACTTTGAGCATTGGAAATGTAGTTGCAGGTCAGGGGTGGAATGGCAGGTGAGAAGTAGAAGTTTAGCAATTTATAGTCACTGAAAAAGTCATTTGGAGATTTCTGCTGGTAGGAAGGGGGAAAATTTGTGAAGCTAACCAAGTAGCCAACAAATGCTTTTTCATCTTTCTATTTGATGTACTTTAAAATGATAAAATAGAAAAAAGCACAGACTGAGAAATGTCTGTCAGGGTTAATAACTTTCTTTTGAATACAAAAAAAAATGGTATCTGGGTTACAGCTAGTTCTGATAAACTTTCAAATAATAGATTTTTAATTAAAAAATCATTTTCTATATATGAAAGAATCAAGAAGGAAAAAAATGTCTTGCTTTCAGCCCTATAACACTAATCAGAATTAGGTTAGACCAGGGGTCAGCAAACTATTTCTTTAAAGGTTCATATAGTAAATATTTTAGGCTTTTCTGCCTCAAACCATCACAACTACTTCACTCTGCGGTTATGGTATGAAAGTAACTGCAGACAATTCATAAGCAAATGGGTGTGGCTGTGTTCCAATAAAACGTTATTTATAAGAACAGTCAGTTTGCTGAAATTGGCCTATTGGCTGGCTGTATTTTACCAGCCCCAGTCTTGACTTTCATGCCAAAGCTGGCTGCTTAAAATACTAAGGGGGTCAAATTTCAAACTGAACCTTCATAGAAAAAGAAAGTACGTGCATGAAATGGAGGTATGGGGTTACCATAGATCCCATGTTGATAGATGCTATATAAAATTTTGGAATATTCCTTGACTTTCTCTTGACTTGGTGTTTTGGACATTCTCACATAAAAATCAAAGATTTATGAATTAACTGTATGCTCCTGGACTACTCTGTTTTAAAGAATCCTAATTTAATTGTCAGAAATAAAAAGTGGATATCATAGAAGAGAGGGTTAGGGGTAGGTTTGTGATGAAACCAACCCACTTCAGCTTTCTAAATGAAAATCATAATGCATTTTATAAATATGAGGCATAGAAATGGTGACGTAAGACTGGCATTAAGATGAGAAGAGACTAATAGACTCTTAGCTAACTTTTCTCAATATTACCCCATGAAATGCCATACAAAAACTTGAAATGGGGGAATCACCAGCAATTCAGATATTTTAACTCTCATATTTTAGAGTTTTCATTTGAGGAATTATGCCTTTAAAATTCATATACCATTTATCACTTTGTTTTATGTGAGAGAAAGGAACCGCCTAATGTGCACATGTGTTGTCATTTGTTAAAGGCCTTCTTTAAATGTGATGATAAATCAGTCTCCAGCTGTGTATTAGCAACACTGTCACACTGAGAAAAGGAACCTTGGTTGCTTCTCATATTTTAGGCTTCCCTTAAAATGAACAGAATTTTTATTTGATCTTTATAGAATCAAAGAGAGAAAAGATGCTAGAAAGTCTCCTTTATCACCTAAAATATAACCCTGTGCACACATTGGGCTTCTTTTCAACACTATAAAGGAACTTCTCTGGCTGCTGCAAAAGATTCTCTTAGCAAGAACTCTGCACTTTATTGTTTTGCCTTTGTTATGACTAGGTTACTAATCATAACCTCTGATAACTGATTTATTCTAAAGAATATAAAGATTTTTCTATAGAATTTTTATTTAATTTAATGTATATTTTCAAAATTTCAAGTGAACAGAATATTTTGAAGCAAAAGAATACAATAAGTTTTCCTCCATTTGTTAGAGAAGGTCCAATTTGGGTGGATTCTTAGATTATAGAAAAAGTAGCCCTTCTTTGCCCCATTTCTGATCTTGTAATCTTTACTTATAGTTTATTCCTGATCTTTCATCTACTGCAGAGTTTCTTGTATTTGCACTATGAGGAGATCTCCTTCTTGCCTGTCTGGTCTCTCTTTTAATGAATCATTTAAAAGACCTGTACTTTTATACTCAGGCAAAAGGCAATACTGATTGTATTTGTGTTAGGAAGACACAAAAATTAGGAAAGGTACTTTTTCTGGCACCAACTATGAGGCATCAGGGAAAGAGGTAGGATTCAGAGCTACAAGATCTTGATTCAGACTCAACTCTGACTGTGCACATTCTAACCAAATCATAACCTTTCTGAGCCTCATCTGAAAAGCGGATCCTATTATCTCATTCAGTGTTGTGAAGATGAAAGAAGATAATGTATTTTGAGACTTAAAAGGGATAATACATGTAGAAATGTTTTGTAGATGCTTTGTAGATTGCACAGTGCTAACCTGTTGTTGTTGGCCTGATTACTTTACTTCTGTGTACTGGGAAAGTCATCTCGTGAATGTAACTCTACTCTCCCTTGAGCCAGATTGCCTTGGATAGGATCAAGTATCAGGTAAGTTGTTTCGCTGTCATATCACTGTCTGCAAATTGTGTAAACTTGTGCTTTTGTAGCCCACACTGATATTGATCTGAAATACTAAGAACAACACCACTCCACTTAGCCATTTAGCTAGTGGCACTGGGAAGCTCTAGGGGGAAAAGAAGAGGACCAATGAGTTAAAGGATAAAGAGAATATTATGATGATGCTACACCAGAGTCAAATGATTTCTTCAGAAGGAGGAGCTTTTCCCAAGTGATCCCACAGTGAGAAATGGCTTAATTCATTTCTACAGATCAAAGAGATCAAACAGAAAATTGGAAGCTAAAATGGCAATAGGCAGTTCTCACAAGGTGTAGAAAAAGATGAGGACTCTGCACTTCAATAGTGATTTTTTTTTTTTTTTTTTTTTTGAGACAGAGTCTCACTCTGTTTCCCAGGCTGGAGTGTAGTGGTGTGATCACGGCTCACTGCAGCCTCAACCTCCCAGAACCTCCTAGGCTCAAGTGATTCTCCCACTGCAGCCTCCCAAGTACCTGGGACTACAGGTAGGTAGCATCACACCTGGATAATTTTTTAAATTTTTTTTTTATAGAGATGGAATCTCACTATGTTACCCATGCTGGTCTTGAACTCCTGGGCTTAAGCAATCTTTCTGATTCGGCCTCCCAAAGTGCGGGAATTACAAGGATGAACCACTGTGCCTGACTAATAGTAAAACCTTAATAATTGTCAGTGGAGAAGCTGAATTTTCTGTATTCCAATATTCTTTAACGGTAGAAGTGACTAATGCAGCATAAACTTGTGTGGGATAGGAGGTGCCTGAGATCAGGACAAAACCATCCATGAAGAAGAATTGCGAAAGAAAAGGAACCAAATAAGGCCACTGCAAAAACTCTAATGTTCCTTAATGAATAGGCTTAGAATCATACTATAAAAAATTAGATAAATACATAAAACCATGCTGTATGGAATTCAATTTATTTTATAGATAGTTATGCTTCTAAGATGTGTTGTCCTAATAGTTTTTCTGTCTCTCTCTCTGTCTCTCTCTCTCTCTATATATATATATATATATGTTATATATATATATATAATAAATGTGCATGTCTGTATGTGTGTAACTTTCAAAAACGATTGTAAGAAATTACTTGACATGAGTGAAAAGCAACTGATACATAGTCAAAATCTGTTGTTCAGAATGGGTGAAGAAAACAGCCTCATCACCCCTAACAGAATCGTGTCATCACCAGGGATCTTTTTAATCTAGTTTTGTCACATTTTATGCTTACTGTGAAATGTTCTCTTGACTCTTAGATTCACATATTGTGAGCAGAAACTGTTAGGATTTGTAATTTTCAGATCATGTACATTCATGGGGAATAGAGTTGGTGTGATACAGAATCATTCCTTAAATAAACTAAACTCAAAATCCTACAGAAAGTGAGATGAGAAGAGCTCTCAGGAGGAATCACTAAAGGAGAGAGAGCAATTTTCCAAGGGAGTTTTGCCTCTTTGATGAGCACATCCTACTTTTAATCCTGATGCCAAGCAGGTTCAGCCTCCACAGACACTGCTCTTGCTAGAACAGACTGAAATGTGTTAAGCACAGCTTGATTAATATTAAGGAATTAGCAAAGTGCAAAGAAGGCACACAAATGTAAAAACAAAATCATCACATTTAAGAATTGTAAACTTAGGATATCACAATGTGTTTAACAGACATGGTACTATTTACAGAATATAAATTATTTAATTAAAACTGGATTCAAATACTGGCTCTGGTATTATTAGCTATGCAATATTGCAAAAGTGCATTTCCATGAACGTCATTCCTTATTTTTCTAAAGAAGGTAGTGGTATTTTTTTCATGTTATATTACATAGTTCAGTCTCCCAGGAATAGCTGAATGATCCAGAGGTTTACATTTGACCAGCAATGGCTAATCAAATCCTTTCCTCTAAGAAACTGGAAATTTTAATTGACAGATAGGACTGAAAGTCTTTGTGGTAGACTGACATTGATACCATTACTCTAAAGAGACCATGGACACCTGCTTCTAAGGGTCTACAGATTACCTTTTTTCCTTGCATCTCCACAGGCATGTTCAACTCTTCCTTTGATCCTGTGAGATACCTAAGGCTTCTTCCAAAACTTGTTGCTGGATTTGTTTGGGTTTTTTTGTTGTGTGCTCGTTTTTGTGTTTTGTTTTGTTTGTAGCTCTAGCTAGCTATAATTTTCTTTTTCTTTCATGCAATCAGAATTTTGAATCAAAAAGAATAAGCATTAGGAAGGAGAATGCTGTAAGTAAAAATTTCTGATGCAATTAATCTAGGTAAAGTAGGAGCAGCGGTTCCCTATGATCTCAAACTGTGAATGATACGATTTGGCTGTGTCCCAACCCATATCTCATTTTTAATTGTAACTCTGACAGTTCCCATGTGTCATGGGAGGAACTTGGTGGGAAGTAATTGAATCATGGGGGTGGGCCTTTCCCGTGCTGTTCTCATGATAGTGAATGAGTCTCACAGGATCTGATGGTTTTAAAAATGGGTGTTTCCCTGCACTAGCTTTCTTCTCTTATCTTCTGCCATATGAGACACACCTTTCACCTTCCACCATGACTGTGAGGCCTCCCCAGCCACGTAGAACTGGAAGTCCACTAAACCTCTTTCTTTTGTAAATTGCCCAGTCTCAGGTATGTCTTCATCAGCAGCATGAAAACGAACTAATACAATAAAGTATATCAAATGATGCCACAGTAGTTATTTAAATGATTCTTCAATCCCACAGTCCCTGTGGCTTGGGTGGCATATGATCCAGGTTGGCCAACTGAATCATTAAATCTTCAAGACTCACAGGAAGTGATTAATTCAGTATACGTTCATGACCCAACCTAATTCACTAAGATTCAAGTCTAGAACTTTTGTTTGAATTGTTAGGAAGGAAGAGTCTCTCTCTATTGCTTAATGAGGGACTAGAAAATAAAACTAGTGCTACCAGCAGCAGTCTTGGGAACTTAAGCAGAGAATTTGCCTAAGAAAGAATCAATGCAGAGGAAAGCATAGCCAAGAAATGGGAGAATGCAAATTTGCTTGAGAAACTAGATGTAGTCAGGCCTGCATATTATCTTGACACAAATACCTGATGCCCTCCAAATAAATACAGCTTCATAAAAATAATTTCCTTCTTTGATATCTTGTATACTTCTATAACATTATTAAAGTTTTTAGCTTTATCTATATTTAAATTGCTATGGTATTATCAAGTTACATCAGCCAGCATTGTATCAGTGGCTAAAAGCTTTTGTGTTTTGTTTTGTTTTTTTAATACAAGGTCTCACTCTGTTGCCCAGGTTGGAATGCAGTGGCGCAATCACAGCTCACTGCAGCCTCAAACTTCCTAGCTCCTAGCTTCCTAAATTGTGCCTGAAATCCCAGCACTTTGAAAGGCCAAGGTGGGTGGATCAGTTGAGCCCAAAAGTTTGGCACCAGCCTGAGCAACATGGCAAAACCCTATTTCCACACAAAAAATTACAAAATTAGCCAGGCATGGAGTTGTGTACCTGTAGTTCCAGCTATTCAGGAGGCTGAGATGAGAGAATCACCTAAGCCTGGGAGGTAGAGGCTACAGTGAGCTGTGATTGCACCACTGCACTCCAGCCTGGGTGACAGAGTGAAACCCTGTTTTAAAAAAAATAAAAACAACTTTTAGCCACTGATACAATGCTAACTAATGCAACTTGACAATATCATAACAATTTAAATATAGACACAGCTATTATATTTGAAATGACAGTGTGTAGGTGGTTTTTAATTACATATTTAAGGAATTTGTGGGTTTTTTTTTTTTAATTTAGTTCAATTGCCTAAATGCCTGGCAAAATTTGATGTGCTTAAGTTGCCTAACTTATATATACATGATTCCATAAAAGAGAGAGTTCATCTCTTCTGGACATCCCAAGGTAAGAGGACACACACTAGCCTGTCCTTCTGATATTGCATCTAGGGAGTCACTAATTAGACATGTTTTTTTCCCATGTTGCAGGACAACAAAAACACCCAACTTTGTTGAGGATCAAAGACCCTGGGCTGTCAGGACACCTTTCCCATCTGCTTGGCTGTATTAGTGAGACTCTGTTACCACTTAACTATCCTCTTGGCTGGAATGCTTTATTTTGTTCCCTGCTATGTCTAAGAAAAACAAGTGGTTGTCTTGAAGCTTACTTATGTTGTATCTACATTAAATGATTCTAATTCCATGCATAAAACCCACTTATTTAGAAGATAAAGAATCTGTTCTAATTGCCATCTCTGAAACTAGAAAATTTGTTTCTGATCCCACTAATACACAGTTCTATGTTCTAGATTTTTCAGGTACAGGAGCCAATAAATTCTTTTTGTCTCAAGCCAATTTGAATTGCATTTTCTGTAATTTGAAGCCAAAAGAGTCTTAACTAATACAGTGGCTTGCCTACAACAATAGATTTATCTAGTTTTATAGCCTTAGGCAAGCCTGAGTATTATCTGTTCTTTCTTTCATCCTCAGATCTTCCTTGCTGATGAGCTTTATGTCTTTCTACTTCTTTACTCATCCCAATCCTCACATGTACAATGTACCACAATAAGTTGCCTGTTGAAGGCATCGGTATTCAACAGATATTTATGAAGTCAACCCAAATGAGCACTAATACTGACTGGTTTTAAATAGTGTTAAGTATTTCTGTAAAGATCATTTACTTAACAGTGACAGTCATACTCTGTGTGTCTCTGTATGCCCTGCACCTAGGAAAATCCTAAGCATATTAGTTGCATGCATTAATAAAGTTAAAATGAATTAGAAACATTCACTGGGTGGGGGAGTTGAAATGGATAACTGCCAGGACAGGGTCCCTGTAGGCTACATTAAAATGTTGCATGAAAAAATTCTTCTATTGTGAGAAAGAACAAAAGGCAAAATCATAATAAGGAATGCCTAAAATAAGCAAAAGGTATACCAGAGGCTGTACAAAGGTTTGATGCCCTAGAGAAAGTAGAACTGCTTATACTGCTTTGGTAGTAGAAAGACAAAGGGTATACTCTCATAAGTTATGTAGACACCCTCAATTAATTATTGTAATCCCGGTAAGGAGAAGGCCCAGTACTGCCATGTCATGGAGACTACCATGTGAATCATGCTCCTCGATCATAGCAGCCCTAGGACAGCCAGTGGGGTCATATCCAAGGAAGGACCATGACCCCTTAGGAGGATGATCCCACCTCTCTTATTTTCTTCCCCTTTCACTTCAGACTCATGTATTCGATTAAAGCAGGGAAGGTGGGGGGCAGTGGAAAAAGACTTTTAAGCTAACTATTTTAAAGTCTATGTTAGCAAAATCCCTAGTCCCTATATTGTCCTAAGGAGAAACTTTTCCCTAACTGACATAAAGTTTATTTTGATAGTCTTATCTTTCCAAGCAGTCTAACATAGACAGCCTAGTTTTTTCTATTGGCAAAATGGACATAATACTACCTGCCCTATATTCCTGTAGTTATTATAAGAACTATTGCCAAAATAAACTCATATATCTGAAAGTACTTTGTAAATTTGAACACATTTTATGGTTACAAGTTTTATTATTCTTCCTTATGCCCTCCCCGGTGTCTGGATATTGAGGACTTGGCCCTAAGTAAGTCAAGCACAAACACTGAATAGTTAGAATTAACCACTTGCTGCAAACAACAGCCCCCTAATAACGGTGGCTTGGCACAATAACCCCCTCATTTCATACTCCATAATGGTCAGCAGTTTATTATTCATCCCAGTTTCTTGGATCTCATGGCCTCACCCAAATCTAGATTCAGAGTCCTCTCATTATACCAGCCAATGGGGAAACAGAGGGAGGGCAGAGCATGGGAGGATTTTCTAAGCAGGTGCATATCATGTTTGCTCCCATTCTGTTACACAAAACTCAAATCTCATTGCCATGCCTAACTACAAATGGAACTGGAAATGACAAGCTTGCTGGTACCCAAGAGAAAAAGCAGAATATGAATAGTTGTGAGCACTGGATCAGAGACACTTGGCAAAGGCGTTAATGAATTTACACAATTCTTCACCTTACATTTCATGAAGAGATCTTCCCCAACCTTGTCCCCCACATCATCTGGTTTATAGACCCACTATAAAACCTAATAAAGTATACTGTAATCTTCTTGAGTATAGGAACTTTTTTTTTCACTTTATTCCCACAACGTTTAAATATAGTGGGGACACAGAATGTGCTAGTTGAATCTATAAAACTAGTCAGGTACCTGACTCCAACTCATTTAAAGAATTCAAGTCCAAAATCAGTGGTGGTTTCTTAAACACCTCCCACAGTGCCAAGTTGCTGCCAAGAAATGAATGCCTGACCAGAGAAGTTCTCAAACTCCACTTTCTAACCCAGAGACTTCTGTCACCTAATACAGAGCTTAGTACATAGTAATTGTAAATATTAACCGTGGTGAGCAAGCGAGTAAGTGATTAAGTGAATAATTTAATGAATTAACATGAGACTAACCCAAAAGCTTTATAAATCCAGTGAGTTTGCTATTTGGATCATTTGGAAATCAGTAATGTTTGTTTTCTTTTATTCCCTCATTCTCTTCTAGGGTTTTGACCCTCTCCCACATCAGTCTAACTGAAGAGCTGTTGTCTGGTAGGCGAAAGACTCCAGTTTTAGTTCCTGATTGAACATTAACTCTGTGTTCTTGAGCAACTCAGGGGATCCCAAGGCTGCCCCTCCCTCCTCTGAATCATAGCCTTTATTTGCTACTCACATAGGACTTACTCACACACTAGCTGTACCAGCTTGTTGTCTTGCATTAGTGTTATCTTTCAGATTGTCACATGTCTTCATCTGGGGAGGACTTTTCTCTTCCAATTGATTGTGAATAACGGTAGAGTATGGCTCACGTGTATTTTCTTTGTTGCTTCTCATTGTCTAACAAAGTCACCTTTGCTAAACAGAAAGGAGTAATTCAATAAATAATCCTGAGATTCACTGAGAAATTGTTCTACATTCTGCAGACACTTTGGCTCTGGCCATGTGACAGTACAACACTGAACTGTACACCCAATTCATGGTCCTTGCCGTTAGGGAGTGTCATCCAGTGGAGGAAGAAAGATATTAAACAAGTACCCATTATGCAATGTCATAAGTGCCGTAAATAAGTATAAAGGATTATAAAGGAGAGGTGAAGAAACTTAATAAACTGCCTAGACTTTTAAGATCTCAGCTTTACCATTTATTGGCTATGTTACTTTGACAAGCTATTTTAACCTCTCTGACCCAGAGTTTCTTCATCTGTAAAATTAGAATAATAACAGTATCCAACTTACAGGGCCATAAAGAGGATTAAATATATTAACATACGTAAAATGTTTAGAACTTTTAGAACTGTGCCTCATGTCAGTAAATGTGATCTATTATATTCATTGTTATTAGTTATTTTTATCATTTCTTGTGAAGTACAATGATGATGTGATAAATAATATGCCCAGATTATAGTATATTTTAAACACATATTTTAAAAATAGTTTTTGAAAGTGAGGTGAATCTGGAAGTGCTTTAAAAAGCACTGCATAAGTCCAACTTTTATTATTTACAGAATTACAATTCTGTTGTTCTATCTTTGTAACTCAAATGAATCCAGTATACACTGGATATCAAAACTCAATTTGCACTAACCAAGTACGTTACATTCATCTGTCATTGGAATGGACCTGATAAGTATCAGAGTTTCTACTTTCTGAGTTATTGCTGCAGCATGCTAACTCATGAAACCTTCCAGTTGCTGAGAAATCTTGACTGCTTTCTCTGCTGTTTCTGCGTGTGCAGAGATTCAAAAGCAAGATTCAGAGCTGAGTTGTTTGTGGAACTGGCAGGCTGGTAACACTGTTGAGTACATTTTGAGAAGATAATTTACTGCAGGTAAGTTTGAATCAAAGATATATGGGGATAATTAGATACAGGGGAGCAGTGGCAGGGGAATTACCTGGCATCTGTCTCCCTGCTAGCCAGAGGAACCAGTTTTAAGTCTTCTAAAGAGAGAAAACAGCTCTAGAACTCACATGATGAAGTCTGATAAAGGGTATGTGAGATTCTGGGAATAAATAGTGCTTCTTCAGGACATGTTATGAAGTGAGGCTGAATTAGAGTGAGGGCCATTTTTGTCACCCTAATCCCATTTCCACACTCATATTCATTTGCCACAAATTCAATGCACATTGACTTCACGGCCACCATGGATGGCAGCTAACTCCATGGAGCCTGGCTGTAAAGGTGCAGAGTCACAGTCAGGAGCCTTGACAAGAAAGAAGAGGCAAAAAACACACACCAACCTGCTCCTGGGCACATGCATGCACATGCCAAAATCCTGAGCACTCCCAGATATAACTAGGGGAAACTTTGAAAGGGGCTACTGGCCGGGGGCAGTGGCTCATGCCTATAAGCCCAGCACTTTGGGAGGCCAAGGCGGGCAGATCACCTGAGATCAGGAGTTCAAGACCAGCCTGGCCAACATGGTGAAACCCCTTCTCTACTAAAAATACAAAAATTAGCCAGGCATGGTGATGGGTGCCTGTAATCTCTGCTACTTGGGAGGCTGAGGCAGGAGAATCGCTTGAACCTGAGAGGCAGAGTTTGCAGTGGGCCAAGACTGCACCAATGCACTCTAGCCTGGGCAACAAAGCGAGACTCTATCTCAAAAAAATAAAAAATAAAAATAAATGAAAGGGGCTATGATTCTGTAAAATGGAAATTAATGATCTGCATTGACAGGTGAGAAAACAGAAACTCAGCAGAAGTAGGCCATTTTCATGATTTGGTAAGTGGCAGGAGTAGGTTTGAAATTCACTGCTCTGGAACCCATTCCCTTTTCAGAATATCCTACTGCCAAATGACTTCATAGTGTGGCCTATACTAGCTGTACTAGCTATGCCATAATAGCTGCCTATAGGGAAAGAAACAACAGAATTATATAAAATGGAATTGTAGACCTTCATATCGTCCAAAGCTATATTACTACAACATCCACTACTTCTGCTATGTTCTGCAGCACATATGTAAACACATACACATACACACAGAGGAATTCTTTTTGTACCAGAGGCAGTGTGTTTTAATCAGCTAATATTTGGTTGAAAAAAAATTAAAGAAAGAATAATTTCCATGTTATCCACCCACTTGGCCAAGAGAAAGGCCAAGGATTGAGAGCGTTTGGACCATGGTGTGGTGGTGAGATAGTGAAATGGTAGAAGTTATATCTTACACGTGCCTCTCTGAATCTGAATCCCTCCATCCCCAAATGGTAGAAATGCTTAATTAAATCCATATTTTTTAAGCACTCCAATGTTTTTTAATATCATTATTTTTCATCTTTTGCATCTGGGTAAATACTCCTATTTTGGCACAAGAAAGGAAAGGCAGGTTCCAGAAACCACTCTGCTGCTCGCAGACCTTGGGGCCCAAAAAACGAGTTTTTGACAAATTGGACAGGCTACCTCCTTGCCCTATACCTAGACAGTATGTGGCATTTCGTAAAATGGTTTCATCCCATCCACCCCCGAGCCCAATCCAGACCACGTTGTTCAGAGCACTTCCAAGAACCATCTGGTGCCCAGAACATTGCTATTTCAACATGCTTTGGAATCTTCCAGGATGGTTGCTGCGACCAAAGCATGTTTTTAAATAGAAGGCCTTCAGTTATGTGGATTTGCATCCCCCAGTGATCTGTGCTGCTTTGTTGCTGAGGGCTATTTCCCTGCTGTATTCATCATTGTGCTTTCATGCTGATGACATACACTGTGGCCAAAAAGATTCCTTCTAAATATGATCCCAAACAGTCGATTACAAAAGGTTGAATTATGGTCTTGCAAGATTAAGTTTTTTTTTTTTTTTTAGATTTAATAGGCCAGTGTTTTTTTAAGTATTTCTATACATTCAGCTTTAATTTGGAATAATATCTTCACTTGACTCAAGAGATTTTCTTTAATTTCATGACTATTAAAGGCATCAGCTCTCCCATAGTGCCCAAATTAAGCCAGAAAGAATTGAAATTCACCATCATACTGAATTAGTTTTTCCCTTCTCTGGTTCCCACAGCACTCTAAGCTTACCTTTAATTTTCTATTAACTAGCTGTCATAATTATTTGTTTCTATTGTTCTTTCCCAGTGGCCAACAATTGCCTCAAAGGCAATGTATTTCAGTCATCTTTTTATCCACAAACTCTAACCCAGTACTTGGCAGTATCTAATGGGTATCCAATACATATGTTTTTGAATTAAAAATTTACATGTCCATGACAATTATTTTAATGCCCTCAGACACTGGTCCTAGATCTTCTTACTTTTTCTCATGTTCACCTGCTCTTTACTCTATGAACTGCTGGAGTCCTGCCACCCAGCTCTTCCTGAAAGCACAAAAGGATACTTAATTCTAAGAAGGGGGACATAGAAGAATGTTTAGAAAGTTAATGAATATAATATTGAGATTTCCATGCTTCTTTACCCTACATTTTACCCCATGTTTTTTCAAGCTCAAACTTCTCATTATCTATACTAATAAAGGGAACTCATAGTATAGGTAATTCAAAATAGATCATGTAAATAAGCCCTCATACTTTTGTGGGAATGTATCATATAGATGCAAAAGCCCTGGCTTGAGAGACATAAGGCTGAAATCACATTCCTTACTTACGAGGCCTTAGATAAGTCACTCGACCCTTCTAAAACTCAGTTTCTTCAACTGCAGTGCTTAACTTGCCTAGCCATAGGACCGGTGTCTGCATCACATAAGCTATTCAGCATTCTGCGAATTATAAAGCACAATACACATCGAAGACCGTGTGGATATTACACCTGGGATGGATTTTCTGATGGCAAGGAGTGACAAATAAGTTAGCATCAGATTCATAGTTGGCATTCTGCCAAGTAAATATTAAAATTAGTTTACAGTCCCCAAGTGACAATGTGGGGAGGCGACCCAGCTAAATACTAAGTGCAGGAATAGCTGGATGGGGTTATGAAGAGCCATGACAGATCCACTACATGGCCAGTTCCTCTGCAGGTAATCAAGAGTTGACTAACTCACATCAAGGGCACAAAATGGCACCTTGCACCGCCATTACCCATATGGTGAAAAAACGAAAGTTGCTTGTGCCAAATGCAGATCCAATTAAAACTTGGAAAGGTTGCTCCATTATCACATTTGAAGCCATAATTAAATTTGCGAACTGAGAAGAGCTGCCAAGCTTGCCTCTCTGTTTTGGAAGGTGGGACATCTGTTAACATTAGTATGGACATGGGCATGGGGGAAATCATAAAAATTCTGCTGCAAAATGAACATTCAGAATAAACTATAGTTTATTTAAGGCTCTGAACACTTAGCCTTCTATATTGCTTAATATGCTTCAGTTTTTTGAAGCTAATTTCTGGGTTTCTTTAAATATATAGATGACTTTTCCCTGACACTCCTCATTTCTAGAGTCAAAGCTTTTAAAGATTAGAATGTATGTGTTACTGCCATTTCAACAAGGAGGGTGATTTAAGATTAGAAGCAAGAAGCTTTAAGGAAGACCCTTGATACTTCCTATGGAGCCATCAGACAACACTGGAATTTTATGTGGCTTGATTCAACCACCTATCAGAGGCAGCAAAGCTAGAGGGCTCTGGAGCATGCAGTTAAATAACATTAATGTATTTGCATAATTTGTTACAGATAATATAAGCTTTCTCATTTGCAAATTCTTTTCAACTGGGTAGTAATCTTATGTAGAAGGTAGTTGTATCTCCATTTAGCAGAAAAGTAAATGAGATTCTGAAACATAAGTGACATGCTGATATTCTCACAGCTACATGAGAGAGACCAAGACCAAGAACCCAGGTTTTCTAAATTTTATTTCACATATATGTACTTAATTTGTAAGCCACATCAATTTATGTCAATAGAGCCATTCACTTACCCATAAAGAGCCAAATGTTTTTGTCCAAACTCTTTTTTCAAGATTATGATTCTGAAAAGTGAACTACAATTCATTTCGTGGCTAATAAGATGAAGCCCTCAATTGAACAATGAACCAAAATTCCCTCAAAACAGCATTGGCACATCCTGCATTGGATTATGGGGGGAAAAAAAAAAAGAATGCATTCAGCACTGGTTTTAAAATACCAAAATGAGAAAGGAAAAGAGCTGTCTGGAAAGCGCTCTACACTGAGAGACCTGAGTTCTGGTCCTTGTGCCATAACCCTGGCCAAATTCATTTTAGCATTATTTCCACAACAGGTAAAGAGATGTGGCTGAACTGAATTCTCTCTAAGATCCCTTTCATGATTCAGTAAAGGATATTGAGCTGGAATTACCACCTTATACTTTACTGATAGATCGTCAGATCTGAGTTTGAATGACTTTAAGCACATGCAGGCTTACACATACACACACACACACACACACACACACACACACACACACACCCCAACACTTTCCCTATAGTAATTCAGCCCACAGACTGTTACAAATCATGGCGAGTCTTAAATGACAACAAACCTAGCCAAGAGAGCAAACAAATTAGCGCTGCAATGAATTACATGACAGCAAAAGAGATCTTGGAGCAGTGATTCATATAGGAGGATTCGAAGAAGAGAATGCAGATTGCTAGGCAGGATCAGTTGGTCTTGAGTGGTCATTCAGCTTTATATGAAAGGTGACTCAAAAGTAAGAAGATGGGAAACTGAAAATCAAGAGCATTGTGGAATTGTTTGAAAAGTCAGAATTTTTCAGAGGCCTTAGCTTGGTATTAGTTTATAGTCTATGAAGGCATTCACACACATGGCTTTGATTCTCACTTCAAGTCTGTTAAGTAAAAGAAGGGCATTATATTCCCCGGTTAATAGATGAAGAAACAGGTGGAGGTACATTAAGGGTTATGTCCAAAGTAAGACGCTCAGAAAGGCTTTCATGTATTTGCACGCACCGGAGAACCTGTTAAAAATCCACAATAGGCCGGGTGAGGTGGCTCACGCCTCTAATCCCAGCACTTTGGGAGCCCGAGGCGGGTGGATCACGAGGTCAGGAGATCGAGACCATCCTGGCTAACATGGTGAAACCTCATCTCTACTAAAAATACAAAGAATTAGCTGGGCATGGTGGCGGGCACCTATAGTCCCAGCTACTCGGGAGATTGAGGCAGGAGAATGGCGTGAACCCGGGAGGCGGAGCTGGCAGTGAGCCGAGACCACGCGCCACTGCACTCCAGCCTGGGCGACAGAGAGAGACTCCATCAGAAAAAAAAAAAAAAGCAATAGCGGAAAATATGCCATCAAAAGTTAATAATGCCAACAGCCCTTCCCCCACCCCAAAAAGCAACCAGATGAAACAACTAAAGATTCAAAAATATACATATCAGCAGAGTTTGACTTCAGACTTTCTGAGTCTCTAGCAAGTGGCCAAGACAATGTACTGTGGCACTTTGGTCAAAGTTTAGCTTACTACAGAAAATAATTATTCTTTGAAATGTATATAACATAACCAAACTATAGCTGGTTAAGTGAATCATTTTTCTTTTGGACACATTCATCTTTGAGTTTATAATTATTATTATGACATATGTATTGGTAACATGTACAGCACATTACAATAAGTTGCAATTTACAAAAATAAATTTATCTGATGTTACGTGAGTTTAACTTTCTCATTGAAGTCCTGTTATTGAAGCAATCTGCTTTCACATTTTACCCAGTGAACTCTTACAAGCTATTAAAATTCGGCTCACCTCTGGAAGCATTTCTGACCTCCGAATCCAGTTGCCATCACAAATTACATTTGATAATTTTCTCTTTACCCCATTGGACTATAAGCTCTTCAAGGTCAGGGGTCACACCTAATTTATTCTTGTATCGTGGTCTCCTGCCACTTAGAAGTGCTCAATAAATGAGAATGAACAGATGGATGAAAGAAGGAACTGCAGAATACAATCCAGGTAACATACTGGGAAATGTAATTTAACACTATTTACTGCATTATTATTTGAGCCGTTTGGCCAGTATTGTAGAATGTTCAACAGAGTCTATATTTTAACCATGTTTAAATTAAACACAAACTGCCGTCTCAGGAGACAGAGACTCTCAAAATCATGGGCTGGATGGGGTCTCCAAGAACCATCTGGTCCATCCATGCCTGCAGGCAAGTGAGTGTCTAAATAATCCTGGAGCTTTCCTGTTTCATTTAAAGCTTTGCTTTTTTTAAATAAAAAGGAGGCAAAAATCTCCCTTTGTGGAGCTTCTGGTTTCCACCCACAAGAATCCCGTTCCGTTGCCCTGACCCTTCAGAAAAGAATGGACTCCAAAAGTCCCTGGAAAACTGCCTCATGCATGAATTTGTCCCTGTTCATATTTTCTCCTCCATTCTTTCACTAGCATAATCTCTTCCTCTCTCACACACACTTGCAACTACAGAACAGAATGTCCATTTCACACTGTTCAAAATCCCTGTCTCATTTTTCAGTGCTAAAACGATACACTGCCCTGCAGATTTTCAGACACTCATTCTTTTAAAGGCATTGCTGTGAACCAAGTCCATTGGCTGTGGGTTTAATAAACTCTCCTGGGCACTGGTATCTTTCAGTCTGTCAATTTAAAAATCCTTTCTTGAGCACTATAGATCACTGCAGAGAGAGAAGTGCACTCACAAAGAGACAGCAGGAAAATACCAGAATGCAAAGAAATGAATGGCTCAAAGGTTGCCACTGATGAAGATAATTAATAGCCCAGTTGTAAATAAAATCACTTTAAGAATGCAAAATGAGATACCACTATTAGAAACGGGTTGTTTATGTTCTGGCACCTTCAAGGATAATAAACACAACATACATTAAGAAATACTCAAGATGTTCATTTAAAAATTCTTAAGTTTCCTACTCAGCACTCCACCCCTCTGCCCAAAAGGCTAAGATATAAACAGCTCTATCGGTGGTCCTGTTCCTTATTTGCTTATTCCATCTTACCCTCAAATAAAACACGGATCAGGTTTAGGTCCAACTTTCCTTAAGGATAGCACATTTTCTTCTTTCTCTTTTAAACCTGATCCTATTCTCTATTTAGATAATTTGCAACCTGCCCACATACTGCCTTGCGTTGCCTTTTTAATTGTATATGTTTAAATGTCTTGTTTCACTCACTGAGATTATAAACTACTTGAGGGTAGGAATAATGTCTCATATTTATCTTATCTGATGCACAACAGCTGGCAGAGTGAAAAGCACAACACAGGTGCTTCCCATAAACTCTTTGATACGAATGAAATGAGAAACTTGGGAAACTGAGAAAGTTTGATTCTGTCATTCCTTCTGGACTTAAGAGAAATGCTATCGCAGAGCTTTCTCGACTCATGCATTATTGATTTTTACAGGTGCCACCTTTTTCTAAGGAGATATGGGGCACTAACAGCCAACTACAGTGTGTTACTCTAATCAGCAACAATTGCGGTCTTATCCTAATCAGAACCCATTGTGCAGTTAGGATGGGTCCTCCAAATGACAATCATCTCACCATTGTTCAATAGTGAATGCACCTTAATATCATCAAAGCAGAAAACTGCCCCAAAGTGTTCTCTTGAGTAATCGTACTGAAAGATTAGGCACTGGCAGGTAATTGGCCTTATCTTTCTTTGGGAAATTTACAAGAGACTTGAAGTTGAATAAATCACCATGAACAATTGTAAGAGCAAATCCCTCTGGGCAATCTGATATCTTTGTACCTTCACACATGGGAAAGATCATTTTAAAGTAATGATTTCCATATCATACTCAGCTCTGTGATTCTGCTACAGTGAATAATGTTCCCCTTTCCCCACCCAAAACAGTGTACCTGAATTGACTCAGACTTAAGTTTTCCTAGAGATAAGAAATATTGACATACGATTAATCACCTTTCCATTTCGTGGAAGATCTTAGAACCTCAGACCAACAGTCTCAGTCTTTTTAGCCAAAAGGAAGTATTGGTCCTTTCAGCCAAAAGGAAGGATCAGAGTATGATAAAAAGATATTTTGGAAAAAGAAAGTAAGGCCAATAACAGATAGGGTTTGACTGGTGTGGTCTTATAAATTGTAAAAAATAGTCATGTTAGCTTATTGGAGGACTACATTTTTTACCTATCCAATCTATACGCATTAAACACCCATTATATGCAAATAACTGTGCTGAGAAATGCAGACATACAAAGATAACGATGCATCCCAAGCCCTAAACAACTCTGTAATATAGTAGAAAACATCTTATTATACAGAAGAAATGTTCAGTCACCACACTATGGTTTGAATGTTTGCCCCCTCTAAAAATCATGTTGAAATTTAATTGCCATTGTAACAATATTAAGTGAGACATTTAAGAGATGATTAGGCCATGAGGTCTCTGCCGCCACTGGTGGGATTAATCCCAGGGCAAGTTTGGCTCACTTCTCACTCTCTTGACCCTACCACCTTCTGTGATTTGAGCATTCAGCCTTCCTCCCCTCCAAAAGATGCACCATGCAAGGTTCCATCTAGGAGGAAGGGGACGGCCGCACCAGACACCAAAAGGTGCCAGTGCGTTGGACTTAGACTTTCCAGCTTCCAGAACCAGGAGCCAATAAATTTCTGTTCTTCCTCAATTATCTAGTCTGTTACAGCAGCACAGAACGAACTAAAACATACCATAAGGCAATATGTGAAAAGGAATACCAGTGTGTCTGATATAAGTCTGTATTTCACACCTGACATTTCATGGAGATTATGAGTCAATAGGTTTGCCAATACCTAAGGATCTGTATGTCTTTACAAAGCTCAAATGATTCTCATAGCTCATCAAATTTAAGAGAGCCCCAATGACAGAAATTGTAGTTAAGTTGGAGTGTGGGACAATTATATATATAGAATAATTGGTACAGAATTAGGAAAGTCATGTCTGTTGATCTGCTTTTGAGGCTCACATAAGATTTCCATAGATAGAGAAATGTAGGCATGGAGAACATTCCAGGTTAAGGGAACAACTGGAGCAAAGCACAAAGGCAGGAAGTTACCAAGTCTATCGGGGAGAGAGGGAAACCAATCAAGAAAGGAATGTTGAGCCAGAAAACAGAGGGTATTGATGAATAAGCTAATAAGTGAGTTTAGACTTTAATCATCAGGGCCTAGCAAGATAACTGATAAATTTCAACAAAAGAAGAATATAATCAAACTATTACTTTATGAAGAATTATTTAGCAAATAAGAGTTCACAAGATGGATTGTATTAGTGAAAACATTGGAAGCTTAGAAACAACAGTAGGGGCCGTGATAATAACGAAAGCAGATGTGGCACACAGAACTACAAAAGTGGCACTGGAAAAGGGGTACTTTAGCAAAGGAGGCCTTGGAAGGAAAGAGCCTGCACAACTAGGGCACTGATCGTACATGGAAAGAAAGGAGAAGAGGTAGTTAACTAGCTGTAGCTAAGTCATGGAAGATCAGAGGTATTATTAAAACAAAAAGAAAGAATTCAAAAGTTGAGCTAATTTGACAGTATAGGGGTGTGGTTGAGAAGATGGTAATTTCAATGTTAGATTTTTTTTTTGGATTTGAGGAACATCTGACTGAAAATATCTGGTATAGAGATGAGAGGGTGATCAGGCCCTTTGGTTACTGTTGAACTTCGTGACTCTATCCCTTTCTGCACAATGCGGAGCACGGATAAGAAAATCTCCATGCTCCATTTTAATACTCCTATTTTTTTAAATTACTCCCTCGAAGGCAGCATTATTCAGATAACTTAATATTACAAAGTCTTAAATTATTTAACTGTTAATTACAGAATCCCTTCACCATTTTGGTTTTTGCCCCCTTAGTTATTATCCATTGTCATCTTTACTGCGATTTAAAATGCTTCTCCAGCACAATACCTAAATCCTTTTGTGTGTATAAATTATGCCTCCTATTTCTGCTGCTGACCTTATTCTCTGCTCCTTTTGAAGAGATTCTCAGTCTTCTACATCGCGTGCATGCTTTTCCCGGGTGAGAACATGAGTTTTCATAAGGTACCTCCACATACAGATCACCTGAGCAAGAAAAAGAAACCTCATATTTACAGGAACCAATGATTTCCTGTGCAGATAATGCACTCCTAGGTCTTGTTTTTTCTGCTAAAATTGTAAAGAGAACAAAAAAAAAAAAATAGCATGATGTGAATCCATTCTTATGACAGTAATTGTAATGATAATGGGAAACGGTACAATTTAAGCATTTGACACCTGAAGCTCTACTTGGTACAAATCTAATCTATTTTTCATTAGAGTTTCCTCTCAGAAGATCCCATGGGACAGGATAGAAGCCCCAGCTCCACTCGCAATCAGATTAGTCCATCTGGCTTCCTGCCATCTCTCAATGCTAACCTCGAAACAACAGTCACATGCAGACTGACACTCAAGAGCCTTTTTTTTGTTTGTTTCATCCAGGGAAGAAAATACAGTCCATTGTGGTAAAATATCATGTTAACAGTGCATGCAGAAAAGATATTGCTTTCACAAAAGCTAAAGGGTGGATTTTGTATGGTACTTAACTAAAGAATCCAAAAAATTCCAAATCATGCCCTGATGATTACTCTCTCGCCAAGTAATATTTCTAAAAGAGCTTAACATCAATAAAAATTTAGCAAATGATTAATAAAATCCCTCTTTGTCTGTAGCTGAGCCTTGTCCAATATTCCTTGAAGACAAGTGCCAATAATAATTGAGTAGTGACACACAGCTTAGATCCAAGGCCTTTGCATGATCATATACGTTTCACATGCAAGCCTAGATCCAACCCCCGAGCCAGAGCAATAACCAATATTCAGGTGAAGAAAGAAAAAGGAAGATGGCTAACCCCATTAGTGGGCTATCTCAGTTTACTACTTTCGAGGCCTAAAGAAGTGGTACCAGATGGAATAATCCATAAAAAAAAAAAAAAAAAAAAAAAAATTCAGTAAAGATTCAGGATAAAGAATCAATGTGTATAGCCTTTTAAAACACAGCAACCTTGCCTGCTGGTGAACCTCATCCAATTAATATCATGAGTTTGAAGTCATGGGTCAGTAAACTATAGCTCACAGGCCAAATGCAGCACACTGTGTTTTTGTAAAAGTTTTATTTGAACACCACCAGGCCCATTTGCTTACATGTTGAAATGACATTTTGCCAGGGGTGGCACCCGACGTTCTGGATCTCATGGTCAAGGAAATCAAGGATGTGGACTCACCATGGGTGAGGTTACAGCAGAAGTTTAATAGGTGAAAGAGAGAGAACAGCTCCCTGTTGCAGAGAGGGGTCCTGAAAAGGGTTGCCATTCCACAGTGAAATGCAAGGGTTTTTGTAAATGAGCTAGTGGAGAGGGGTATCTTATCTACACAGGGCACAAAAAAAATGGTTAGGACCAAGTGTGCCATCTGCATAGAGCACAAATCTCTGCCAGCTCCCACTCCAACCTTTTATTATGCAAGAGGGTCCTTTGCCTGAAATACTCCAAGTTGCTTTCCTACTGTGCTTGTGCTAAAAAAGAGGGAGGAGGAGTTTCCATGGTGAACATGCCTGGCCACAGGTACCCCTTTCTATCTGTGCAGTTGCAGATATCCCTGCCCCCATGCAAGCTCCCAGCTTCCTTATCAATGCAGCCCGATCTTCCAGGCTGCTCTTTGTTAGAAAGGAAGTGATTTCTTGGGCTGCTTTTTGTCGGAAGAGAAATTCTGCCAAGGACTCTTTGCCCTAACTATCTGTCTAGCTAGTCTCCTTTTACCTCCTCTCAATGTTGTCTGTGGCTACTTTTACTCCATGAGGACAGAAGTGAATAGCTGCTACAAAGACTATGTGGTCTGCAAAACCTAAAATATTTCTTTTCTGGCCATTTACAGAAAAATTTGCTAATTTCTGCTCTAAATGATATTTATAAATTATCCTCCCTATGGGAAAGCAAGGAAAAGGCAGAGGAAAAAGAAGAGAAGAAGGGGGCATTGCCTTCCTAGTTAATTATCTCACGTCTGCTTCTGTTACTCCATTGGTTTAGCAATCAAGCCAATCTGGGTTGTGGCTTCCCCTCAGGTTCCCCCATGGAGCCATTGGATATACAGATATGCAAGGGTCTTGCTTTCTCTCTCTTTCATGTAATGTTTTCAATGAGACCACAGATTTTTTTTCACTTCTGTGATCTATCCTTGGGACATACAAAAAGACATTTATCACATTATTATTTATAATAAACAAAAATTGGAAAAACCTATATATACAACAACAGAGAAAGAGCAGAGCCATATGTTATAGCATTAAATACACTGTCTTCAAAGAATACAGAAAGTATTTTATATTAAAAGTT
Source organism: Colobus angolensis palliatus (assembly GCF_000951035.1). Classification (NCBI taxonomy): domain Eukaryota; kingdom Metazoa; phylum Chordata; class Mammalia; order Primates; family Cercopithecidae; genus Colobus; species Colobus angolensis. The sequence continues at coordinate 9,248,627 of NW_012117043.1, read as the reverse complement.
CAAATAAAAGGTGAGATATAAAGTTATATAATCAGTGTTTTCAAAACTTTAAAAGCAAACACATATATGCAGGCACATATACACGAATAGTTAAATCAAGTATTGTGTGATGTGGTTGATTTATTTCTTTTTTATTTTTTTGAAATTTCCAAATTTGTATATAATAAATAAAGCATGAGTTATGTTTAAAATATTGAGCATTGGCTCAAGAAGCTATTTGAACAACCCAGATTAGAGTGAAACATGTGAGGTGTTGAGTTTCCAACCATTTTTAACAAGCTCTTATAAACATTTATTTTAACAAGGGACTCCAGAACTAAGAAAAAGTTGAAAACCACCATTCTTCAGCGTCTTCTCAAAGCTTCTGTGTAATAAATTCCAAAACCTCTTCTAGTCCATGGGTGGTCAGGAGTACATTTATCTCTGGCTTCTTGGATTCATGATGAAAGGAGGGTGTTGTGTGAGCCATCTCAGACCCTGGGCCGCCAGTGTTTTAATCTCCAGGGAATAAGGCCATACTGGTATAGAATTCAGAACTCTGGTAACTTAAAATAGTGGAAAGGTCTCACAAAAATACCTTTCTTCATAAGCACCACCAGAGAAAAATGGAAGGAAAGCGGGTAGGGCAGCTTATCATTTTCTGACCCTTAAGTCTGTTCCCAGGGCAAAGGAATGACCACTGCAGTCATTCTATCTAGAAAAATTGACTGCTCCAACAAGTTTCTTGTCAGCTTTTTTTCGTCTTTTTGGTAATTCTTCCTGACATTTCAAAAAATTTTTTTTACTTTTTTTGCTTTTAATTTCCATTATGATAGAAGAAAAAAATTTAAGAAAGAAAGCAATAAAACCCTCTAGTGAGCATTGCTTTGATGGGCAGATTTGCTTCAATGAGCTATCCAGAGTAATCCCCAGCAAAGTTACACATAATGAAATGCATCCTTGGTGTTGAAGAGTCAGCACTGCATAAAATTGAGAAGCAATTTGCTTCCATCTCTGCTCTCCATAGGTAACTGTTGCTTCAGGAACATGCCAACTATGCTAAATGCCATTTACTAGCACTGGGCTTACAAGCTGATTTCAGAAAGTGTCACTGTGGCAGCCTGGGAAGGAAGGCCCTCCAGTTTCATACGGGAATGAGATGTTCAGCATCAGTTTGATGCCAACTAGTTTGACCAGGCTCCCATATCAGTCATGATAAATATTACCTACGCATAAACACACACACACACACGCCCCACTTCCCTTGGAGTCTTTCCTCCTCCCACTCAAGTTTTACCAAGCAGTTATTTTATTCTTACTACAAGTAAGTCGGTAATATATAGCAGCATTTCTCAATAATGGTCCTGTCTATATTCTGGGATCCTGACATGCAAGGGAAGCTTAATAAATATTTGTTCAAAGAATCCAGGTATAGGTTAGTACTATAGGTTTGGTCTTCCTAATAAACATTCTTTAGTTGATTCTACTGTCTCAATTCAGATCAAAAGCTAGAATCACAAACCAGCTTGCCCACAAGAGGAAGAGAGAATCCAAGGCAGACGATATCCTCAAGTCCAAACAGGTAAGTAGAATTAGAATATTGCGTCTAAGAAGAGTAGGCCTATAGCCATTGGGTGAAAGCTCAGAGTCAGGGCTCTGATTTCTAGGAGGACACTAAGGTTAAAGATTAGTTCCTAGCCCTAGATGGTTTACAATAATTTTTTTGGCCTCAGGTCAGACTTTTTCTGGTATTGGAGTAGGCTTGAATCTACAAAAGGTAATTAAGTATTAAATAAGTAAAGAGCAGAGGAATACAGAAGACGGTAAAATGGACAAGTTATGACCCTTGCTCCATTAACATAGAAAACATTGGTTGGGAATTGTGAGTATCCTGATAATCAATTTTCTCCGTAATTTTGTGAGCACGTATGTATCCTTTTCATGTACAACTTCACTTCTCATACTATCCATCCCAAGAAACAAACTTAGATGCCATATGAACTTGTTTTGTCAGAAAAAGCCCAGAGGTATATGGACTTTAAAACTTTCATTAATGTACTAACTTACTTCAACATTTGGTCTCCTTTCCCATGTTATCTTATTTCATTTTCACAAGAACACATTAAAGTAGGTATTTTATTCCCATTTTTACAGATGAGGAAAGTTAAATTTGGAGTGTGTGCACAGAACAGCAGAACTTGGATCTCAACCCAAATCTCTTGGATGCCAAAACCTACTTCTCAGTTGCTCCTTTAAAATTGTTTGGAATCTTGCTAACTGGCCACTTAGCCTTTTACACTTTCAATTGAAAAGTTACAATTTGAAATGTGTAGAAGGAAACAAGCAGAGGAGCCATATGGGAAATAAGTCAATGTGAACTCAAAAACTTCTACAGCCTCATCAAAAAATGAAAATAAACCATTGAGCTATAACAAATCAAAAGGGTTTTTCTCCCCCACCTCTAGCCCTATTGTCTTCTCTTAACAATCTCAATCAATGAGTTGAAGCTATATTACCCATAATGAGCCAACCATAGTTCAGATAACACACAAAAATATTATCATAGTCATGATCTCCTGAAATCCTACTATCAAGATAGACATTGATAATAACTTTGGTGTACAGTACAGTCTCCCCATCAGTGTCATTTATATATATTAGGTATAATTGTATGCACTATAAATAAGTTAAATATGCACTATAATTAACTTAAATAATAAACTATTTTTATTCTTTGGCAGTTATTATAATTTTTTCTAACTTGCAATGCATTTTATCCCAACTTTTTATTTTGAAAATTTTCATATGTATACAAAAGTTTAAAGAATTGATCACTGAACAAAAATATACCCAGCATTGAGATTTAATATTAATTACATACCTGGCTATATTTAATTACTCACATATCCATTTATCTATTCTTCCTCTATATATCTATCAATTCTGATACATTTTAAAGTAAATATTACAGATAACAATAGGTCTAATCTCTAAATGTTTTAGCATGTATATCAGTAACTAGCATGCAATAAAAATTTCTTAATTGACAACTGTATAAAATATACCTTTTCTGAATTATCGACTATTTTCTTAAAGTGGAGTTTTGAAAAGAGAATTACTGGGTCAAAATTCAAGAATATTTTAAGGTTATTCACACATATAACTAAATTGCTTTTCAAAAAAATGTTGACAAGTTATATTTCTAGCAGCAGTGCATGTGAGTGTTCATCTAGCTGTATCCTTGTGAATTATTAAGTATTAACTTCTTTTGTAATGTGATACCAGGAAAAGTGGATATTATTGCTAGACTTTTAATTTGTTTGATTTTTGATAAGTTGGAGCATTTTTCTTTGTTTATCATTTATAATCATTCATCATTTCTTCAGTGAATTGTCTAATTCAGATATGCCTCTCCTTACATTCAAAGTTTAGTGTTTTTATTATCAATTTGTGTAACCTTTTTGTACATCAAAACTGTTGACAAGAGAGTATAAACAGTTTTGAGGAACTTGATACATATATCCAATTTCTTAAAAAGAATATGACACATTGGCATAATAATGAGAAATAAAACAGGTTCATAAAATCTCTCTGTCTCCCCATAATCAAATCTCCATTTCCCAATAACCAAATGCCATTCAAAAAGAAAACAAAAATAATACATTTTTCACTCCAAGATAAGAAAAAAATAAAGGCAAAGATGATTCTAACTGATCCTGGTCTTCAAAATAATAAAATCTTAAATGTTTTCCATAAATCTAAACTAATAAAATTATTTTCCTGAATTTTGGCTATACTACTGCCTGAAGATAGGTCATAACATTTCTGAATGTGATAACATGTGAGAGGGTTGCTGATTTTCACTATGAGCAGAACAAGATAACCTTAGTAACCATGACAGTTTTACATTTTGTTTCCTTAAAATACTTGTTGTGTTAGGGATGTGGAGGACCTCTCCAAGGAGAACTGCAAACAGCTGCTCAAGGAAATAAGAGAGAATACAAACAAATGGAAAAACATTCCATGATCATGGATAGGAAGAATCAGTATCATGAAAATGGCCTTACCACCCAAAGTAATTTATAGATTGAATGCTATCCCCATCAAGCTACCACTGACTTTCTTCACAGAATTGGAAAAAAACTATTTTAAACTTCATATGGAACCAAAAAAGAGCCTGCATAGCCAAGAAAATCCTGGGCAAGAAGAACAAAGCTGGAGGCATCACACTACCTGACTTCAAATTATACTACAAGGTTACAGTAACCAAAACAGCATGATACTGGTACCAAAACGGATATATAGAACAATGGAACAGAACAGAGGCCTCAGAAATAACACTGCACATCTACCACCATCTGATCTTGACAAACCTGACACACACAAGCAATGGGGAAAAGATTCCCTGTTTAATAAATGGTGTTGGGAAAACTGACTAGCCATATGCAGAAAACTAAAACTGGACCCCTTCTTTATACCTTATACAACAATCAACTCAAGGTGGATCAAAGATTTAAACGTAAGACCTAGGACCATAAAAATCCTAGAAGAAAATCTGGGCAATACCATTCACGACATAGGCGTGGGCAAATCCTTCATGTCTAAAACACCAAAAGCAATGACAACAAAAGCCAAAATTGACAAACGGGATCCAATTAAACTAAAGAGCTTCTGCACAGCAAAAGAAACTATCATCAGAGTGAACAGGCAACCTACAGAATGGGGGAGAATTTTTGCAATCTATCCATCTGACAAAGGGCTAATATCCAGAATCTACAAAGAACTTAAACAAATTTACAAGAAAAAAACAAACAACCCCATCAGAAAATGAACAGACACTTCTCAAAAGAAGACATTTATGCAGCCAACAGACATATGAAAAAAAAGCTCATCATCACTGGGCATTAGAGAAATGCAAATCAAAACCACAATGAGATACCATCTCACACCAGTTAGAATGGCAATCATTAAAATGTCAGGAAACAACAGATGCCAAAGAGGTTGTGGAAAAATAGGAACACTTTTACACTGTTGGTGGGAGTGTAAATTAGTTCAACCATTGTGGAAGACACTGTGACAATTCCTCAAAGATCCAGAACCAGAAATACCATTTGACCCAGTAATCCCATTACTGACCATATACCCAAAGGATTATAAATCATTCTACGATAAAGACACATGCACACCTATGTTTATTGCAGCACTATTCACAATAGCAAAGACTTGGAACCAATCCAGATATCCATCAATGATAGACTCGATTAAGAAAATATGGCACATATACACCATGGAATATTATGCAGCCATAGCAAAGGATGAGTTCATGTCCTTTGCAGGGACATGGATGAAGTTGGAAGCCATCATTCTCAACAAACTATCACAAGATCAGAAAACCAAACACCATATGTTCTCAGTCATAAGTGGGAGTTGAACAATGAGAACATATGGACACAGGGAGGGAAACAGCACATACTGGAGCCTGCAGGGCGTGGGGGACTAGGGGAGGGATAACATTAGGAGAAATACCTAACGTAGGTGACGGGTTCATGGGTGCAGCAAACCACCATGGCACGTGTGTGTATACCTATGTAACAAAACTGCGTGTTCTGCACATGTAACCCAGAACTTCAAGTGTAATAATAAAAAAAAAATACTTGCTGTGTTGTATATTTCATGAGCTAATCCATTTGAAGTCTCTCTCACTCTCCTGCCCTTTTTACAAGTGAACTTTTCCTCTCATTAACTAAATATACCACTTCTGAGTCTTTTGGACATAAGCAGTGATTTACCACCAGAATTCCAGTAATTATGTAGTAGCTTCTATATTAGATTTGTCCTCTTACAAATGACAATTACAAACTCTGGACCAAATTTTTAAAAACAACTATTGAAAGGCATAGAAAAGCAACCAAAATCATGCAAAATATGGAAAAGATTTGGCCCCTGAAAACGTACTATGTTAAGTGAGATTCACGTTTATATGGCTTGTTCCATGACGGTACTCTACAACTGCAGGCATGAAGTGGTTAAAACTCACGAGCAAGGCATAGATTACTTGTTTTGTTTTGTTTCTGACTCAAGGAATCAGAAAAAGGAGTTCAGAACTGCAAGAGTGATTGGAAATTGAAAAGAGAAATTGCAGATAAAAAAGAAATCCACAGGGACCCAACTTGGCTTATGAACTCCCCTTCAAATGCTTGGCTGACCTCTGTATTGCACATGCATGGGAGAGAGGCCAAAGATTCCAGAGGAAAAACAATAGCTGGAAACCCTAAAGAGCTAAATGATGAAAAAACAAAAAGTGCAATTCTGGTACCCTAAATTGGACAGACTTGGAAAACACCTCAAGCTTTCCATGGAAGCCCAGAAAGATCTCCCACTTTAGGAGTAAAGACAATGTTCCAGGACTAACAGATTTTTTCAAGGGCCAGGGGTAAATAATAAATAGGCATGGTCTTGCAGATTACAAAATTAAGTCCTCACAGGTTCAAGATGATCAGTCAGTAATTTAACTGCCTGCTAAAACCAAACTCGACATTCTGCAGTGAAAGAAAACAGGATCTAAAGCCTCTATAAGGTGTCATTCAGCACACCAGTATTTAATGAAAAAATTACCAGATTTGGGGGGGTGCAGAGAACATAGACCCAGTAGTCAAGAAAAATGTCATTCAACAGAAACATACAGATGTTCCCTGAGTTACAATGGGGTTAGGTCCCAATAAAGTCATTGTAAGTTAAAAATATCATGTCAAAAATGTATGTATTTAATACACCTCACTTACCCAACATCATAGTTTATGCTAACCTACCTTAAATGTCCTCAAAACACTTACATTAGCCTACAATTGTGTAAAATCATCTAACACAAAGCCCATTTTATAAGATAGTTTTGAAAAACTTCAGAAAATTTATTGAATGCTGGTCAAAAAGTGAAAAACAAAATGGTTGTATGGATGGATACTTAATGTATGGTTTCTACCGAGCATGTATAGCTTACACACCATCATAAAGTTGAAAAATCATCAGTAGAACTATTATAAGACAGAGACCATCTGTATTCAGAACAAACCAGGTGCTACTATTTTTAGATGGACAACTAAGATAAGAACGTTAGTCTACAGGAAAAGATAGAGATGTAAGTAAAGAGAATGAAAATTTTATAAGAGAGTTGAACATTGTAAAATAAATAAATCAAATAACGAAACAATATAATATCAGAAATCAAAACTTCATTTAAGAAACTTGATTGAATGATGTTAACAGCAGATTATACACAACAAAAGAAAAGTTCAGTGAACTTGAAGGCAGGTCAATGGAAATAGTTTAAAATGCATAATGACAAAAAAAGACTGGGGAAAAAAAAAACTAACAAAGCCTCAGTTACATCTGAACAATATCAAGCACTCTAACATTTATGTAATTAACAGCAGATTATACACAACAAAAGAAAAGTTCAGTGAACTTGAAGGCAGGTCAATGGAAATAATTTAAAATGCATAATGAGAAAAAAAGACTGGGAAAAAAAAACTAACAAAGCCTCGGTTACATCTGAACAATATCAAGCACTCTAACATTTATGTAATTGGAGAGGAAGAGACTAGGGTAAGAAAAAAATACCAAAATTTTGGTCAACTTTTCTCCAAATTTGATCAAAAGGAGAAATCCCCAAATCCAGGAATATCCGTGAATGCTAATCAGAATAAATATAAAGAAAATCACACTTATGTTAATCAGAGGTAAACTTCTGGAAAACAAATATTTTTTTAAAAATCTTAGAAGCAGCCTTTGAGAAAAAAAAAATGCATTACATACAGGGAACAGTGAAAAGACTGACAGCTGACTTCACATCATTATCACAGAACGACAACTTTAAGGTGCTAAGAGAATAAGACTATCAACCTGGAGTTCCATATTCAGTAAAAACATTCTTCAAAAATGGAGGTAAAGTAAAAATGCCTTCAGAAAAAAAGAAAGCTAAGTGAATTTATTGCCACTAGAAATTATACCAAAAACTTTGGATCTACCACATGTTTATATTTTAGACATATTTTTCAAAAATATTTTCTGCTTTATGTTTCCTTTTAAGATTTTATATCTAAATATATTTTTACATTTTACATAACAGTATCTTTCCCTTCTTTGTCTTAATGTATGAATTAACAGTAATAATAATGGATAACAAGGGATGTGGTTATCAGACAGTTATTATGCTAAACGCTTTACCCATTATGACATTTTGTCCTGGCAACAACCCTATACAGTAAACTTTATTATTTTTCCAATTACAAGCTTTATTATTGCAATATAATTTGAGATGAGGAAACATATGGAAGAACTGTAATTTGAACTCAGAAAATCTAACTCCAGAGCCTGAATTCTTAAGCACTATGCTATGTTGCTTCTGGGACATTTATTGAGCAATTACTACATGCCAGATATTGTAGAAAGGGTGTTGCATTCATTATCCCATTTAATTCTTAAAATAACCCTAGGGGATAGTTTCAAGTCTTCCTCTCATTTTACAAATTGCAGAATTGTGCATTTGGAAAGATTAAGCAACCTGCCCAGATGTAAAAAACACTAAATCGCTAGGAAAAATTAAATCACAGGTTACTGACTCTAGAATCAAGCTCTTTATCAAAGCATTCTATACTATCTACATTTATCCAACAAACTTTATTCCTGTACAAAGATCAGAGAAGAAATCACTGACAGTTTCCTACAATGTTGGTATATTTTATTACATTAAAATCTAATGTGTTTTTTGAGGATATAAATGATGAAGGATGAGAACTTAGCTGTGTACTAAGTTTTTACATATTTGAAGGTGTGGGTCATCTAGCCTGTTCATTGATTAATCCGTCCACCTCTGTGCCAGTAGCGCAGTATTTTAATTATTGTGGCTTTATGGAAAAGAGTTTTGACAGCTGAGCACCAAAGAAATTATTCAGCTTTCCTTGTACTGTGATCTTTTGATATATTGAGGCAAAACTCCAAATACAGCCTCAGGAAGGTTACACAAATTTCAGCACTCATAGCACAGTTTCCTTTAGATGGCACCAAAAGTAGGGGAGCTTTTGTGGAGTTGAATTGTGCATTTACTGTTTTAACACCCTGCTAACAACTAATCTTCAGCAAAGCGATGGTTTTTTTTTTACTCCATTCTGATTCCTAATGCAGGAGAGACATCTTATCATCATCATTTAGTTCCCTGGGAAAAGAATAGCAATTGGGCATCATAGATTTATTAGTCATAGCAAGAGCAAAAGCTTCAGAACACACTGCTCAATTTTTACCTCGTAATTCTTCTAAATTTTCAATCATTATTTCTTTCTCACTTATAAATTTGATTTTAATAGACGGATCATGAACAAGCATTTGTCTTTATTCTGTCACCATGAAAGGTCATTTCCCAGGCTGGAATGTAAATAAGGCTATGCAAACCTTACTCTCAAATAATCGGATTTTTTTTGTCCAGTCTTTTCTATTCCCTTCTTTCAAAATTATGAACATTTTCTGGAACATTGTCTAAGATACCCTTTGCCCTACACTTACAAAAACTATAAATAATATGGAAAAGTCAAGCTTACTCTCTGAGCTTTCTAATAAGCATTTCAGGAAAGGTCATCTCTCCCATAGAAGCCCACAGACACGGCATAGGGGGTCTTTGGCATGCTTTGACAGCTCGGATGTCACTTCCGCTGATACATGCCCCCATCTTTATGGTCAAAATTGACACCCATGGTTTACCTGCACCCATAGCTATCAGAAATAACTTGCTTCCAACCTGCTATTCCCAAATCAAAATGAGACAAAATGTAAGATTCTTGTGCACTGCCACTGTTGAAACTATGGAGTGACCATTACAAAATTTAAAGCTATTTCTCTAACCTCTGGTGTAAACATCTACAACATACTTTTGTTGCATTTATTATGTTCACTGTTATTGAGGCAGGAATACAGGGCCTGGAGGCACGGAACCTAAGGACTTCCTAGAACTAAATCAAATGGAAATACTGCAACTATGACAGGAAATATCCTCTTCATTTACATAGGGTGTACATGGAGTAAATGACTTTGTAACTTTACTTCATCCTCTTCATTTACATATGGCGTACACCAAGTAACCAGTGGAAACCTTTAGAGGATATTTAAACCCCAGAAAATTCTGTAACGAGGCTCTTGAGCCCCTATGCTGGGGCCCGCTCCCACCCTCTGGAGCGTACTTTTGTTTTCAACAAATCTTTGAGGGTGGAGCAAGATGGCCGAATAGGAACAGCTGCAGTCTCCAACTCCCAGCGCGAAGGACACAGAAGACCGGTGATTTCTGCATTTT
>NW_012117043.1:9214416-9232717 GCF_000951035.1 Colobus angolensis palliatus | reverse complement strand
TGGCACAAGTATACATATGTAACAAACCTGCACGTTATGCACATGTACCCTAGAACTTAAAGTATAATAAAAAAAAAAAACACAAAAATAAACAAATCTCTGCTTTTGTTGCTTCATTCTTTCCTTGCCTTGTTTGTGCATTTCATCCAATTCTTTGTTTAAGATGCCAAGAACCTGGATACCTTCGATTGGTAATCATATGATCATCTCTCAGCCCCTTCCTCTTTATGGCTGCCCTCATTCCTTCTTTCCCTCCTCTTTCTTCTAGACTTCATGGCTTTTCTCTTCTAGCAGTCATACCCTAACATCTTTCATCTCGAATTTCGGTTTATTTTCTGCTCCCAAATTCATAATCTTCTTTCACACCACGTATCTCTCATCTTGATTTCTGTTAATCTTTATCTTTCTTCTTATCCAAATAGAATCTATTCTTCAAGAATGTACTCAAATGAAGCCATTTCTGACGTCTCCCACTCACAGTGGTTGCTATTAAATATGTAGCTTGAACCACACTACTTTTTACTTAGTTTTATTTACTGTATAAAATCATAAAATGTTGGAGCTGAAAGGGATCTCAAAATCAGTTATTCTACACACAAAAAAAGTGTAGAAAAGTAGGGGTAATAATAATAAGCACAAAGTAAGATGATATAAAGAAGTCCTAATATATCAATAATTACAGGAGAGTAAACTTGTAATTGGACCAAACAATTGGATTAAACTTGTCAGTTAAAGATAGAAATTGTCAGACTGGATTGTTTTTAAAATCAGAAAATAGCATAGAAAGAAAATTAAAGGACAAAAAATATACCAGTAAAATACTTTAAAAATGGTTTGCATAAAGATATTCATACAGGAAAAATAAACTTTAAGAGAAAAACTTTATAAGTGATAGCCACTAATATTGATGTCTATTCCCCTTGAAGATATAACAGTTCTAAACTTGTATAATCCTAATAAAAATGCTGAAAAGGATCCTCTTCTTTTACAAAAAGTTTAGTTCCACTCTTCTGAGTCCTCTGCTTGACCACGCTATACCTCGGGCTTCCCTCTGTTCTTACAGAATCTGGTTTTGCAAAACCAAATTAATATGTGACCACTTAATCACCCTTGATATGTGACCACTCTCGACATCTTATCACCCTGGCTTGCCTTCAACAAGAATTCTGTTATCCGCTTAGCAAGAGTTACCCTCCTACCTCTGTTGTTTCCTCTGGATAATTTTCCATCCACTGACCCTGACTGTGCTCCTCGGTTATAAATCCTACATGTTCTTATTGAAATCAGAGTTGAGTTTAATCTCTCTCCCCCACTACAAGAACCCATTGCTGTGGTTCCTGTATCTATTGCTATGGGCCCCTTGAAGAGTCTTTCTTACTACCTTTAACAAGTGTAATAAGTAATTTTTTCTTTAACAATGTCCCAAAAGTAATCAGCAAAAACCATTAAGATTGCAGAAAAAAATTTAAAACCATCCTCATAGTGGAAGACCTCAACATACCTCCAACATTACTGATACACTAAACATATAAAAACTAAAGATGTTACCAGAAAGGGGTCCATATCCAGACCGCAAGAGAGGGTTATTGGATCTCGCACAAGAAAGAATTCAGAGTCCATAGAGCAAAGTGAAAGCAAGTTCATTAGGAAAGTGAAGGAATTAAAGAATGGCTACTCCATAGACAGAGCAGCCCTGAGGGCTGTTGGTCGTCCACTTTTATGGCTATTTCTTGATAATATGATTTTTTTTAAAGGGTGGTTTATTCATGCCTCCCTTTTTTAGACCATATAAGGTAACTTCCTGATGTTGCCATGGCATTTGTAAACTGTCCTGGTGCTAAAGAGAGTGTAGCCGTGAGGACAACCAGAGGTCACGCTCGTTGCCATCTTGGTTTTGGTGGGTTTTAGCTGTCTTCTTTACTGCAACCTGTTTTAGCAGCAAGGTTTTAATGACCTGTATCTTGGGCTGACTTCTTACCCCATCCTGTGACTTAGAATGCCTAACCATCTGGGAATGCAGTCCAGCAGCTTTTAACCTTATTTTAGCCAGCTCTTATTCAACATGGAGTTGCTCTGGTTCAAACACCTCTGACAAAGCTACTAAAAACTTGAATAACATAAAGAACATGATTGATTACTTGACATACATACATCAGTACCTATTAAAGAATACACATTGCTATGAACTGAATGTTTCTGTCCTCCTACAAATTTATATGTTGATGAAGCCCTAATCCCCTGTAGAAGAAAAATAAATCTCAGGACCCCAAAATCATTCAGCCAAGGGAAAAATCAAGCTAAGAACTGCATCAGGAAAATCTGTCTCCCATTTTACTCCTAAATAAGATAGCTACAAAGATAAAAAAGATACATACCTCCCTCACAATTTTCCCATAAGGAAATTTCTTGTGGACAAAGGGCAGACAGAACTCAAAGTCATTCCTCTGAGGCTCATGTGAGACAAATGTATATCTGATGACTTTCTCTGCCCTATTGTTTCACTAAGCCAGACCAAGGCATAAGTGACTATTTCTTCTACTCTTCTCTCACATGTAAATTGTGTATTCAGTGAAAGGTGAATCAAAGACTCAAAGAATGCAATCATTTGTCTCTCATCTACCTATAACCTAGAAGCCCCCTTCCCTGCCTTGAGTTGTCCTGACTTTCTGGACTGAACCAATGTACATCTTACACATATTGACTGATGTCTCGTGTCTCCCTAAAATGTATAAAATCAAGCTATGCCCCCACCACCTTGGGCGCAGGTCCCCAGAACCTCTTGAGGCTGTGTCATGGGTGCATACTTAACCTTGGTAAGATAAACTCTCTGAATTAATTTAGACTTTTCTCAGATACCTGTTGGGTTACACCCTAATGTGATGCTATTTGGAGATAGGGCATTTGGGAGGTATTTAGAGTTAGATTAACTCATGAGAGTAGGACCTTTAAAATGGCAGTAGTGGCCTTCTAAGAAGAGGAAAATCAGTCTCTCTCTCTCTCTCTGTCTTTTCCTCTCTCTCTTGCTGTCTCCTCCACCATCTTCCCCCCCAGTGCTACCTGCACTGAGGAAAGGCCATGTGAGTACACAGCAAGAGGGCTTCCAGGAAGGCTGCCTACAAACAAGCTAGGAAGAGAGCTCTTACCAGGAATGGAATTGGCTAGCACCTTGATCTCCAGAAGAACTACAGTCTCCAGAACTGGAAGAAATAAATTCCTGTCATTTAAGCCATCCAGTCTATAGTGTTTAGTTATGGTAGCCTGAGCAGACTAAGATACACATTCTTTTTATGAGCACTAGGGACATCTGCATTTGCAAATATTATCCATAGGCACAATCTCAACAAATTTCAAAGAATTCATATAATACAGATTATGTCTTCCTACCACAATGCAATTAAATTAGAAATCAATAATAAAAAAGAAAAATTTGAGACTCTTCATGTCTTTGGCAATTTTAAAACACCTCTTTTATTTTTTTTGAGACGAAATCTCACTCTGTTGCCAGGCTGGAATGCAGTGGCACAATCTCGGCTCACTTCAATCTCTGACTCCAAGCGATTCTCCTGCCTCAGCCTCCCAAGTAGCTGGGATTACAGGCATATGCCACCATGCCCAGCTAATATTTGTATTTTTAGTAGAGACAGGGTTTCACCATGTTGGCCAGGATGGTCTTGATCTCCTGACCTCGTGATCCGCCCGCCTCGACCTCCCAAAGTGCTGAGATTACAGGCGTGAGCCACCACATCCGCCCCAAAACACCTCTTTTAAATAACTGAAAAGTTGAAAAAAATCATAAAGGAAATGTTAAAATACTTAGAAGAAAATAAAAATAATTACATATAAAAACTTGTGGAATACTGTTAAAGTGATATTTAGAGGGAAATTTTATATTTAATATAAGCATATACTAGGATAGATAAAAGCTGAAATTAATGAGTATGAAACATAAGAAAAAATGTTTTAAGTTATCAAGTTGAAAGCAGGAAATAAATAAAACAGAAAACAAAGAGTCATTAGAGGGCATCATAAAAGAAGACAAATACAACTCCTTAAAGAGAAAAGATCAATAATTCTCTGGAGGATTAATCTACAAAAAGAGAGACAAAGAGAAGGAACAAACTAAAATGTGATTTAAAAGGAAGAATAGTCCAGGCGCAGTGGCTCATGCCTACAATCCCAGCACTTTGGGAGGTTGAGGAGGGAGGATCACTTGAGGCCAGGAGTTTGAGACCAGCCTGAGCAATATAGTGAAACCCAATCTCTATGAAAAATTTAAACAATAAAAAAATTAGCTGGGTATGGTGGCACATGCCTGTAGTCCCATATACCTGGGAGACTGAGGTGGGAGGATTGCTTGAGCCCAGAATTTCAGGATTCAGTGAGCTATGATTGTGTCACTGCTCTCCAGTCTGAACAACAGAGTGAGACCCTGTCTCTGCAAAAATAAACAGATAACATAAAATAAACGGAGGAACAACTACCACTACACTACCAATTTTTGTAATGCTGAGAGCACTATAAAAAAAAACTATGCCAGACATTTTGAAAACTTAGATGATATGAAAATATACTAGAAAACAAAACTTACCAAAACAGACTTGAAAAGATATAGAATAGTTGCATAACTTTATGAAGTCACATAAAAATTTCAGGCTCAGGTAATACTGCAGGAAATTTCCACCAAACTTCAAAAATACATACAATATTAAAATTACACAAAATCTTGCAGAAAATAGAAAAAATACACAACACTTTTATGGAATATAATTTTTTCAAATGTTCAGTTTCTCAACATGATCATGTGAAATAAGAAATAGTTACACACTGGTCAGTTTGTAATAACTCTTTGCCTTTGAATTTTTTTTTTTTTTAGTCTTCATGTTTGCTTATAAAATTTATACAAGTCTCAATTAATTCAGTCACAATTAATTCTCTCTATGTTTGTACATAGAAATCTAAGAGCATATTATTTCATTAGCACCACCAATTTGAAGTATATAAATGAGTCCCAATTTTTCAAAACAAACTCAAGGATTAGAGAGTTGAATTACTATATTTTACTGTAGGAAGATAGAAAAAAACAAAATATTATTTATCAATTCTTTGAAGAAATGATCGCTTCCTCTATTTGAAGCAAGCTAAGAAACCATAAAGACAATTGAAAATATGTTTGATCATCTAAAATTAAAAGTATTTTGCATTAAAAATAAAAAATTAAAAGAAAAACTAAAATAGGAAGATATTTGCAGCAAATTGTTACTATATATTTAAAGACCCACCATTAGATAAAATGAGCAATGAATAGAGGCACAATGAAAGTTCTAATAAACAAATATATAGAAAATGTTCAACCTTGTTTTTCATAAAAATGTAAAATCAACCTTTAGATAACAATTTATAACTATTAAATTATTCTGAAGTTTTAAATATTCACATTGAAAAATGCAATATTGTGTCAACTTTGTTTGCTATACTCCTATGTGCTGGTTGGCACTGTGAGGTGGAAAAATTTCAATAATTTTTTAATCTACTAGGAAATGCTTTCTAAAGAAATGAAAGAAAAAAACAATAGCTAAATGCTATATTCATGGGATAATGCACTAATACCTGTAACAGCAAATATTTGAAAACAATTTAAATGTCCATGTAAATGAGAGCCCATTAAATTAATGGAATAATGTAAGACACTGCCAAAATATTGTTAAGCACAAATTACAAGAAGTAATGATAAATATGACATAACATCATTGGAAGTGTTAATAACATAATGTTAAGTAAAAAATACAGATTATAAATCTGTCTGATCATTAGGATAATAACTACAAAACAATATATGCTAATGGATTCAGAAGGATATATGAAAACAAGTAAGTCAATTATTGGATTAGGATAATAGCATAGTAAGTGACTCATACTTCCTTGTTTAAATTTTCTTTCATTTTGTTGTAAAATTGCCTTTAAATTTGTTTAAGGAAATTGTTTTAATGAGGGAGAGATGGTGCAAGCTGGCCTTCCAAACCTAGGAACTTTAGCATGGACATTAATCACAGTAAATGGATTTGAAGGATGATCAATAAACTTCCAACATTATTAAATGATAATGTCAGAGCATTTGGCCACACTTACATGCTTTTGGATAGCTCATCAGAACAAGCAGTTTTCCAGAATGCTGTTGCCCTTTTCATTTAAGTAAATTCATGTTCAAACCAAAGAAATACCAAAAGGCCCAGTGCTATTTTCATAGGAGATTTAATATGGCTAATATAAAGTTCTATAGTTTATAAGGCATAGATATATCTTCCCCAACAAGAGTCAATTTCACAATTTGCCAGCACTTCAAATATTCTCAGCAATAGATTTTTAATTTTCATATCTAGATTACTTGATCAAATTTAGCTTCATTTGAAAACAACCAAGAATTGTCATTAAGTGTGATTTTGGTCACAGAGATAATGGATACACATGGATATTAAGGAGCATACTAAACATATCTGTATTGGACTTACCCTAAAAGGATGACTGACTCTTTGCCAATACAAATCAAATTTCCTGAATATAACTATAGGCCAGTAATTTATAGGCCCCTCCATTTATATTCTATTTTCCTCTCTCCACCACTAATCTTCTCCGTCATCACATGGAAATTATTTGACCCCTATGTTGGGGTACAGCAAGAAGAGAAAGTGAGGCGTGGAGATTTAAAAAAAAAAAAAGTATCCTTACAGTATAGGGGATCTTTTGCATGGGAGTCTCCTCAGCTACAGTTTGACTTTCAGGTACTTCCATTGTAAAGATGTTGCTTCAAAATTGATCGAGAATGGAGGAAGCTTTTGGATTTAATGTTGTAGAATAAATAACTACCTGTGAGATAATCACTGTTAAAATGGAGACATTATAAAGAAAATAACAGCTAATGTGTATAGCACAAATTATGCTTTATGAAATGTCTTTGCAGGTATTCTTTTGTTTCATTTTTACAGCAACTTTGATTCCAAAAAATATGATTATTCTCATTTTACAGATGATAAAAAGAGGCTCAAAGCGATCATCGATAGATGAACAAAACTAAAGGACTTAAAATAGATGAACCAAACTCTGAGTATTTATATGTAAGTACCTTTATGTGGAAAAGAGGTATTGTGAGCCTTCCATAGTTTGAGATATAAACTTATCTCAAAATAACTCAGGTACGAAGTCATATAGCCAGGATTCAAGCACAGGTCTTTCAACTCCAAATCTCATGCTCTTTTGCAAATAAGCAGTGATACTCTTCTTAGGGAGACATGCCTTTTTCCTGGTCTTTAGCAAATAAACATGTATGTCTGTCAGGAAGTGTAGCAGGATGAATAAATTTTCACTTAAAACCTTAAGCTGACTTTAATAGCTTCTGTATTTTGTAAAGAAAGCAAGAAAGTGTGGAAAGCCTAGCTTAAATCATACTAACTGAAAAAGAAATACTATTATACACTCGTTAAAGAGAAGAGAGAGAGGAAACCGAAATCTTAAAGGCCTCTGCCAGCTCTTCTGTTGGACTAAAGGGTTAGATTACTCTTTATTTTGGAAAAGCCTAAGAATGAGTCTTTGAAAATGCAAAAGTAGATCCAAACTGAGTGGAAGTGTGGAAAGATAAGTTATTCTGTATAATCATGCGAGGGAAATTGAATCTAAAGAGTGGGAGACCGTAGTGATGTGGTAGATGGACCCTTAAAAGCATTTAATATTCAGTTTTAAGTTTATTGTCTGTGAAGTGCTAGCCCTTCATCATCCTGGACCTTCTCGAAGTCTGCACACACACATACACAAACAGATGCACAAACATTCGTGCACACACATACATACACACACACACACACACACAAAAGCTTTGCATGAAGGATTTGGGGAACAAAGAAAAAGTTAAGTCTCATATTTGATTCACTGTACAGCAGAAACAAGAGTCATAGGAGGCAAATTGTAGTCAAATTGAAAATTCAATATGAAAATGAGATGATCAGAACATAGTCCCTAGGAATCTGCCAAAGTGTGTAGGAAAGTATTACACTTAGGCCGGGTGCGGTGGCTCAAGCCTGTAATCCCAGCACTTTGGGAGGCCAAGGCGGGTGGATCACGAGGTCAGGAGATCGAGACCATCCTGGCTACCATGGTGAAACCCCATCTCTACTAAAAAAATACAAAAAACTAGCCGGGCGAGGTGTCGGGCGCCTGTAGTTGAGGCAGGAGAATGGCGTGAACCCGGGAGGCAGAGCTTGCAGTGAGCTGAGATCCAGCCACTGCACTCCAGCCTGGGCGACAGAGCCAGACTCCGTCTCAAAAAAAAAAAAAGTATTACACTTAAATCAGACCTTAAATCTCAAAAAACAGGTTGACTTCACAACATCTGGGTTAAAAAATATGTCTGGGTGAAAGTATCCTTTATGTGTAGTTACCTATATTTAGAAAAGACAGATATGAGTCCTCCATAGTTTAGTTTATCCAATTATTTAACAAATGTTTTTTCAGTGTTATCAATTGCCAGGAATTACAGTTAGACACTAATGTCTGGGAGAGTTAGACATAGCTCCTTTTCTTAAGAACTGCATGGTTCAATGTGTCAGAAAGATAAGAAAATGACAATTGAACTACACAGTGACTTTGACAGCAAAAACTGAAAGAACCATCCTTTTTCTGGCAAGAGAACTGAGAAAAAGGACTCCTGCAAGACAATTAGTATGTGAGAAATTCCTATTCTGGTTTTCTATATTTTTTTTTTTTTTTTTTTTTTTTTGTAAACCCTATCTCTCTCTTTTTCTCTCTGAGACTTGTCCCTAGGTCAGCCCAAGTCACAGAGCCACACTGCAAACTTGATGATGATGGTTGTGTGGGCATCTGAATCCCTGAGAGAAAACCATCTATCTGGCCAAAGGAGATGAGGAAAACGATGTTTGTGGTCCAAAGAGTGTAAGGAAAAATTCCTGTTCAATTTTCTCTCTCTTTCCTCTTGCTGCATTATATTGAGGGGAGTCCCAATTGTGTGGAACGACAAGGCAGTGCAAGCAGAATCCAGTTTTTCCTGTTATTCTGGCAGGAAAAGCTAAGATAGGAGGCTCCCAGGAGCTGAGGAGTTCAAACAAGGCTGGGACTAGGATAATGCAAGGTAGGCACCTAAGGAGAAAATTTTAAGAGGTGTTAAAAAAAAATTCAATGATGATTATTAAGGAACAGTAAGGAAGACTTCATTCAGGACCGATAGGTGCAGTGACCACCATGATAATGGGATTTTGCAGTAGGGGAAAGAAATTGGACTCAACTTCAAATACAGCATGGGCCAGCAGGAATTCATATCTAAGGAGCAGAGTGAGGGTCAGTGGATGGAAAATTAACAAGAGGAAGCATCAGGTAAGGGAAATTCTAGCTAAACCAATCTAACAAGATTTATGCTAGGGTGATCAGATATCGCCTAAGGCAGGGTGGAGGAAGAGGAACTGGATCAGATATCAAAAGTGATCAGATAATGAGGGTGAAGGTTCATACTAAACTGACTTAGTAGGGTTCTTTGGTAAAACTGGATTTTACAAGGAAGTACACAAATGGGCAGAGGAGAAAGTTCAGGAACCTGACTAAAGTTTGGACAAGCAAAGAATCTTCATGAGAGGTCACTGGCTTTCAGGGCTGGTCAACTGCCAACACTGTACATGCATCACCTTGAGAGTGAGTGCTTCCTGAAACTTTGCACTCTAGGTGTCTCACTGTTAAGAAAAACTCTTGAATGCAACCAGAAGAAAAAAATGAAATCTTGGATAAAATTTTAAAAAATATGATCCAAATGAATATGGATTTTTCATCAGAAACTTTCAAAGCCAGAGGCAGCAAAAGAATATCTTTAAACTGTTGAAAGAAAAAAGTGTTTAAGTGTTTACCTAGAATTCTATATCCAGTGAAAATATCCTTCAAAATAAAGAAAAAATAAAGAAATTTTCAGATGAAGGAATTCTTATGAAGTTTCAGATGAAAAACCAACAAACCTTTTCTAAAATGAATGCAAAAGGAAGTTCTTCAGGTTGAAGAAAAATGATACCCTATAGAAACTTGGAACTTTAAGAATGAAGAAAAAGCAATAGCAATGGTAAATACCTGGGGAAATGTAATAGACTCTTTCTCCTCTTAAATTGTTAATTTCTCTTATGAGCACAAATAAATGAAACTAAAATAGAAAAACAACAGAGAAAACAATGATATCAAAAGCTGATCCTTTGAAAAGATTAACGAAATGTATAATCATCAAGAAAGGCTGATGAAGAACAAAGGATGAAGAGACAATTTACCAATATCAGGAATGAAAGCAGTGCATCACTAAAGACAGCACAAATATTAAAGTGATAAAAAGGAGTTACTACAAACAATCCCGTAAGTTCAACAACATAAATGAAATGGCCTGTGATGGTTCATACTGAGTATCAACTTGATTGGATTGAAGGATCCAAAGTATTGATCCTGAGTGTGTCTGTGAGGGTGTTGCCAAAGGAGATTAACATTTGAGTCAGTGGACTGGGAAAGGCAGACCCACCCTTAATCTGGGTCAGCACAATCTAATCAACTACCAGCACAGTTAGAATAAAAAGCAAGCAGAAAAATGTGAAAAGAGAGATGGGCCTAACCTACCATCCTACATCTTCTCTCGTGCCGGATGCTTTCTGCCCTCGAATATCAGACTCCAAGTTCTTCAGTTTTGGAACTCGGACTGACTCTCCTTGCTCCTCAGCCTGCAGATGGCCTATTGTGGGACCTTGTGATTGTGTGAGTTAATACTTCATAAACTTTGCTCTCTCTCTCTCTCTCTATAGAAATAGATATAGATATAGATATAGTTCTCTAGAGAACCCTAATACAGATTTTGGTACCAGGAGTGGTTTTAAAGGAACAGAATATTAGGATGGAGTTATTTCTTTGGTTTTGGGGTTTCTGGAGTTGGCTGCTTAATATGATTGGACCCAAAATTGCTAAGGACTATACTTCTAATAGCACAGAGGACACTGATAGTCCTTGGCATCAACTGTTTAGAGAGTTATGCAAAATAAATGCATTTGACATTCCTGATTCATCGCTCATGAGAGGCAAGGAGTTTAGTGACTCTGTACATAATATCTTTGACCATATGTGGAGAAACAAGAAACATCATGAAACTGATTGGTTCCTCCTAAGTTCAGTAGACAAAGTGATAAAAGAAAATGAGGAATTCAAGGATGCTATCTCCTGGCTTCAGAAGCAGATACTGAGCCCTCGATATGGCACCATTCCTTGGGGTGATCAGCCAGCTACCTGGAGGCAGGTTGATTGTATTGAACCTCTTCCATCATGGAAAGGGCAGAGGTTTGTGCTTACTGGAATAGACACTTACTCTGCTCATGGGTTTGCTGATCCTGCACACAATGTTTCTGCCAAGACTACCATCCATGGACTCATGGAATGCTTTCTCCACTGTTATGGTATTACACACAGCACTGCCTCTCACCAAAGCACTCACTTTATGGCTAAAGAAGTGTGGCAGTGGGCTCAGGCTCATGGAATTCACTGGTCTTACCATGTTCCCTAACACTCTGAAGCAGGTGGATTGATAGAATGGTGGAATGGCCTTTTGAAGTCACAATTACAATGTGAACTAGGTGACAATATTTTCCAGGACTGGGGGCAAAGTTCTCCAGAAGGCCATGTATGCTCTGAATCAGCATCCAGTATATGGTACTGTTTCTCCCATAGGCAGGATTCGTGGGTCCTGGAATCAAGGGGTGGAAGTGGAAGTGGCACCACTCACCATCACCCCTAGTGATCGCTAGCAAAATTTTTGTTTTCTGTTCCTGCAACGTTATGTTCATTCTCCTGGCCTAGAGGTCTTAGTTCCAGAGGGAAGAATGCTGTCGCCAGGAGACACAACGATTCCATTAAACTGGAAGTTAAGATTACCACCTGGACACTTTGGGCTTCTCCTACCTTTAAGTCAACAGGCTAAGAGAGTTATACTGTTGGCTGGGGTGACCCAGACTATCAAGATGAAACCAGTTCACTAGTCCACAATGGAGGTAAAGAGGAGTATGCATGGAATACAGGAGATCCACTGGGAATCTCTTAGTACTACTATGCCCTACGATTAAGGGCAGTGGAAAACTACAACAGCCTAATCCAGGCAGAACTGCAAATGACCCAGGTCCTTCCGGAGTGAAAGTTTGGGTCACTCCACTAAGAAGAAAACCACAACCTGCTGAGGTGCTTGCTGAAGGCAAAGGGAACACAGAATGGGTAGTAGAAGAAGGTAGTCATCAATACCAGCTACAACCACTTGACCAGCTGCAGAACCAAGGATTGTAATTGTCATGAGTATGTCCTTCTTTTGTTAAAAACATGTGTGTGCATGTATATACTTGTACTAAGAAAATATCTTCATTTTATTTCCTTTCTCCTTTATCATGACATAAGATTTATTGACTTCACATCAGCATTTAAGTATTGTTAACCTTATGTAATAGTATTTGGCTTGGGGATTGGGGTGTTTCCAGTTGTATGAAGGATAGTTGTATTATTTTAGGCATAACTATGACCTTATTATTGTCTTTATTTGAAGATTATGTATAATCTCAGGAGATGTGTATGGGTTCAAGTTGACAAGGGGTGGACTTGTGATGGTTAATACTGAGTGTCAACTTGATTGGATTGAAGGATACAAAGTATTGATTCTGGGTGTCTCTGTGAGGGTATTGCCAAAGGAGATTAACACTGGAGTCAGTGGGCTGGGAAAGGCAGACCCACCCTTAATCTGGGTCAGCACAATCTAATCAGCTGCCAGCACAGCTAGAGTAAAAAGCAGGCAGACCCATCCTGGTTAACATGGTGAAACCCCGTCTCTACTAAAAATACAAAAAATTAGCCGGGCATGGTGGCAGGTGCCTGTAGTCCCAGCTACTAGAGAGGTTAAGGCAGGAGAATGGTGTGAACTCGGGAGGCGGAACTTGCAGTGAGCCAAGATCGTGCCACTGCATTCCAGCCTAGGTGACAGAGCAAGACTCTATCTCAAAGAAAAAAAAAAAAAAAAAGTAAGCAGAAAAATGTGAAAAGAGAGATTGGCCTAGCCTCCCAGCTTACATCTTTTCCATGTGCTGGATGCTTCCTGCCCTCAAACAGTGGACTCCAAGTTCTTCAGTTTGGGAACTCAGACTGGCTCTCCTTGCTCCTCAGCCTGCAGATGGCCTATTGTGGGACCTTGTGATCACGTGAGTTAATACTTAATAAACTTTCCTTTATATATATTAGTTCTGTCCCTCTAGAGAACCTTGACTAATACATGGTCCAAAGGCCTTTAAAAACACAAACTACCAAAAGTAATTTAAGAAAAAATACATAACTGGAATTGTACTATAGCCACTAAAAAATTAAATTACTAGTTTAAAACCTTATAACAAACTCCAGTCCCAGATGATTTCACTTGCCAATTCTACTAAACATTTCTTCGTAGACTTTTCTTAAAGAAATTTCTTCATGTCCCTAAAGAAAGACATAAAATTTATACAATAACTATGATAAAAGAAAAAAGAAAAGAATACCTCCAAATTATTTCATGTGGCCAGCATTAGCTTGCTGCCAAATCCAAAGACAATACACAAGAAAAAAATCCAGGGCATTAATGTAAATTAAAAGCATAAAAATAGAGTTTAAAATATAAGCAAATAAAATCAAGCAATATATACAATGGATAATACATCATGACAAAATTGGGTTTATCCCAGAAATGCAAAGTTGTTTTAACATTCAAAATTCAATCAATGTAATTCATCATATTAGCAGACTAAAGAAGAAAACCTTACATGATCGTTTTAATAGATGCAGAAAAATCAATTGAGAAAATTCATATCCAGTAATGAAACTTTTGAAAAAAAAAACTCTCAGCAATGATGAATGCACAGGAAGTTATTTATCCTGATAAAAGTCATCTACCAACAAAATATGTAGTACATAACATATATTAATACATATATTAATGGTGAAAGACTAAATTTTTTTTTCTAAAATTAGAAATAAGGTAAGATAGGCCGGGCGCGGTGGCTCAAGCCTGTAATCCCAGCACTTTGGGAGGCCGAGACGGGCGGATCACAAGGTCAGGAGATCGAGACCATCCTGGCTAACCCGGTGAAACCCCGTCTCTACTAAAAAATACGAAAAACTAGCCGGGCCAGGTGGCGGGCGCCTGTAGTCCCAGCTACTCGGGAGGCTGAGGCAGGAGAATGGCATAAACCCAGGAGGCGGAGCTTGCGGTGAGCTGAGATCCGGCCACTGCACTCCAGCCCGGGTGACAGAGCAAGACTCTGTCTCAAAAAAAAAAAAAAAAAGAAAAAAGATCTAACCAGTGTCATTAAGTGAGGGGAAGAAAAAAGGTATATAAATTATAAAGAAGAAAGAAAATGCCCTCTGTTTGAAGATACTATGATTGCATATATCAAAAATCCAAGGGAATCTACAAAAGAGCTCCTAGAAATACTAAATGAGTTTAGCAAGGTACTAGGGTTCAAGGCCAATAAACAAAAATTAATAGTATTCCTATATATTAGCAATGAATAATTGGAAGTCAAAATCAGAAACAGTGCCATTTACAATAACACAATAAACAGATACATTTAACAAAATGTGTACAGAATCAATATGATGAAAAATACAAAACACAGATAAAAGCAATCAAAGATCTAAATGAAAAGATATATGATATCCATGGATTAGAAAAGTCCATATTTGTAATCATTTTTTTTCAACCTGATATATAGAATCAATGCAATCCCATGGAAATCCCACAGCCCTTTTCTAGGTATTGACAAGCAGATTCTAAAATTGATATGGGAAGGCAAAGATGCCAAAATGACCAAATTATTTCTGAAGAAGAAAAAAAGCCAGAAGATTCACATTACCTAAATTCAGGACTTACTATAAAGTGACAGTAATTGGCCAGGCATGGTGGCTCATACCTGTAATCCCAGTGCTTTGGGGGACAGAGACAGGAAGATTACTTGAAGTGAGGTCAGGAGTTTGAGATAGTAATTAAGACAGTATAGTACTAGTGAAAGGATAGCCACATAGGTAAATAAAACAGAACAGGCAGTTCATAAATAGACCCACTCATATATGGACAATTGATTTGTGGGATAATTAGAAAACAAATTTAGTGGAAAAAGGAGAGTCTTTTACTAAAGATGCTGGACCAACTGGATGTTCATATGTGTAAAAACAAATTCATCACACCCTGTATCTTACCTTTCCTATGAAAAATTAACTCAAAATAGATCTAGATGTAAAATGCAAAACTATAAAAATGTTAGAAAAAAATATAGGAGATCTTTGCACCCTTAGGTTAAACAAAGAGTTCTCAGATATGATACCAAAGGTGTGATTCATAAAAGGAAAATAATGAAAAATTGAAGTTTATCAAAATTTAAAACCTATGACCTATTAAAATACAAGCCATAGATGAGGAGAAAATATTTTCAAGTCATCTGTCTGACAAGGGACTTGTAAACAGAATCCACAAAAAATTCTTAAAACTTAACAATGAGAAAACAAACCACTCAATTTAAAAGTGGGCATAAGATCTGAACAGACATTTCACCAAAGCATATATGCAGATGGAAAATAAACTATAAAAAGATAATTAGCATCATTGAAAATATAAAGAGACACCACTATATATCTAATTGAATAGCTAAAATAAAAAAAATCTAATAAAATAAAGTGCAGTTAGGATGTGGAGCATTGGGAAATCTCATACATTTACTGGTAGTGGTAGCATCCAGACCAACATGGCTGAATAGGAAGAGCTCCAGTCTGCAGCTCCCAGCATGATTGACACAGAAGACCAGAGAAGACAGGTGATTTCTGTATTTCCAACTGAGGCACCTGGTTCATCTCATTGGGACTGTTTGGACAGTGGGTGCAGCCTGCAGAGGGTGAGCCAAAGCAGGGCGGGGCATCACCTCACCCAGGAAGCACAAGGGGTCTGGGGATTTCTCTTTCCTAGCCAAGGGAAGCCATGAGAGACTGTACCTGGAAAAACGGGACACTCCCACACAAAACTGTGCTTTTCCCATGGTCTTAGCAACTGGCAGAACAGGAGATCCTCTCCCATGCCTGGCTCAGTGGGTCCCACGCCCACAGAGCCTTGTTCACTGCTAGCACAGGAGTCTGAGATCCACCTGCGAGGCTGCAACCTGGCAGGGGGAGGGGTGTCTGCCATTGCTGAGGCTTGAGTAGGTAAACAAAGTGGCCAGCAAGCTCAAACTGGGCAGAGCCCTCTGCAACTCAGCAAGGCCTACTGCCTCTATAGACTCCAACTCTGTGGGCAGGGCATAGCTGAACAAAAGGCAGCAGAAACTTCTGCAAAGTTAAACATCCCTGTCTGACAGCCCTGAAGAGAACAGTGGTTCTCCCAGCATGGTGTTTGAGCTCCGAGAATGGATAGACTAGCTCCTCAAGTGGGTCCCTGACCCCTGTGTAGCCTAACTGGGAGACACATCCCAAAAGGGGCCAACAGACACCTCATACAGGCGGGTGCCCCTCTGGGACAAAGCTTCCAGAGGAAGGATCAGACAGCAATATTTGCTGTTCTGCAATATTTGCTGTTCTGCAGCCTCCACTGGTGATACCCAGGCAAATAGGGTCTGTGGTGGACTTCCAGCAAACACCAACTGACCTGCAAATGAGGGACCTGATTATAGGAGGAAAACTAACAAATAGAAAAGAATAGCATCAACATCAACAAAAAGGATATCCACAACAAAACCCCATCTCTAGGTCACCAATATCAAAGACCAAAGGTATATAAAACCACAAAAAAGGGGAGAAACCAGGGCAGAAAAGCCAAAAATTCCAAAAACCAGAGCTCCCCTTCTCCTCCAGAAGATTGCAGCTCCTCCCCAGCAATGGAACAAAGCTTAAAGGAGAATGACTTTGACAAGTTGACAGAAGTAGGCTTCAGAAGGTCAGTAATAACAAGCTTCTCTGAGCTAAAGGAACATGTTCCAATCCATCACAAAGAAGCTAAAAACCTTGAAAAAAAGGTTAGACGAATGGCTAACTAGAATAAAAAGCATAGAGAAGACCTTAAATGACCTGATGCAGCTGAAAACCATGGCACGAGAACTTGTGATGCATGCACAAGCTTCAATAGCTGATACAATCAAGTGGAAGAAAAGATATCAGTGTTGTGTTGAAGATCAAATTAATGAAATAAAGTGAGAAGACAAGATTAAAAAAAAAAGAGTGAAAAGGAATGAACAGAGCCTCCAAGAAATATGGGACCATGTGAAAATACCAAATCTACATTTGATTGGTGTACCTGAAAGTGATGGGGAGAATGTAAGCAAGTTGGAAAACACTCTTCAGGATATTATCCAGGAGAACTTCCTCAACCTAGCAAGGCAGACCAACATTCAAATTCAGGAAATACAGAGAACACCACAAAGACACTCCTCGAGAAGAGCAACTCCAAGACACATAATTGTCAGATTCACCAAGGTCTAAATAAGGCAAAAATGTTAAGGGCAGTCAGAGAGAAAGGTTGGGTTACCCAAAAACAGAAGCCCATCAGATTAACAGCAGATATCTCGGCAGAAACTCTGCAAGTCAGAAGAGAGTGGGGGCCAATATTCAACATTCTTAAAGAAAAGAATTTTCAACCCAGAATTTCATATCCAGCCAAACTAAGCTTCTTAAGTGAAGGAGAAATAAAATCCTTTACAGACAAGCAAATGCTGTGAGATTTTGTAACCACCAGGCCTGCCTTACAAGAGCTCCTGAAGGAAGTACTAAACATAGAAAGGAACAAAAGGTACCAGTCAGCCACTACAAAAACGTGCCAAATTGTAAAGACCATGGATGATATGAAGAAACTGTGACAATTAATGGGCAAAATAACCAGCTAACATCATAGTGACAGGATCAAATTCACACATAACGATATTAACCTTAAATGTAAATGGGCTAAATGCCCCAATTAAAAGACACAGACTGGCAAATTGGATAAAGAGTCAAGACCCATCAGTGTGCTATATTCAGGACACCCATCTCACATGCAAAGACACACATAGGCTCAAAATAATGAGATGCATAGGCTCAAAATAAAGAGATGCAGGAAGATATACCAAGCAAATGGAAAGCAGAAAAAAAAAAAAAAGGAGAGGTTGCAATCCTAGTCTCCGATAAAACAGACTTTAAACCAACAAAGATCAAAAGAGACAAAGAAGGCCATTACATAATGGTAAATGGATCAATTCAACAAGAAGAGCTAACTATCCTA
>NW_012117043.1:9153302-9212891 GCF_000951035.1 Colobus angolensis palliatus | reverse complement strand
ATAAACTAGGTATTGATGGAATGTATCTCAAAATAATAAGAGCTATTTATGACAAACCCACAGCTAATATCATACTGAATGGGCAAAAACTGGAAACATTCCCATTGAAAACTGGCACAAGACAGGGATGCCCTCTCTCACCACTCCTATTCAACATAATGTTGGAAGTTCTGGCCAGGGCAATCTGGCAAGATAAAGAAATAAATGGTATTCAATTAGGAAAAGAAGAAGTCAAATTGTCCCTGTTTGCAGATGAATGATTGTATATTTAGAAAACCCCATTGTCTCAGCCCAAAATCTCCTTAAGCTGTTAGGCAACTTCAGCAAAGTCTCAAGATACACAATCAATGTGCAAAAATCACAAGCATTCCTATACACCAATAAGAGACAAACAGAGAGCCACTCCCCAGGCATTTACCCAAGAAACATAGAATGAGTTCATGAGTGAACTCCCATTCACAATTGCTACAAAGGGAATAAAATACTTAGGAATCCAATTTACAAGGGATGTGAAGGACCTCTTCAAAGAGAACTACAAACCACTGCTCAAAGAAATAAAAGAGGACACAAACAAATGGAAGAACAATCCATGTTCATGGATATCAATATCAGGAAAATGGCCGTACTGCCCAAGGTAATTTATAGATTCAATGTCATCCCCATCAAGCTACCAATGATTTTCATTGCAGAATTGGAAAAAACTACTCTAAAGTTCATATGGAACCAAAAAAGAGCCCACATAGCCAAGACAATCCTAAGCCAAAAGAACAAAGTGGAGGCATCATGCTACCTGACTTCAAACTATACTACAAGTCTACAGTAACCAAAACAGCATGGTACTGATACCAAAACAGATATATAGACCAATGGAACAGAATAGATGCCTCAGAAATAACACTGCACATCTACAACCATCTGATCTTTGATAAACTAGACAAAAACAAGAAATGGGGAAAGGATTCCCCGTTTAATAAATGGTGCTGGGGAAACTGGCTAGCCATACGTAGAAAGCTGAAAGTGGAACCCTTCCTTACACCTTATACAAAAATTAATTCAAGATGGATTAAAGACTTAAATGTTAGACATAAAATCATAAAAACTCTAGAAGAAAACCTAAGCAATACCATTCAGGACATAGGCATGGGCAAAGGCTTCATGACTAAAACACTAAAAGCAATGGGAACAAAAGCCAAAATAGACAAATGGAATCTGATTAAAATAAAGATCTTCTGCACAGCAAAAGAAACTACCATTAGAATGAACAAGTAACCTGAAGGACAAGAGAAAATTTTTACAATCTACCCATCTGACAAAGGACTAATATCCAGAATCTACAAAGAACTTAAACAAATTTACAAGAAAAAAACAAACAACCCTATCGAAAAGTGGGCAAGAGATATGAACAGAAACTTCTCAAAAGAAGACATTTATGCAGCCAACATACACATGAAAAAATGCTCATCATCCCTGGTCATCAGAGAAATGTAAATCAAAACCACAATAAGATATCATCTCACACCAGTTAGAATGGCAATCATTAAAAAGTCAGGAAACAACAGATGTTGGAGAAGATGTGGAGAAACAGGAAAGCTTTTACACTGTTGGTGGGAGTGTAAATTAGTTCAACCATTGTGGAAGACAGTCTGGTGATTCCTCAAGGATCTAGAACTAGAAATAACATTTGACCCAGTGATCCCATTACTGGGTATAAACCCAAAGGATTATAAATCATGCTACCATAAAGACACATGCACACGTATGTTTACTGCAGCACTATTCGCAATAGCAAAGACTTGGAACCAACCCACATGTCCATCAGTGATAGACTGGATTAAGAAAATGTGGCACATATACACCACAGGATCCTATGCAGCCAAAAAAAACAATGAGTTCATTTCCTTTGCAGGGACATGTATGAAGCCAGAAACTATCATTCTCAGCAAACTATCACAAGGACAGAAAACCAAGCACCGCATGTTCTCATCATAGGTGGAAACTGAACAATAAGAATACTTGGACACAGGGCAGAGAACATCACACACCAGGGCCTGCTGGGGGCTGGGGCAAGGATAGCATTAGGAGAAATACCAAATGTAGATGATGAGTTGATGGGTGCAGCAAATCAACACAGTACATGTATACCTATGTAACAAACCTGCACATTGTGCACATGTACCCTAGAACTTAAAGTATAATTAAAAAAAAAAAAAGAAAGAAAAAGCCATGCAATCACTTTGGAAAATAGTTTGATAATTTCTTATAAACTATGTTCTTATAATTAAATATATATGTGCCATACTACATAATAGTGTCACTCCCCAGGTATTTACCCAAGAAATATAGAAACTATGCTAACAGAAAAATTTGTATGCAAATATTTATCAGTTTTTTGGTAATTCATAATTACCAAAAACTGGAAACAACAGAGACGTCCTTCAACTTGTGAATGAATTAATGAATAAATAAACTGTATGCAGTCACCAAATGGAATACTTTTCAGTAATGAAAAGGAATGAACTGTTGACTCTCACAACAATATGGATCAATTCCAATTTTGCTAAGCAAAACAACAAAAATTAAAAAGTCATACTCAAAAAACTCCATATTATATGGTCTTATTGTATGACATTCTGAATAGGAAAAACTGTTGGCACAGAAAAGAAATCTGTGTTTGCTGAAGTTTGGGGCTAGATGAAGAAGTTTTGACAACAAGGGGGTAATAAAGAAAATTTTTTTTTTTGGTAATAGAACTATTCCGTGTTTTGAGTGTAATAGTGAATGTACAACTCCATGCATAGAATTTATACCACAGAGTGAATTTTACTGCATGTAGCTTTTTTTAAACACCTACATACTCCTGAACATACAGAAAAGTGAAAGATAGACCATTAACACTTGATCTCCAGAAAAAGTTAACAGAAAACATACCCAAACACCAGGTCTCTAGACCATTGTGAGAACATTAACATCTAGCTTTTGCAAAAATTTTCATAATGGCATATGAAATTAAATTAACAGTCAATGTTTCCATACCTAGTTTTAACCTTTAACTCAAAATGTATTTGATTTAATCCAATGATAAAGCTCATCGTGCAGAGAGAACATTTAATTTTGCCCTCTTAGAATCACCGCACTTCTGAATAAAATATTTGGAGGCACTTAATGGAAAGGTGTTAAGTTCATTGACTTTGTTATTATTACCATAATTAAGGCAAAATATACCCAGCTAAAAAGTTCTTGCCAAGATAATGAACATTTCTTAATTACCTCGGTGTTTGTAGCAAACCAACTTTATGTTAAACTCAAGTTTCCCTTGTCACACTAAGCACTTAATCAGAAAGAAATTTAAAAGGGAATCCTAGCATTTGAGAAATTGGAAGAAACTACAGGGGTCACAGAATCAGATCAAGTCCCTCATTTTACAAACTTGAAATACTGTCTTTGTATTTTACTTATTTTATGATATAATGTTTTGACATCCTAATAAAAATCTTTCTGGCAGGAGAGACCCTTCCTCCCAACCCCAAGCCAATTCTTAGCAATACAAAGGGCTCAGCTGAAAGCACAACTTTGATGTGCAAACCAACAAATCCAGAGCCATACCTTCTCTATCAGGCCATTGCACATCAGGAAGCAATATTCCTCTTACTTAACCATCCCAGAGTGAGGTATCAGGCGCTTACAGAACACCCTTAACCCTATATCCCAAAGTCCACTGAAATTGTTCAAACCTGTCAATACAAAATTATTCACCCTGCACTGCTTTGTCTTTCCCACCATACCCCATGACCCAAGTGCTCCTTTTGTTCTAGTCTTTAGCCTCCTGACAGCTTCAGTATCTTTCCCATGTGGCCCTGCATGTTGTGCTGTGCCTCCTGTCTTTAGGACTTGTGAGTATAACAAACTCTGCTTTCCTCTGAACCTCTCTTGTGTCTCCTCTTGGGGCCAGATTTGACTGACCGTTTCATAAAAGAGTACAAAACTGTCTTACCTTGTAAAATGTGCGATACAGAGCTTAAGCTCTTATGACAATTACAGATGGTTTCAGACTAGAACATGAAACTTGAAACATCTGCATATGAAATAGGCAGAGAAGAAGAACCGGCCGAAATAATCTTAAAATATATTAATCTACTGACTTTGCTTTAAAAATGTGTGGACTTTGTTGGAGCATTTTATAATCACTTCTGGTTCTGTAGATTGGCATAGAACTCAGGGTGATGTTTTCTGCAAACATGCAAAGGACAACAAACCCCACCCGAACCCTACACCCTCATACTCCCATCCCAGGCCTAGTACTGTCTGCACCAATGAGACAAGGTTTTTGTGGCATCCCAGGAAATAAAGTCACAGAAGGAGAATGGCAGATGACCTAAAAGCATATGAGAAGACTCTCTTGATAATAATAATTTTCAACTTTTGCTCATCTCTCTGATGGAGGACAGAAGTAAATGTGTATTCCTAGAGAGGTTAGGGCACAGCCCAAAGTACACTGCAGAAGTACAGAGTTTCCTGAAAACATTGTTATTTTTAAAATCCATGTAAAATTTGAACTCTGCTTCACAATTTACCAGTGATTGTTTTAATATCCAAATAAAAATTTCCACAAAACAAAAATCACCCATTTCTAGGAAATTCCCCAAGTTTGCTAAATATAAGTACTGTTTATCCTTTAGCTCTTTGGATTATTTCCTCCAAGCACACATACTCCAATGTAATAAGCAGGAAAAATTGTGTTATAAACACACACACAACACACACACACAACATACAACACAATAATCTGATGAAACTGGGATTTCTCTGAATTATGGAAGCAGAGGTAGGTCCATGCTAGCACACACGTTCGCATAGAAGGATCAACAAAAGCATTACACTTTATTTTGCAATGTTTAATCTTTTTCTCCTTTAAGAGAAAGTCCTTCTTCAGTGTCTCCTAGACATTGGCAACCCTGGACAAGTGTGACAACTCTCAGTATTCACTCCATAAAATTGTGAATTGCTTTTCCCAGAAGAAGTGACTACGAGAGCCCAAAAATCTTGGCAGATTAGAAAATGACTCTGAGAATAGACGCATCTTAAAGTCTTATCCACATATTGCAGGAAATAGAAGGTGAGCATTAAGATAGGTTGACACTTTCCTTTTTAAAAAGAAGGGAAAATAACATTGAAGAACGTATTATGTGCAAAGTACTGCATTAGGGCACTTTATATTCAATACCTCATTTATTCTCCATTGCAAACTTATCCCTATGTGTCTGTGTTGAATATATTTTTCCAGATGACCCCACTGAACCTGAGCTTTAGGTCAACACAGCAATTTAGAAACAGAGGTAGGGTTTGACTTCCATTCCCCCATACCCCCAAACCTTTATGTGTTACAACAGAGCCTATGTATCTGTCACACTATGCTCCTCTTTTATTGGGCCACAAAGATCACATTTGCTATCACTGGGCAGGTGGAATAGTAATCTTTTGCCCTGCATCAGATTATTTGTCTTCAGAACAAACTTCTAAATTCAGCTTTGACTAGAAATCATTCAAAGCTGTCTACGGTGATTGTCTTCCTCATATTATTTGGAGAAATCAATTTGACATTATCTAGGAACACTGAAGAAACACATACTATATGACCATACTATAATTCCATTTTTGGGTATGTACTTCAGAGAAATGCAGACAAATATTCACCAAGATCCTTGCTTAAGAATGTTGATAACACTACTGTTTGCCATAGCTCCAAACTGAAGACAGCCCAAATGTCCATTGACAGTAGGATAGGTAAATAAATCATAGTAATTCATACAACTCCATTGAGAAACACGATGCAAGAATAAAAATTAATTAGGCACACATCATGAATTCATCTTTCAATCATAATGTTAAGCAAAAAAAAAAAAAAAGACATAAAAGAATTCTTACAGTATGCTTTGTATTACATAAAGTTAAAAAACATGCAAAACTAAACTATATCATTCAGGAATGCTTGCATATGTGGTTAAACAACTTTTTGAATCAACGGATTAATTACCATAAAATTAATTAAGGGAGATATTCTGAAGGGAGAGAAGGTAGTCTAATAGGGCAAGGCCTCACAAAAATGGCTTACTACTTAACTTGGGTTGTGATTACACAAGTATTTACTTCTATAATGATTACGCACTTTTCCATATGTGTGTTTTATTTCATAATTGCAAAATGTTTACAAAATTGAACATTCAAAAACTAAAATTCTTGGGAAGTCATTTCAGTCTACCGTATAGTAAACTCTAATGTCTCAATTCCTCACACTTTAGCTATTCAGGTGCTGAGAAGGTTAATATTGCATATGAGAATAAGATCAACATGAGGACTACATAAAATAAAACAGTTTCTGAAATTATTTGAACTAGAAAATAAATATACATGTAAGACTATATGCAGATTAAACAACAGAATTCACATTTATTGAATGCCACATATGTGCCAAGACAGAAACACACTAATGCACACAGGAATTTATCAGCAATATAAGTAATACATCAGCCTTTTCCCTCCTCTACATAGGGAAAAAATCAGTACCAAGGTAATTGTATGTGATGAGTGCTTATACACAAAGACCTCCAAGAGGTAAGTTTTCATCTAAATTTTAAAGAACAGGTACGCCTTGACAAAGAAAGTAAAGGGGCATTCACCATGGAGAAGTATGACACAGATCTAGCAGGAGTTAGTGTCAGCCAAGATTGAGTATGGAATATTGACTTGGCTGGAGTAGAGTAGCTATAGTATAAAGTGATATTTGTGATATAAATAGTATCAAAGAGAATCAAGTGAGGTTGGTTGTGTGTGTGTGTGTGTGTGTGTGTGTGTGCACAGAGACCCCTTGAAAAATTAAGAGGCTGGACATGGTGGCTCATGCCTGTAATCCAAACACTTTGGGAGGCTGAGGAAGGAGGATCACTTGAGGCTGGGAGTTCAAAACCAGCCTGAGCAACAGAGTGGACCCCATCTCTACTAAAAAGAAAAAAGAAAAAAAAAATGCTGGGCATAGTGGCACACATCTGCGGTCCTAGCTACTCGGAGGCTGAAATGGGAGGATCCCTTGAGCCCAGGAGTTTGAGGCTACAGTTAGCCAAGATGACGCCACTACACACCAGCCTGGGAGACACAGCAAGATCTTATCTCAAAAAAAAAAAAAAAGTAAGAAAGAAAAGAAAGAAAGAAAAATTAGTAAGAAAAAGACAAACATCCTTAATCTTAAAATACACAGAGACTGGCTGGGCACAGTGGCTCACACCTGTAATCCCAGCACTTTAGGAGGCCCAGGCAGGCAGATCACCTGAGGTTGTGAGTTTGAGACCAGCCTGACCAACATAGAGAAACCCCATCTCTACTAAAAACACAAAATTAGCCAGGAGTGGTGGCACATGCCTGTAATCCCAGCTACTTGAGAGGCTGAGGCAGGAGAATCGCTTGAACCCAGGAGGTGGAGGTTGTGGTGAGCCAAGATCATGCCATTGCACTCCAGCCTGGTCAACAAGAGCAAAACTCTGTCTCAAAAAAAGACAAAAAAAAATACACAAAGACTGGAGTAGATTTTTCGCAAAAGAGGATTTCAAAAAGCCAATAAGCATATTAAAACATGCCCACCTTAATTAATTAGCAAAAAAAACATACAAACTAGAGCTAAACTGAGTTCCCACCATACACCCATCAAATTGACTAAAATGAAAAAAATCAACAATCCCATGTACTGATAAGGACATGGAACAAATGGAACTTTCTCACTGCCGAGCCAGGTGTCAGAGCCCCGGCATCAGAAAGTGGTTGACTCATAGGAAGAAATAAGAATTTACTGATGACAGTGTAGGGTTGAAAAGGAAAGTTTTGTTAGATAGACACTGCAGAAGAGTGCAGCAGGGCACCTAAGCAAGAGACGACTGAGCGTGTCTCGATGGACTTTTCCTTAGGGATATTTATGGATCTTAAACGGGAGCTTCAGGGTAATATGAACTATGTTGGTTACATAAGTCATGATAAATGATTACATTTGTAGATATTTTGGTGCCTTGACATCAGCAATGGTTGCACATTGAGTTTGGACATGTATGCATTTCAGAGATGTATAGAAATTCCAGTCACTTATAAATCTTGGAGAAAGAAACCAGGTGTTGGCTTCAGATCATAAGGAAGCGTAATTACTTCTAAATTACTCAGATAAGGAGTTTTGCCTCTGGATGGTCTGCTTGGTAGCCACTTGGTGATCTTTGCTCTCCTCACTCACTTTTCTGGTAGTCCTGTAAATTGGAATAACTTTGGAACGTGTTTGGTAGCATCTACCAAAGCTAAACATATGTCCCATGACCCTGCAGTCCTGCTCCTGTATATATATTCAACAGAAATTAGTTCCATGCCCACAAAAGACTTGCACAGGAATGTTGACAGCAATTTTATTCAAATAGCCAAACACTGGAAATGACCCAAATTGTTCATCCACGGTAAAAAAGAGCAAATAAATGATAGTATAGTCATGTAATGAAATACTGGAGGGCAACAAAAAAGAACAAGTTACTGATTATATAACTATATAAATGAATCTCACAGATAAAATGTTAAATGAAAGAAGTCAGACTTTACTTAAAGAGTATATATTTACATATGATATACATTCATAAAACAGGATTTCATTTCCATGTATTTGATGTTTAAAAACAAAAACTTGTCTGCAGCCACAGAAGTCAGAACAGTGGTCAGCTTTGGTGGGAGAAAACCTACCCAGGCGAAGGCACAATGAATCATTCTGGGCTCCTACACATGTTCTATATCTCGATCTAAGTGGTAGTTACATAGTTACACACATGCAAAAATGTATTGGGCTGTACACTTAGTATTTATAACTTACTTTAGTTATACCTCAAGAAAAATAAATGTAAAGACTGTAGCATCCAAAACAAAAAATATCAAAAGAAGTGAACGAAAAACTGCAGGTCTGGCAAGAGGGTAAATGAATTATTTATTTTCCCATAAAGCATTAATGCTTCCCTTTACATTTTTATGTTGGCCATGTAATTATTAAAATTTTATAAAAGAAGATTTTTAATCACATATATCCCCACTTATAAGTCAACCCTAAAACGTGTACTCTTTTTATTTATTCCTATTCCCTTGCATATCCTTTTCCATTGATCTGTATACAACATTACATAAGAAGTCATTCTGGACACAAATTCTATATAGAAGAAATCAGGATTTGCAATCAGAGAATCTAATTTGAATCCTTGCTGGGCTATTTATTAGTTGTGTGATCTCAGCCAAATTACCTAATCTCTCTAAATCACTGTTTGCTCACTTATAAAAGGGAAGAAAAATGTTCTCTACCTCACAGAATTGTTGTGAGAATTAAATTAGATAATGTGTATTTATAAACACTGCTCAAAGTATTGGTAATTTACATTAATATTGGTGATTGCAGTGTGGATACAATTCTTCATTCTGCTCTTCTCATTTCCTCTATAATTAGCATCTCCACAATAGTACATAATCTACATAGTGGCCTACCTAATTTCCATGCCCTCCTCATTTTACCAACAGGAACTCAGTTTTATTTGAGATTGGCACTGTGCCCAGCCTAGTGATAAATCATGATTGATCTACACCAATGATGGCAAATCTGTTTCCTACTTTCCCAGCCTTCCTTGCAGCAGGGCGTGGGGTCATGTGACTAAATTCTGGCACTGAAACCTAAGGGGAAATGCACTGGGGGAGAAAGAGTGCTTCTGATAAGGCATTCATTTTACTGGCAAAAGGAACAGACCATGCTGGCCCTCCCTTTCTCCCACTTCTTTCTGTCTTAAACCCAGAGGCACCATTTAGAACTGTGGAAGTCATCTTGCATATGCAAGAGAAATGCT
This sequence comes from Colobus angolensis palliatus, assembly GCF_000951035.1. Lineage (NCBI taxonomy): Eukaryota > Metazoa > Chordata > Mammalia > Primates > Cercopithecidae > Colobus > Colobus angolensis. The sequence goes on along the minus strand of NW_012117043.1, from coordinate 9,203,001 downwards.
TAAGAATTTCAGAGACACCAGCCCTTGATGCACCTGTGGCCACCTACCTCTGGACTTCTTGTTACGTCAGAAAAATAAATTCAAGTTTCTAGAAGCCATTGTTAAGGTTTCTGTTATTGCAGTTGAAAACATTCCAAACTAATATAATGGTTTCAATGTCTTTGGAAAAGTTCGTCAACTTCATATAATGAAATTAGTCATTTACTTTTTGCCAGAAATGTACATTGTTTAGTTCCACAAACATTTACAGATAGTCTTCTATGTATCAGTTATCTGGGTTACTGAATAAATAAGACACATTCCTTCCCATGAAGGAACTGACAGTGTTTTCAATCTTGCTCTATGAAAAAAAAATTTCCAAGCTGAAAATCATTATGCATACAGTTTCTTTGGGGGTTATTTACATAAGAAAAAAATACTCTCGCCCCATCCACCCACTGTTCTCCCAATGACTTTCTACTGGTTTCTGGAACACACCAAGCTCATTTCATTTTAGTAAATCTTCATTAGCAGAATATTTTTTCTCCAGATCAATGCTAAACTGGCTGTTTCCTGTCACTGAGATCTCAAACTAAATGCCCCTTCCTCAAAATGGCCTTTCCCTTCAATCACACAAATGCAATCATCCGTCATAGCATCCTTTTTAATTCTCTGCAGAGTACTTATGATATCATATTTTTCTTGCTTATTGATTCCTTTTTGTTGTTGTTTACTCCTGCACCTCCACCCCACTGCTAAAATACAAGCAAACTGTGAGAAATCATTGTGTTTTGACTACCTCTGCAACCCCTAGAACAGGGGTCAGCAAACCACAGGATTCAGCTAAAGCCAGCCAGCTGCCAGTTTTGTAAATAAAATTTCATTCAAACATGGCTATGTGTACTAGTTACCATATCATATATGGCTGCCTTTGTGCTACAAGGACAGAGCGGAATAGTTGCAACAGAGACTAGATGTCCCATAAAGTCTAAAGTAGTTGCCATCTGGTCTTTTACAGAACAAGTTTCTGGATCTAGATCTAGAAGAATGCCTCACACAAAATAAGCACTTAATAAATTCCCAAGAAACATTAACATTTTGTCTCAAAGGCTGTTATCATTCTGTAGGTATATTTGTTTCCAATGATGCTATCAGTCCTGTTTCAGCAGGATTGCTCTTTACTGGAATTGCTTCATTGACAGGAATTCCACACCAGACTTGCAGAAGGAACAACTCATCACCTTGGATCAGAGGATTAAAGGTTTAGCACAACATTCTGCAAATCGCAGGGACATCTCAAAGGCAGAATCAAATGTCTTTCTCACATTTAGGTTAGCAGCACAAATCAGATTTCACTTGCATTTTTTTTTTTTTTTTGCACATCATTTCATTCTTAGGCTATATTCCATCATGGACATACAGCCATATGATTGGTTTTGGTTTGTTGGTTAAACTTTTAGGTTCAGTAGTCCATGTGCAGGTGTCACAGGATCCTTAGGGTGCTGTTTTTCCAGCCAGAAACCTTTGTGGCCAGTGGCACCTTTGCCCGAATTTTGCTTGGGCCCACTGGGCTTGTTCCACCCATTTGACCCAGCAGGCTGTGTTCAGCTTGTGCTACTGGCCCAGATCTCATGCCTGCCAAGGGCAAGCCAGGTGGGGAGCAGTGAGGTGTATGTGAGTGAGCATGGGGTCCAGCCACTGCACACAGCAAGGCATGCCAGCTGCAGTGGGGCAGGAAGTTCCAGGCTCCAGCACAGGCCATGGCTTTGTGTAAGGCAGTGGCTAGATCAGGCCTACCAAGAGCAGCTCCCACTGTGGGCACCAGGAAACACAGTAGCACCCAGAAGATTAGAGCTGTCAGGAACTGCAGAGCCCCAAAGAAGCTGTCATAGCTTTGGCTCAGGGAGACTCTAGGTCTGGGTTCCCTAAAGGGCTGCAGCTCTTCTCTCCTTCCCATTGCCCACAATGTGACAAGTAAGGGGCATGTTCTCACCCTATTTGTGTTATAGCACTTTCAGTCCCACCATTCAGCGAGTCCTGAGTTCTTGTCCCCCGTCCAGGAAGAATGAGGTAGGCAGACAACTGGAGGGTCAGCAAAGCAGAGAGGGGCTTCATGGAGCAACAGAACAGCTCTCAAGAGACCTGGAGTTGGTGGCTCCTTTCTGCAGCTGGTAGTATGGACATCTCTGTGAGGCTGGCAGAGTCCTGGGCTTTTATGGACTTAGGAAGAGGGAAAGTGCATGCTGATTGGTCCATAGGTGGCGATGGGCACTGGAAAAAGCATCACAGTTCTCACTTCGGGCCACAGGCCCTTCCTGGCTTGAAGATGGGGCTTCATCAGAGACCTGCCTCTTTCCACCCAGAATCTTCTCTTTATCTTGCTACCATCAATCATATCATCCCTTTTCCAGTACCCAGGCTGTTTGTGCAGAGGGGAGCCTGCAGGCCCACACCCAGCCACCCTCAGCCCCACCTCAGCTTCCCTCTCATGCTTGTCAGTGCCCAAAGTCTGAAAGGGGCCAAGGCAGCAGGGGGCTGGGTTACAACAGCACCTGGGCTTGGCCTCAACTTTGCTCCTAAATTGGAGCAGGCATGGCGAGAGGCCAGGCAACAGGAGCAGGCACTTTCTAGCTTGCAGGGGCAGGGAGGCTTCCTGGGTCTCAGGGAGTACAGGGATGCCTGGGTCCACAGTCATGGCTAGGAAGCAGCAGCTGTGCCCGGGAGGGTGGGGCTGCCACCCCACAAACTCAGGAAGGCAGTGGAGCTTCCTCCTGTTCCCAGTCCATGGAACATGCTGTTGGTGTCTTCACAGTGGCCACTTCAGACAGGCCACTGCTACCATCACAGGTTTGTTATACAGGTAAACTCACGTAATGTGGGTTTGTTGTACTGGTTATTTCATCACCCAGGTACCAAGACTAATACCCAATAGTTATTAGATCTTCATTTGTCAACCCAAATTATACTACCGACAAGTGAAATATCTAAATTTTTTATCACTGACAATTAAAATTGTGTTCTAAATAATATCAACGTCTTCATTTGATTTTCCAAAAAACAATAGGTTGCTCTTTAATTCAGATTATTTTCATGCATTTTCATGCTTTTTTTATCACTGAAATTAAGTAAAACAGCTCTGAGCCCAAGTTAGAGAAGCAGCTCCCATATCCATTAGTCACTTTTTTGTTTTTGCTTCTTAGGAATATAACTTCTAATAAGTTTTGACATTAAATATTGAAAGCTTAATTCTCAGAGGACTGATTTTGAAAATACATTTCCCATATTTTTCCTTGCTGCTGAGACCTTAGAGTGCACTACTAGGTGTATCCAGGGCAGTTCCAGTGACAGTTTATCTTTGGCAGGTTGTGGGGTATGGATAGGGTTGGGAAGAAGTTGCATGCAAAACTAGTTGTATTGTGAGCACACTAATAAGCTCCTCTTCCAGCCACCACAGAACCTCCATGAAAACCTCTAGGATTATGGATAAGGTTTCAGAGTCTCTCTTTTGGGGATCTATTGCTTATGTCCCAGACCAAATCAATCTGTTCTGCTTTTCTTTTCCCCAAATCTGCCTCTTTGACATCTACCTGATTTATGCCACTGCCAAGTCCTTTCAGATTAAGGTTTTGTTTAGTGTCTGAGCTTCACTCCTATGCATTATCTTTGTGTCCACTTTATTTTTATGACCTGTGGCCCTCAGGGTAGACTCATCCTGTGACCACATTCCCAGATTCTTGTTCTGTGGGACTTGGAAAGGGAGTTACAACATCCAAATCAATATGCAGAAAGCTGATCTAGTCTCAAAGAATAGAGTTCAATGTATTGCAGAAGCTTATTGTCCCCTGTGGTAGAGACAGTACAGCTCATTCTGCACTCTCCAGAAATGTGATGAAAACAAACAGAAAAATAACCAATGACTCGCTGCAACCCCTGCTCTTTAATATTTCAAGAATTGTCATATTAAACTTCAGACTCTCAAAGTATAAATAAAACAAGTAGTTGGAAAGATCACTGTCTTCAAAGGACTCAAAAATTTTTAATTAATGCTGCATTATGCAATACATTTTGAAACTATAATCTTTGGTGATGATTTCATTCAGCGTTTTCATAATTTCTATTTGGTATGTTCATGTGTTTGTGTGTTTCCTTCATATATTCTGCAGATATTTCAAATAAATACTCACTTCAAATCTCTAGACCCAATCATTTCGGAATAAGTTATCACTTGGCATAATCATAGATTACCGTGTTATTTCCCATAGTAGATTACTACATGGTTCACTAATCCTGTGAGATGCTCTAAGTTTAAGACAGAAATTATCTTATCAAGTACTGTTATACACTTAGGAAATTCTGGATTCTATACCACTCTCTTCATCAGTGCCTGTGAACTGCAATAGTAAAGAAATCTGTTTGTTTACCTGCCATTTCCCAAAATTATTTAGCTATAAACTTTATTTTAAATATTTATTAACATTCCATAGATCACACTGTGGGAACGGAGGGTCTATTTCAGCTGAGCAAGTTCAAATGCCTTCAATGTCCAGGTGTGTAAAAAAAAGTAGAAAGCAGTCTGGTATAAGACAAGAGGGAATGAGGGATGTGGAACTAGTGGGGAAACTTTGCACTCCCAAAGGCTTTCAAGTCCGAAGTACTGAAAACAAATGATAGACTGAGAGAGAGAAAGAGACAAAGAGAGAGAGAGAGACCAGTAAACAAATCTTTTAGTCAACTGAAGCACAACTATGGAGAATATTCAGCTCTTAAGCCACTAGTTTTCAACTCCTAACCTCAACCATCCTTAATATAACAAGTGAGAATGAGAGTCTCAGAAGAAATAATTTATCCAGTCCACCCTAGAATTGTGGTTCTTTTTTTTATTTCAAACTGGGTATGATCTAGGGGCTCATGTCATTACCAAGCACCTGTCATTGCATTAGGCACTAATTATGTTATTCATTCCTATTTTATAGATAATAAAATTATTTCATCTGCCCAAGGCAGGCAAAACAAAGCTGGAGTCTGCTCTCAGATCTCTCTCTGCCAAAGCCTATGTTCTCCTCATTATGTTATGCTTCCAATCTGGCATGACAGGGATGTGTCACTTCATGTGACACGAGTAACACATATGGCAAGTAACAGAATCTTTAACTATTGTGTTGGGCCTGACAGAGTTGAATAACCACACATTTTCCAAAAAGAATCAACTCACATTGATAACCATGCATTTTCCAAAAGGAATCAATGCACAGGTCCTAAAAAAAAAAAAAACAGCAACAATTGGTAGAAGTATCATTGTTAAACACCTATAATGGACTAAGCCCATATTATTAATGTTATGTTATTCATATTATCTCCATATTATATGCTGTGATAATATTATTCATATTATTTCCTGTCAACACAACACCCTTCAAAAAAAGGTATTACATTTTTGATGAAAAATAAAACTGACTGTGAGAAAGGTTAGGTAAATTTTCAAAGTGACAGAGCTTTAATAGCTGGAATCTGATCACCCTGCTTTTTCTTAGGACAAAACTCCCTCTTATGTTGTAAACCTAGGCTTTGGAATAGGAAAGTTATTTTTTTTTATTCCTTTAGTAGGACATGTCTATATTCAAAACCACTTCTTTCATTCAAGTAGTCCCTGACAATTTAAATATTTCTTTAACATACATAATCTCATTTGATTCTACTAATGGTTTTTTGGTAGAAAAGGCAGATTTCAAACCCCCCAAATTCCAGCTGCAGAATCTGAGACTCAGTGAAGTTGAAATGTGTGTAGAACAGAGCCTGGGCACAAACCCAGGTTTTCTGATTTTCATCATCATTCATGATTCCCAACACGCTGCACAGAGGCACGTTACTTAGTTCACATTTTACATGTGGGCAGAGGCCCAGAGAAATTGCAAGTCACAGGTAAAAGAAACAGTTGTAGATTTACCTATGACTATTATGGTTGAGAAAAAGTCACCCAGTTCCCTAGACTCTGACACATCATGTTTAACAATTATTCTTAATCTAATGCAAAATTTTTATAGCATTTAGCCACCATTGTCCTTTCTTGGGCCTCTATTTCAAGGCAGTAAATATCTAAATTGTTACCAACATGCATACTGTAAGAATAGAATAGATTTGTAAACTTTTAAAATCCCCTGATTATTGATACACAGGAAAACTTGGATGCTTACATGAATTTCAAGGGCATTAGGCTGAGTAGGGAAAAAAGCCAATTTCAAAAGGTTACACATGATATGATTTCACTGATGTAACATGTTCAAATGACAAAATTATAGAACTAGAAAACAGATTAGTATGTGCCAAGGATTAGGGATGCAAGTGGAGAGTGATGGGGAAGGGAGGTAGTAATAGATGTGACTATAAAGGGGGAGCATGAAGATTTTTGTTTTTGTTTTTGTTCTTGTTTTTTGAGACAGGATCTTGCCCTGTTGCCCAGGCTGGAGTGCAGTGGCACAATCAAGGCTTCCTGCAGTCTCGCTTCAACCTCCTGACCTCAGGTCACCCTCCCACCTTAGCCACCTGAGTAGCTGAGACTACAGGTGCATGACACCATGCCTGGCTAATTTTTCTATTTTTTCTAGAGACTAAAACTCGTGGGCTCAAGTGATCAGCCTGCTTCAGCCTCCCAAAGAGCTGAGATTACAGACATGAGCCACTGTGCCCAGTCTGCATGAGAAATTTTTGAGGTGACAGAGCAGTTTTGTATCTTGGTTGCGGTGGTGGTAACAAAATCTACATGTGACAAAATTGCATAGAGCTACATACACACACACACACACACATACACACGAGTACATGTGAACTGGTAAACTCTGAATAAGCTCTATGGGTTGTACCTATGCCAGTTTCCTGGGTTTTGATATTGTACTATAGTTATGTAAGACCTTACCATTGAGAGAAACTGGGTGAAGCATACACAAAATTTCTCTGTATTAGTTTTACAATTTTCTGTGAATCTATAGTTATTTCAAAGTTTTTTTAAAAAAAGTTTACTTTTCTGATCTTAGCAGAGGACCTCGTTGGATTGCCAGCATCTTAGATTTTACCAGCCATACCTTGGGCAAATCTGCCTCCTTTCCCAAAAGCCCCCTACCCCACAGGAGAAGTGCATGGGCTCTCGGGGCTGCTGTCAAATGTATCCCATATCCAATCAGATTGCTTTTCTTTTTCAAACACACCCCACACATTAAAATTCAAGTTCCTTATTTAGTATGACATACTAATAAGACCATATGACATGCATTCAGATCATAATTGGCTCCTTATGGCGTAAATCCTGCTTACTTTTCCAACCTCATTAGACGCTCCTCCTGCCCGCTCCCTCCCACAAAGTGAGTACTCTTATGCTTGTGGTTCTGGTTATGCTCTGGGTTCTTTCTGGAATGCTCTTCTTCATAGTCTTTCCAGGGGTACTGAGCTGTGAGTCTTCAGCAGCCCTGCAGTACTGCCAGTAGTTGGGGGTATGAATGTTTCCAGAGACTTCTTGCTTTCCTCCACAGATTCAGTATGTTTTGAGACAGTGCAGCTCTGCTCCCAACACACCTTGCAGCTAAGGAGCAGCATATGTCAAGTCAATAGCTCAGCTCAGCAACAGCCTCATTGAAGATGCCTCTCAGCCTCTCTCCCCAACCGAATTCTCAAGCATTTACCTTGGCCAAGTACTAAATCCACTCACCTTTTTTTTCACAGCTATCCTTCTGTGAGTCCAGAAGTAAAGCCTACCCTAAACTATTCCCAGAAGGAAAGCATGTTGATTTTCTCTCCCACCAATTTAGGTATTTACTGCCCACTAACGTTTCCAAATCTATACCAGATTATGACAGTCATAAAGGGTAGAGCTATGACTAGGATATGGAAATAATCAGCAAGACTTTGCCTATGCTGGTTACCTCTGGAAGTTTGAGAAAAAAACAGCTTAATTTGCATCACACAGCCGCAGGTTTTCATAAGCATTTATTTTAGAAGAGAATATAATACGATACGGATGCAACTTACCTGATGTATGAGCAAGGAGAGCAAAGAAAGCCCAGTGGCATTCTAGAACCCAGGACTACTAAGCCAGTCCAGTCAAATTGGTTGTTTATCCTGAGAATTTTTTACCACCTTTCATTCTTCTTTTCATTCCTACTATTTCTTCCCTGGTGACTAATGCCAAGGACAAATAGTAGCACTCCTGAAGGAGATGCAGTTTAAACAAAGTTATTTTGAGGGATTATTGAAGAGACACATCAGCATAAAAGAGTGGAAATATATTTGGGAGGCTGATTCTCATCCCACAGAGTACACATTTTTATCTGTCCCCTGAACTGATTTTTAATGAAGAAGGAGATTCAGATTAACTTTCTCTTTAAAATCTCTTCTCATCGTAACTGCACAAAGCTAGCTGGATAACCAAGCAATGCATATGGATAAGATAAAGAATTGTCAATCCTTTTAAATAATTTAGCAGCATATTAATCTTTGTGAACCTTTGCGGACTGGGTTAATGTCAGCTTTACTTTGGTTCTATGGAACCACAGAGAATTCGGGACACATTTCTCACCTCAGGTAAAGAACTACAGCAGTGGAAACTCTGAAAAGTTTAAGTCTGGAAGTTAAACTGGAACTCAAAGAATGTGAAGCATTTGGAACCTGCCCATACAAGAACATTCTGTGGAAGTATGGCCTTGTTCTGACACTCCATTTTTTCACAGCATTTTTTCTCACCAGGTAAGTAATAACCCCAAAGCTTTGCCCATGACAGTCAATGGAAAAGGAGAGGATCAGACTATTAAAGCAGAAGGTACAATCCAGTGAATAGAATGGTTCCTTCCTTTCAGCCATCTAGCCCTATTCAGCCAATCCCAGATAGTCAAGCTGCTCAAAGAGACATCAAAGCAATGTAGATGCCTAGAAGTTATCTGGTCAACTTAATGATCCAAGTTAAAAATGCACGAATACAGGAAGCTGCGAAGATGGCGGAGTAAGGCGTGCCACTGTAAACTGGCCTTTGGATCGGGGGCGGGCAGCCCCCAGGAGGCCGAGTGTATCTGTTGGACCATGAGAGGAGAAGAAAAAAAAGAGATCGGCCAGAGGAAAGGAACTAAACAAACAGTCTTCCTCCCTACCTTACAGAGGGGAGTGGTCATCTACACTAAAGCAAAGGGTCACGAGCATCCGTGTGAAGAGACCACCAAACAGGCTTTGTGTTCTTTATCACAGGAAGACAATTTTCCTTGACCTTTAGGTGCTTTTATATTCATCTCAAAAACAAAATTCTGAACTCAGGACTTGGCAAGTGTCTCTATGTTGTCTCCTAGAGTGGGTAGTCCTGCTTCTTTTACCCAGTTACCTTCCCTATTCTTGAAATGCGGCTATCACTTCTCTACACATTACCTCTATGATTTGGAATGGAAAAGGCCACTTTTCTTTTTGTTCTGCCTCTCAAATTCAACACAGAGGAGCTCCTAGGATTCCAGTTATCCCGCCAACATCTCCAGGAAGAAAGAAGCAACTCGCATGGGTCTTCTGCTGTTTGCTTAATTATAAAGACATCGTTTTGCAAGCTGAAGGCTGAGTTTCATTTGAAACAGGTGCTTAGGTGGTGGTATTTGTGAATACTTTTCATTCCAAGCAAGAAAACTAAAGAAGTAGCAAGTATGGATGACTTCAGGGTTTAAAAAAAATGTCTTCCAGTTTCCGCCCCTACCATGATAAGCGCAGTTGAGACTGCAGCAGTCAATTCCAAATATGTGTTTCTAATTTGACGTGAAAGATACTAAAAATTTATATTTGTATATTTTTTTAAAAATGCACGAATACAGTATTTTACACAGATCAAAATACTTGATATTACTGAATCTGCTTAGAAACACAAATGCATAGAGCTTTAGTGATTTCCTAATTCACTAAAGTTTTAAATATTTTGAACTCTAAATGCCCTAATTTTACATACACCCCATGTATGTAAAATTCAAACACTACCTAATCGGGAAATGTTACATCCACTCATTACTGATTACCTGATTAAGCACCGTCATCAAAGAATATTCCTGAAAAAAGGATTTTTAAACACTTGCAAAACAATTTAATTTAATTCGTGGCTCAGGTATACATCTCTTGGGAATGGGTTCAAAGTACAATAAACCATGCTTTTCATGAGAGCATCCCTCTACTCATTGTCTTCATAAAGAAGTGTTTACTTCCAGGTTCAACTGGTATATCCTTGTATATTTGTATCTTCAAATTTATCTGATGGAGAATATTAATTAAAGATTTTTTTAGAAGTAAGAATTGATCTACACCCAGCGTGGCTAAACATCTCCTTTGGGAGATAGGACTGGTCCATCTGATAAGCTAGGAATTCCTAAAACCTTAAATTGAAGGATGACAACCTATTCAAGGCAGTATAAAAAGAAGGAGAAGGATTCAAAATGAATCCAATGAGCCAAAATCTATTGAAAAGAGCTGAAAGTAAAAGACTACGGAAGCAATTTTTTAAAAGCAAAATCCAAAGTGTCAGCAATAGGAGGAGATTTTAGAGAAGACATCAAAAATTTGAAGTCAGAAGGTCAGTCAGATCAGATGAAGACTACATCAAGAAGCAGCAAGGAAGATCCAAAGGGCCGAGAACAAACATTCAGGTGTCTGTGCATGCTTTTCCACTTGGACAAGTAGGAAGAACATAACCAGCTGGCTTAAGGCATCAGCAGTAGGCCACAGAAGCCTTTGAACACACAGATGGAAACAGTGCATGGGGTCAATCACCTTGAAACAGGTCATGAACTCTAAATGATTCTTCCAAGCCTTTGTCAAATCACCCCTGTGAAAAATAGATCACACAGGAATGGGCTCATGGCATGATTAATTGAGAACCTAACCAATATTTTTTAACACTTAAAAGGCTATGTTCTAAACCCTCTACTCAAAAATTTATATTCAGGATAACGATGCAAGTAAGTTTCCTTAATTTTCCTATCAAAATGTTAACTCTTCCACTTACCTGTCTCTATCAAAAGTATATGAATCTCCCTGAATCAATAGCACGGGATAGTTGTACTTTCACTTAATAGTATATTCTATTCATCTAATGTCCAAATTCTCACTGAGACAACTGATATTTAGAGAAATAGGCTAAGAGACTTGATAAATATTCATTTCCCTCAATCCTCTAAGTTCTATGCCTGAATCAAGTCAAACAGTCAGAAAAGCTACGTGCAAGGACTATTATATTAGTTCCCTGTAGAAATGCTTCTACAGGCCACTTTAGTAGTATGTCTTCTTATTCAGGAGATCAAAAATGTGTCATCTCTTGCAAAATTGCTTTTGAAAAAATGATCTAGTATGTTATGCAATGTCCTCTATATAAAACATATCATAAGCAAAATCAGTGCAAGAAAAGTGTTATGTCCCATGGTAAACAGAACCACCCTGTTACCCTTATTAGAAAACTGTAAGCATTGAAGTTTTCCACCAAGATCTCCCAAAAGCTCAAAACTAACATTTTTCTCACCTTCTCTGTTATTTACTTTGTATTCTTCTACTCTTGTCTTATTGGAAACCCTCTTGAACTCATTTGTGGAAAGAGGAAGTATATAGATTAATAGATATTATAAGTAAATGTCCAGTATGTGGAAGGATCATCATAAAGTGGAATAATAATTATAACTTCACCATTGATTTGATTTTTTCATAAATGTATATGACACATGATTCAATCCATCTATTAATTTCTGGTATTTAGGAAAGTTCACTGGGGCAGAAATAATACTATGCATTTATCATCTTCTATTTCGTTTTCCCCTCCTTGGACATCCAAAAAGAGTATACTTCCTGGCCAACCTACAGTTAAATTGGCACTATATCTGTAGGCTCTGGCCAATAAAATTTAGATGGAACAAATGTATGTCACTGTAATCATGATACTTAAAAGCATTCCACATTATCTCCTTGCGTTATTTTCCCTGCTTCTGCAACCCTAGAAGCTGTAATAAGAGCAACATCATAAGGTAGAAAAGTAGAGCAGCCTGCATCAGCCTGGGTCTCTGAGCAACTATGAGAAGTCGAGGTCCTCTGCATATCCACGCTGAATTGGCAGCATAATTGTTAAATAAATCTTTATCCTGTAACGAGCCACTGAGATTTCAGGGTTAATTTTGTTACCACACACAGCGACTTCTCTACTGACAAGTCCCTGGGGATTATTTGATTCAAGGAAACCTTTGTAAAACTTCCCACTCTTTACTCTTAACTTGACTTTGCAGGCCCAAATACCTTTCTGATCCATTATCCCAGTGAGCTGGACTGGAAAACATGCAAAATTCTATAGCCTCCTCCTTACATGGTCTTTTTAAAATTGTAGCAAAATATACGTAAGGTAGAATTTACCATCTTAACCATTTTTAACTGTACAGTTTAGTAGTGGTAAGTACATTTATATTGCTATGCAACCATATCCACCATATCAACCAACCATATCATCTCTACAACTCTTTTAATCTTGCAAAATGAAAACTTTGCTCATTAAACAATAACTCCCCATTCCCTCCCTCCTAGGCCCCTGGAATACACCATTTTGCCTTCTGTCTGTATGAATTTGACTACTCTAAGTACCTCATATAAATGAAATCATATAGTATTTATCTTTTGGTAACTGACTTATTTCACTTAGTATATTGTCCATCCTAGTTTTAGCGTATGTCAGAATTACCTTCCTTTTTAAGGTATAATAATATTCCATTGTATATACATATACGTAAATCACATTTTTTTATCTACTTATCCATTGATGGACACTTGGTTTGCTTCTACTTCTTGACTATTTTGAATAATGCCTCTATGAACGTGGTATGCAGTAATGCCCCTTATTCCTTGGTTTCAGTTAAGTTCAGTTTATTTTCTCCCATGTCTTACTTTTATTTTTTATTATAAAAAATACATACAAGAGTTTTAAGAAATGATGAATATAAGACAAATCAAAACCATGGTGAGTTAGCAAACCCATTTTCTATATACAAATATAGATAAACCATTATACTAAAATATACTAAATACAGATAAATATACTAAAATTCTGAAAGTGGAAATATCATCAAATGTGAGACACATCATAACATGGTCCATATGTACAAAGCACACAAAGCTCTGCCTGTGAGTCATCTGTTAATTGCTCATTTACATGTCACTGATAACAAAAACCTGCAAGGGAATTTCTACCCTTCAGTTCTTGTCTTCCTGATGGTTCACTATTGTCCAAAAATATTAAATGGAAAATTACAGAAATAAACAATTCATAAGCTCTGTGTGTGTGTGTGTGTGTGTGTGTTTTGAGACAGGATCTCACTCTGTCACCCAGGCTGAAATGCATTGGCACAATCACGACTCACTGATTCTCTCCACAACTCTCTCCAAAGTAATAATTGGTTGCAGCCAGTGCCAGAGAAAGGCAGTCTCCCAATACATAGAAAAACCTGAAACCAGTGATCAACTTCCTGATAAGATGTCAGGAGTTGACATCTTATCCAGATAAGATGTCACGTGGTGAATGGGCTCAAGCATGTGCATTAAGAGGGAAAGTGGCAGAGTTTGACTGGTATATGACTTTGCAGGTACACTCGACTGGTAAGGGAAGAGTTGAGCATGCGCACAACTCCAGTAAACACACTGCACATGCGACCCCTCCCAGGCGCTGACAGGCCACTCCACATGCAGACAGCCCACCCCAAGGGAAGAATCAAGGGCGAAGGGGTGCAACCCCCCATGAAGCATGCCAACGTATAAAACCACAAGTCAAAGGTCAAACAGTGCACCTGATCTCGCAAGTTGCCCAGTTGGCCCTCTTCCAAGTATACCTCCTTTCATTTCACTCCTGCTCTAAAATTTGCCTCAGTCTCTCTAGCCTTATGCCTCTCAGTTGAATTCATTTTTTCTGAGCAGGCGAGAATTGCGGTTGCTTCAAATCCTTACAGATTTGTTGCTGTGAACACAATCTGGTGCCGCGTAGCTCAGATACATTCTGCTGCTAACAACCCCTATTATTCTTTTATTGCCCTCCTTATCCCAAATTAGCCCAAGGAACTAGGTCAAGGTGGACACATCCCTCACTCCTGCTTTTTCAGGAACTGTAATATCTAAGCCACATCACGTTGTTTCTCCTTAGACTTGCTTCCACCTCCCAATGTGTGGAATCCCATATAGTCTCCTGACCTGATTCCTGGCTCTGGCTCACCTTATATTCTTCCAGCTCTACCATTTATTCCCTAAGTATTTTTGAAGGCTAGGTTGTTCTTTTGAAAAAAATTCCAAAGTTGTTTTTTTGTTTGTTGGTTTGTTTGGCTTTCTTTTTCATTCCCCTTAACTTAAGGCAATGAATGCCACAGAGCTAGATTCCAATGAGGAACAGGAAATTAAAAAAAAAAAAAATTAAAAAAAACAACTTTTAGTAATTATTCCAAAAATATCATGAAGCCATGACTGTCCATCCTGTTGATTGGTCTTTGCTTATTCAGAATTTTGTTCATTTGTTAAGGAGTGGTCTTCTGCAGACATCTTCAATTTGGGGAAAATAAATATCTTTATCTGACTGGTTTCAAGAGCTGTAAAAGTATTTACTTAAGTAAATATTGCTATAATTTCACAAGTTCTTTTTTCCCATCCATGAGGTTACCAATGCATTATTTCTGTCACTAAAAATGAGAAGAATTAACCTTGCTACACTCTCTGGATTTACTGACTGAGGCTTTAGTGGCTGTCCCTTATGTTTCTGGATTTGCAAATGAGACAGGGCTGAGCGTTATCTCACAACTCATGCAAATTAGATGCCAGGAAGGCTATTGAAAAGGGAAGATGGTATCATCTGTCTTGCAAGGGCATTGCTCAGAATGACAGCCCCACATTTAACCTCCCCTTTTCCTTCACATAAATTAATATCTCAACTCAGCCTCCCTAGCAAGTCATCTGCTTCATTGAAATGAAATTCCAGCCACACTGGGGACAGCCACTAGACAGAATCTGTCACTTGTTGCCTTTGTTTTCTTAGGCTATAAAGGTCTATAACCTGAAGGATGGATTGCATTGAAGAATGTTTAATGAAAACTTTTGATGTGACTGATGAAAGGGTGAGGGGTGGCAAGGAAGGATGCTTCTCTGATTTTTAGATGCCTCCACATTGATGGGCTTTAGCCAATGGCATACCTGCTGGGTCCTGCCATCATTCCTGCATTTCCTATGATGTCTACAAAAGAATTTGTACTTTGATGCTGTCAGAGTTATTCACCTCCTAATATATTATGACAGTCCAGGCCTAAGATAAATTCAAATTCAATCCATGGCATAAAAATATAAGCGCCTAAGCAATAGTAGGCATCATTTGTTTCGGTATATTCAGGTAAACCAATCGTTGGGGTCAAAATCCTCAATCAAGAGGTGCACATACGTTTATGACAGGAATACAAGTGGAAAGCATGCCTAGGAAACTAATCATTTATTTAACAAATATTTACTTATGGGACTATTCTAGGTGCTTGAGATACAGTTGCAAACCAAGCAGACAAGGTTGCCGTGCTTGAGAGTTTATAGTGTTACTGAGAAGACCAAGAGAATATACCAGAAAATCAAATACCATAATATAAACTAGCCGATTTCAGATTGATGTAAGTACCACGATGAAAACTAAACAGGGTGAGGTGATAGGAGCAATCAGTGGAGTAGATTCACTTTGGGTAGGGTGGGCAGGGGAGACTTCTCTGAAGAGATGATGTCTGAGATGAGACATGAACAATAAGAAGGAGACAGATATAAAACAAAGTGCGTTCAACAGTAAAAATCTGAAGGTATGAACGATCTTGGGGAGGGTCCAGGACTTCAGAACCCTGTGTGACTGGAGACTAGTGACCAAGTCCAAGGGACAGAATGGGCCAGGACCATTGGAATTGGTGGGAAGACCGTGAAGTGTTTTCAAGTGAAAAACATGCCATCTAAGTTTTTATATCAAATTGGGTAACAGCAGAGAAAGAGTGAGGCAGATATACTGGTTAGCCAGCAACAGTGTAACCCAGGTAGGTGAGTAATGGAAGGGAACATAGACTTGGGTGTGTGGCAAAAACTTAACCACATCTGTTTTGAATCCAAAAATATATATATAGTTAATTAGGTAATTCTTTGTTTTATTTATTATTTATTTATTTATTTATTTATTTTTCGAGACAGGGTCTCACTCTGGCATCCAGGCTGGAGTGCCGTGGAACAACTGTGGCTCACTGCAGCCTCAACCTCCGGGGCTCAGGTGATTCTCCCACCTCAGCCTCCCAAGTAGCTGGGACTATAGAAGTGCACGCCACCATGCCTGGCTAATTTTTCTGTTTTTCATTTTTTTGTAGAGGTAGTATTTCAGTAGGTTGGTCTCAAACTCCTGGGCTCAAGCATTCTGCCCACCTCAGCCTCCCAAAGTGCTGGGATTACAGGTGTGAGCCCCCGTACCTGGCCAGTAATTCTTTATTCTATAACTAATGGATGCTGAAAAAAAGAGAGATTAAACTACTTTCTCCTCACTTCAGAAACTTGTGGAGAGAATCTATTTGGGAGAAAAAAGAAAAGAAGGGCAGATACATCCATGATGTCTTTGGCAACATAGAGAAAAGCACGTGTACGTTTTAGGAATCAACATCACTTCAATATTTCATGATTCCATCCACTTTTTTCAAGAGGGGAGATCAAAGGTTACCATGCAAGTGCTTAAAGGCAAATTCAGATAAAAAGATTTTGGCAGTAAAACTGTCTTTATAGAAGATGAAAAAAAAAATCTCAGAAGAGAAAGCCTAGGGACAGGGAGAAAAACATAGTTAAATTTAGTTTTATTGGGACCCACCCTCAGCTTGATTAACTGGATAATCAAAATTTCTATTTAGTTTCAATTGCTTATTAGATCAAAGTAAAGCCATTCATGAATATCACACCATCTGTATAAGCAAAATTTCCACAGCATCTTCTCTCAGTGCAGGATTCTTTAAGTTTATTAATAATATCATTACAGTGCAGGATTCTTTAAGTTTACTAATAATATTACTACAATGCGAGATTCTTTGGTTTAAGTTTATTAATAATATCATTACAATGACTAGTGATTACCTTGTGTCAGTTTTAAGATACCTTATATGTATTGTTTTACATAGTCTTCACAAAAACCTATGGAGTAGATCCTGCTATCCTCATTTTACAGATGAGGAAACTAAGACAAAAGGTGTCAAACAAATTGCCCAAAATCACATGGCTAGCACATGGCAGAGCCAGAATTAGAACCCACACTGACCATCAAGCTTTGACTCAAAACCACTGACATTCTTGACATTCCTGACGTTCTTGACATTCACCACAGGTGAATCAAGAAATTCTGTAGAAACTTACTTTGAAGTATATACACACACACACACACACACACATAAACACAGAGAGAGAGAGAGAGAGACAGACAGACAGACAGAGACAGAGACAGAGACAGAGAAAAAGAGAAAGAAATTTATTTTTAAAAACTGGATCACACGATTATGGAGGCTGGTAAGTCCAAAATCTGCAGAGTGGACCAGCAAACCAGAGAGACCCAGGAAGAACTGATGCTGCAGTTCAAATCCAAAGACTGTCAGATTGGAGGCTCAGGAAGGAGCAGTGTTGCAATTAGTGTCCAAAGACTATCCATGGGCAGAATCTCTTCTTACTTGAGAGAGGCCAGTCTTTTATTCCATTCATGCCTTCAACTGATTGGATGACACCCACCCACAGGATGGTGGGCAATCCATTTCACTCAAAGTCCACCATGTTACACGTAAATATCATCAAAAAACACCCTCATAAAAACATCCAGAATAATGTTCAACCATATATCTGGGGAACCACAGACCATCTCACACCAGTTAGAATGGCGATCATTTAAAAGTCAGGAAAAAACAGGTGCTGGAGAGGATGTGGAGAAATAGGAACACTTTTACACTGTTGGTGGGACTGTAAACTAGTTCAGCCATTGTAGAAGACAGTGTGGCGATTCCTCAAGGATCTAGAACTAGAAATTCCCATTACTGGCTATATACCCAAAGGATTATAAATCATGCTGTTATAAAGACACATGCACACATATGTTTATTGCGGCACTATTCACAATAGCAAAGACTTGGAACCAACCCAAATATCCATCAATAACAGACTGGATTAAGAAAATGTGGCACACATACACCATGGAATACTATGCAAGCATAAAAAAGGATGAGTTCATGTCCTTTGTAGGGACATGGATGCAGCTGGAAACCACCATTCTCAGCAAACTATTGCAAGAACAGAAAACCAAACACTGCATGTTCTCACTCCTAGGTGGGAATTGAACAATGAGAACACTTGGACACAGGAAGGTGAATATCACACACCAGGGCCTGTCGTGGGGTTGGGGGAGGAGGGAGAGAGAGCATTAGGAGATATACCTAATGTAAATGACCAGTTAATGGGTGCAGCACACCAACATGGCACATGTATACATATGTAACAAACCTGCACGTTGTGCACATGCACCCTAAAATGTAAAGTATAATTAAAAAATAAATTAATTAATTAAAAAAAAAAGAAGGAAATTATCTGTGGCCTCGCAACCTCTCAACTTTTTCATGTTGATTCTTCCCTGGAAATGTCCCTGTCTTCTTTGGGATGCAGTACAACAGAGACTAATGATTAAATGCATGAGTTTTGGTTTCAACCTGGTTTCTGAGTCCCAGCTCTGCCTGTTACTATTGTTGTAACTTCAGGAAGGTCACATTCACTCTACCCAAAAGTTTCTCATCTGTAGAATAGGACTGAAATATCTCCAACCCCTAAGGTTGCAACAAAGTAATTGAAGTAGAGCTCTTGGCTCACTGGTACATGAAATGTCTACCCAATGTTCAGTAATAGCAGAAGTCCTCCAGCCTTGCCCAGGTCATGGTGAAGGCAACAAATTTCACTATGTAGAACAGAAAAAAAAAAACCACACACACACACACACATAAAAAATCAGAATTATAAAATAGTCCTTAAATTCCCAAAGCCAGACTCATGCTAGGATATTTTTCTACCTATTCAAACTCACCATGATGATTCTTTTCTTTGCATTGCTTTGCACATAATTGCATCTGCACAGTTTAACACTTATTTCTATTCTTTAAATCAGTGTATTCCTTAGAACCACAGCATATTAATAGGTGTCACCCAGGCAAATAAAGCCTCCTTGTTACATGAGATTAGGGATTTACACAGGCTACTTTACCACAAGATTTCTCAGAGTATTTATGTGCTTATGTACATTGAAATCTCTGAAAGGAGGATACAATATGCAACATTTCACAATTAATTGACCACAAACCCTTTCTGAAGTAGCACTTCCACAAGGAGTGTTCTGCAGAACACTCTGGCAGACAGTGCTCTAATTGTTTCAAGTGTGTTAGACTTGCCTTCCAAGTTAAACGATAAAGTTCCCAAGAGTAGAGAAATAATCGCCTCTTTCATACTCCCATAGAACCTGCTCAGTGTGAAAATAGAGCAGCTCAGTAAATATGTATCAAGTGATAAAATTATCTAAATTATTTTAATTCCTTAATCAGCATATATTTTCTATGTTTGGAGTGCCTGCTATGTTTCAGATATTACCCTAGGTACTAGGAAAACCAAAATTAATTAAATATAGTCTTTTCCCTCAAGAAACACACAGTTCAATAACGAATAAGTATGTAAATAATTACAATATTGTTCATTGACAATATGTTTACATATTGTATATATGGATATACATATATGTATGGATATATGGATATATATACACATGTTAGTAAGGTCTTGCGGTGACACAAAAAAGGATATAATAAGTTCATAGCCAGGGCACAAAGTGGAGAGGGAGGGTTGGAGAAGGCTTCGTTTAGAAGGTGGCTATCTGAATCCGTTTGTATGCTATTGAAACAAGATATCATAGCCTGGGTAATTTATAAAAAATAGACACTTATTTCCGATGGTTCTGGAAGCTGAGGGTCCAAGATCAAGGCATTGGCATGACTGGGGTCTGGTGAGGGCTACTCTTTGCTTCCAAGATGGCACCTTGTGGCATCCTCCAGAAGGGAGGAATGCTGTGTCCTCACATGGCAGAAGGGATGGAAAGCCAAGAGTGCTTCCCTCAACCTCAGACCCGTTTATAAGGGTGCTAATCCCATTCATGAAGGTAGAGCTCTCATGTCCTAATCACCTCCCAAAGGCCACACCTCTCTATACTGTTGGATTGAAGTCAGATTTCAAGTTTTGGTGGGGACACCACCATTCAAATCGTAGCAGTAACCATTGAACTAAAGCTTGAGCACTGAGAAGGAATTGTCCAGGCAGGCAAAAGGGTACAAGGACATTCTAAGAAGAAGTAAGAGGCATGTCCAAAACCACAGACATAAAAATAACATGGCTGAATCATGAGAATTCTGTATGCATTGCATATATATACAATGCATATGGGGCCACAGAGGGAAATGGAGATGGGGAGATAGAACGCCTGGTGTTTTGAATATCATGTTAGAAAGTTTTAACTGTTCTTGAGGTGATGAGGAGCCAATGGCAGATTGGGGGAGGGGGGACAGTCTTTGAAAGCGTCAAAGAAGTTATTATAAAAAAGGAAAAAGTGGAACCCAGGAACTACATGCTTCCTACACTATTGCCAACTCAAGGACACTGCTGACAATAGCTCAACATGATCTCTGTGTTTCTTCCTAAACTCATTTCCTAATTGAGACAAATTCCTATAATCTTAGTTTGATTATACAAAATATCAGTATGATTGTCATTTCCCCATTCTAGGTATCCTCTTTTGGAATAATAGTGGTCTATGGTATGAGAAATTGTTCATTAATATTTTGACTATTTAAAAAAGATTAAGTGAAAGCCTTTGGAAACTTGTGAATGATAATATTATTACAAACAGATCTCATTTGGAAATCGCATGATATCTGAAGAAGAGAATTATGTCAGCAGCATCCTTGAAGATATTTCAGTTTTATTGTTTTTTAAAATGATTCCTTAATTTCAGAGTATATAAAGAAGGTACTTTGGAAGCATGCTCTGTAATATAAGAAAGGGATTATGATTCTAGCTTATAACACCAGCAATTAATGAAATTGTTCTTTGGGGAGAGCTCAATATATACTTTTAAATATGTTAAAAATTATACATGATTCTTCAAGGATTCTTTTAGAACAAACCTCAGAGTTAAGCCATTCACTCGAATGTACATTCAAATTGTATTCAAATTGTATTCAAATTACATTCAAATTGTAACTTGAGATAAGTCTCTGGGCCTTGAGATGATCCCTCTACTTCTTCTCTCCCTCCTTCAAGCCCCATCAATTATTAGTCCTCCCAACATTGCATCACTTGGTCACCACAAGCGCATTGAGTGACTGAAAGCTGCTGGATGCTTTTCCAGAGTAATGTGATTTCACAGAGAATGTTTATTTCCCTGAACAATAGAATAGAAAGCAAAGAAAGTCATCCTATGCCAGATTCAAAAAGACCAACTATTTGTCAAGTTTTACGATGCCTATGACAGCAGCTGCCTTCCATCACGGCACTGCAGGATGAGGGGAAATATGCTCCTGAGAATGACAGGAGGAGATGAGGGAGGTATTTACTCTATGAAATCCTTCTAAATGAAATAACCAAACCAAACAGGAAAACAATAAAACTCAAAATGACCTGGTTGTTCCCAGAAAAGGCAAGCAAATAAAGGACAAAGCCTCCAGTGAATCCTAAGGGCTCTGATTTGAGAACATAATGAGGGACAAGCCCGCAGGCAAGTGGAGAAGGCTGCTGCTCCCTTGAAAGAGTCCAAGGCATGCCTGGTGTCACCTTGGGCCTCAGAGGGCAGTAGTGCTTGGTGGGCCACAGGAATCCAAGGCTCACCTCAGCTCCACAAATTAAATCATTCATTTTTATCAACCCAAGGAAATCAGGTTCAGAGCTTCTAGCACTGCTTAACCATTTTAAGACTTAGGTTTAAAAAGCAATATGTCATTGAAACAACACACCCTCTTGTGCTAGGGGTATTACAGAGGCTTCACTGAGACCCCAAGACCCAAAATTCTAGTTTCATACCATCAGCCAATCCTACCCAGTGCACAGTATAGGTGTTGCTGAGATAACATGACATATGCATTTCCGAATAACCTCAAGTTTTACAAAATGACGCTTAACAACAACAAGGCTTAAGTGGAATATGGAGTTAGGGCAACCCACTTAATGCCTATGGAAATTTATAACTGGGGAGCTACTGATAACAATAATTGGAATCTTGGGAGATACTTGGACAATCCAAACAGGCAGCTCAGAGGGACTGGAGAATGCCCTAGGTAATACTAAACTGCCCTGCATCCCATGAGTGGAAATCCATCCAGGAGGTGTGAGACAATGCTGGTGGAACTAGAATCACGCACACAGGAGAAAGTGCAACCTGCCGAACGCTAGGGAAGTCCCACTCTGGGGAGAAACACCTGGGTACAGATACTTGTGTTTCTTTTCTTTGCTTTTTTTCTGAGACGGAGTCTTGCTCTCTCGCCCAGGCTGGAGTGCAATGGTGTGATCTCGGCTCACTGCAACCTCCACCTCAAGCGTTCAAGCCATTCTCCTGCCTCAGCCTGCTGAGTAGCTGGGATTGCAGGCACCTGCCACCACACCTGGCTAATTTTTTGTATTTTTAGTAGAGGTGGGGTTTCACTATGCTGGCCAGGCTGATCTCGAACTCTTGACTTCATGATCCGCCCACCTCGGCCTCCCAATTGTGTTTCATTTTCTTCATAAAGGGTTATAAAACCTTCTGCTTGTGTTTCAGACAGCGGAGGGTTTCTTCTTTCCTACTGAAGGTTATAGTTCTTTCGCCATTCTAGTATTCACGCTACAGAGAATTGTGTTGCATAGGAGAACGCCCCAACTTTGTGTTCCTTCTCTCTCCTCTAATCCAGTTACATTCTTGAGTGGAAGAGAGAGTGGAGATGTGGGTATATCACCGAACCACAAGACACAAACAGTGATCCTAAAATGCACTTACATTTCCCTTTTTGAATAGCTGGTAGCAAGGTGATAGCCAAACTGGTGGGGAACCAGCCTGAAGGTGGATGTGGGCAGATGTGCATGTAGCTCCACGGAGGGGTTTTATAACTTCAGAATGTCTCATGCAAAGCAAGTACAGGCTGTCCAAGTACAATGAACTTTTCACATCTCTGGTTTTACTGAGAATGAGGGTGGCACAGTGGGTATTAAGGTAAGATAAGGATATAGTGTCATGGAAGTCTGGAGAAAAAAGTGTTAAAAGAAACAACAGCCAGGCACAGTGGCTCACGCCTGTAATCCCAGCACTTTGGGAGGCCGAGATGGGCAGACCACCTGAGGTCGGGAGTTCGAGACCAGCCTAACATGGAGAAACCCCGTCTCTACTAAAAATACAAAATTAGCCAGGCATGATGGCACATATCTGTAATCCCAGCTACTTGGGAGGTTGAGGTAGGAGAATCGCTTGAACCCAGGTGGCAGAGGTTGTGGTAAGCCGAGATCAGGCCACTGCACTCCAGTCTGGGCAACAAGAGCCAAACTCCATCTCAAAAAAAAAGAAACACCAACTGTCTTTAATGTTGTTGAAAGGTCAGGTAACAGGAAATCCCTGGATCTGGCAACATGAAAAACATTGTTTTGCTAATCAAAAGCAGCCACTGTGGAAGGATGCAAACAGCCTGAGAGGAGCAAACTAGGAGGAGAATGTTGTGAGGACATGCAGAGACTTTAGACCGGGGATCTGTAAAGGGCCAGATAGCAAACATTTTAAACTTTGCAAGCCTTGCAGTCTCTCTCACAACTACCCAGCTCTGCTGTGTGAAAGCAGCCAAAGGCTACAGCTGGCCTTTGAATAATGGAGAGGTTAGGAGTACTGATCCCCTGGGCAGTCAAAAATCTGCCTATAACTTGTGACTCCCCCAAAAACTTAACTACTAAAAGCCTACTGTTGACTGGAAACATTACCAGTAACATAGTCAATTCACATGTATTTCATATGTTATATGTATTATATACTGTATTCTTACAATAAAGTAAGCTAGAGAAAAGAAAATGCTTAGTAAGAAAATCATAGGGAAGGGAAAATATATTTTCAATTTATTAAAGTGGAAGTGAATCATCCTAAAGGTCATCATCCTCATTGTCTTCACATTGAGTAGGCTGAAGAGGAGGAGGGGTTAGTCTTGCTGTCTCTCACGCATGGCAGAGGTAGAGGAGGTCAAAAGGGAAGCAGGAGAGATTTATTGTAAAAAATCTACATATAAGTGGGCCTGTTCAGTTAGTCCAAACTCACGTTGTTCAAGGGCCAACTGTATATATTTAATATAAGAAAACGGGCATATCTGTGTTCCCATAACACTTTATTATGGACAATAAAATTGGAATTTCATGTAATTTTCACATAACAAAATATTTTTTTAAATTTTTCCCCAACAAATGTAAAAACCATTCTTAATCCTTGGGTTGTACAAATATAGGTAGTAAGCCAGGTTCAAACTGTGGGCCATAGCATGCCAACCCCTGCAATAGAACTCTCTGGAAAAGGTTTTCTGTGCATGGTATTGAATAGATGGCATGAAATCTGTAGATCAAAAGGGAATGCAAGTTCCTTGAAGAAGAAATATTTTCTGTCTTATTTTCTAGTTTAGATAATTCTCTAACACAGGTCTTAGCATATAATAAGTACTTAATAAACATGTGCTAAATAAATTAATTTTAATGTAAATCTGACTGCTGAATCAGTCCACTATATTCCATTCTATTCCACTGCCACACAGGCACACAGATAGGCCAAAGTAAAGCCTACACAAGTTCTCAGCAGCAAATATAATAATAACCCGTCTGTGTGCCATAAGTGCTTCACTGCTTCAGGGACAGGAGACAGATAGCTGTCTGCAAAACTGGGTGTCTGCTTACTTGGCCTTGCTCTGAATCCCCATTGCAGATATCTGGCTGTGCACTCAGACCTGAACCCGGCAAACTCACCTGAGACTATGTGCCCTATTCTTTGAAAACAGCCCTGATTGAGTAAAATTCCCCAGCTCAATTCTAATGTCGATTTTCTTTTAGTGAAGAATTATTTTCCTTAACAGAATGATAAGGCCCAACCAAGAAGAAAACACACACACACACACACACACGCACACACACACACACCCCTATATATAATATGCATATATATAATAGATACACATGTTTGTTTTGTTTTGGTTTGCTCTGTCATTTCCCCTGCTTCCTTTAGAAGCCTGCTATCTTCTCACAAACAGCTTCTGAGCTACCTTACCTGATAAGCCTATGAAGGGGTAAATTCTTTCAGACTTCTCCAGGGTCTCTGGCAGCTATGCTGGCTGAAGGAACAGATAACCCTGGGTTTGAGGAATGACAGAATTTTTCTTGATCCACTAGCTGACTTACTAAGCGCTGTTCTACATACAGATCCAGGGTCTGTGTTTTCAAAGATCTCATGAGAAACAGAACCAGGGAAAGGCATCGTCAGCATAGAATTTCCTCTACAAAATGATTCGAGGAACAAATGCTCATGCGACGTTTTCCTTCCTGTGAACTCACATCACTGACAGTGTAAGCCACTTGGAATTGAATCACACACTGCACTGTGGAAGTAAAGCCCTCTGCCCATCTTCTCAGTCTTATCATTCCTGGCACAGACTTTTTCATCTCCCACAGCCTACATTTGAGTTACACTGAATTTTCTGCCATTTTGGAACAACCCATTTTCCTTCATTTCATTCATGTGCTCATTTTGCAGCCTATTGCCTAACCCTCTCTTGACCTCTTCTCTCCAACCCTCATCTCTTTCTCTCAGAGTCCTACTCATCCTCAAGGCTTTACTAGCATTTTCTTTCCTCCAAGAAGAGTTTGCACATGCCCACGGAAGCACTTACATTTCCAGATCCTACTATGCATTTGACTTTGTTTCCTCCTCCACTGCAATACCTGCTGCATGTAGTGGGTTTCAACAGAGAGAGCATGTGCTCTAGAGTTAGACAGACCTGATTCAAATCTTATCTCTGCCACTTACTCACAAAGGGTTCTTTGTGAAGTCAGTTAACCTCTCTGATCTGTTTACTAATAGATAAAATACCTAAATGTTTTCAAGTTTGCTTGAGCAGCAAATCAGATAATGAGTGAAAAGCACCTGACACAGGTGATTTTTTTTTTAAAAAGGCAGTTACTATTTGCCTCCTTCACCCAACTCCATTTTGTAAAGATGACTTCATCTTCACAACCTCCATATTTGCTCCTACCCAAGTTTTTTCCATAAGAGATCTGGTCTCTTTTTTCAAGAGGGAAGTGATTAACCCAAGCTCCTACAACCAACTTCTCAACAGAAACAGAATCAGAGAGTTGTAGAATAGAAATAATTTCAAGAAGGAATCTGGTAGAATTAGGAATTTTCAAACAACTCAATGTCTGCCACCTGATAATCATAGGCGTCTGTCTGCATATGGACCCAACCTAATGGAATCATTGACCAATATCTGGTGCTAACATTCCAAGCCCAGAAAACTGCTTTGGCAAAAGGTCCTACTCTCTAATCCATCTCCCTTCAATGAGCTGACTTTACCTATAATCATGACAACACTCTCTTGGTTTCTAAGTAAAAAGGAATTCTTGAAAGAAATAACTTAAAAGGTATTCACCTCAAGTGACTGTCCTTACGTTTTTATATTACCAAGTCTTTGATATTCCTGACCTCATCTTTAATTCTCTCATGGCTTTAAACACCTCATTTCAAGGTGGTGATATTGGAATAACCACAGATTCTTCCTTTTAACAAATGGGAAATTTAGAGTCATAATGGTGAAAACAGTGTGTTTCCACTGATCCCTTCACAATGGCCCAGAAAATATAGAAGCCTCTCACTGGCTGGCCAGTTGAGTCCCTGGTCAAAGGGCAGGCTCAAGTTTAGCCTGTGGCCATCTCACTCACAGGGCAGGTCTGGCTTCCATCAGACTGATCTGGAATAACACTAGAAATGAAGTGCTTAGAGTAGGATATTTTCAATTTGCAATGAAAGAGAAATAAGGGCAGGTAGAGCAAGGCAGGAGTTGACAGCCCCACATGTTAAAAAAAAAATGCTCTCAACAAAGAAGATTTACCCAAGAATATCACATTGAAAAATCGAATTTCCTCAGGCAAAGCAAACTGTATGCCAGTAAAGGTCAGTTATTCCTCCTAGGTCACAGTTATTGCAACCAACTATTTGTTTTAAAGCGAGTTTCTCACTGTTTGTGTTTACAGATCCTGGTCTGTCTTATGTAGGGAGACTACTAAAGAAAAAGAAAAGGCAGAAACATCATTTTTCTATTCCATGCCTGGGAATATTAAGTGGTACTTGGCTATTTAAATATGCTGTTTGGACTGAATTCAAAGTGCATTATCCCATACATCAGTTGATGTTGAAACACTTAGCCAAACGTCTAATGCCTAGAAAATCTGTGTTGGACCTTAACAGCAGTGGTTTAAAAATAGGTAATGTCAGAATTTTTTTACTAGCTCTTGAGTTAACTCTTGGTCATCCAGCAAGTGAATCAAGCCTAAAATTGTCCCTGAGTTGTAGAGGAATCACTGAATGGTGGGGGAGAAATGCTGCTCAGGTTGTTCTCCTGAAGAGTTTAGATCTTTTAATAAAGTAACAAAAGGCTAAGGGACAACCCACAAGTCAGGATGACTGAGATAACTAAAGAGCACTCCTTGGTGGAACCCCTAAAATGACAAATAACTCTAATCTCCAGGAGTGCTATGGTGCTGGGCTAGGAATATCCAGGGAACTGGTATCTTCTAGGAATAATCCTTTCCAGTTAGAAGCCAACAAACCAGTGGGTTTCTACAGGACACAAACCCAGGTCGGATGCTGTCCGACTCTTGGTAAGAAGCCAGGTTAATAACTATAGTATCATACATTCACCATGTCAGATTCTAAAATAACGGCTTTACGTACCTCTTACCATTTAACCCTCATAACACTTCTGCAAGGTAGGAATTATTTTCTATATTTCACAAAGAGATAGAGGCTCAGAAGGGTAAGTAAATTGGCCTGAAGTGACATAGCTTGTTAAGTGGCAGAAGTGGTTGAGATTTGAAATTCCTTTGTAAAGTGCTTAAACCCAAGTACTCATCACCATATAGCCCTGACCCACAGGAGGTCAGAGACAGCGGAGTTAACGACACTAGGAGGGGTCAAGAAGGTCAAAATCATGAGTGGAATCCACCCATTTATCATTTGGCCTTTCATGCAACAGCAGGAAGTTAAAAGGTGGAATCTGACCATTTGCATTGATTTTTCCATGCTTTCTCATGCTCCTTTCCCCGGATCCACATTCCCTGGTTTACAGTACATGTTTCTGCCTCCCCTGGCTGGTCCAGGGAGCCTTCTAAATCCCCCTATCTGGAATGTTAATCTCCACCCTGCAAGTTCTCTTGGTCTCAGTATATTTGGCAGTTCATATAAGACATATCCACTCCACCAACCCTAGTTGGAAACTTTAGCCTACAGAGTAGCCTCCAACTTCTCTGACTTCCTTTCTCCTGCTGCCCCTTAGCTTCATCCCTCCAGCCACTGGGACAAGGTTAAGACACATGAAGGAGGTCACAGCATTCCTAAACACTGTAAAACTGTAGGCTAGGCAAAAATTTCAATTCTAATGAGACATTCTAATGACAAGGAACTCACAAACCCCTCATCTCTTTTTCTTTGGTTCTGAAAGAGGCCATGACTCAGCCTGGTCAAACACCTATCCAGATTCTGTTAAATGACAGATAAAAAGAGCAAAGACCCTTTTCAGATATTCAGACTTAAGTGGAAATTTACACTGCTGGCCTCCAGCCCATTGTTGATAAAACATTTTCTCTCAGCCAGAAAATTCTGGCAACTCCTCCTTCTCAGGTTCTATTTGTAGATTCAGCGGATGCACCAATACCTTTCCTCTTCACAGGGCCAACCTGTCAGTTACCTAACTCCCTCTGGTTTTCCTTGGATTCCACGCTTTGCCTAGCAAGTGCTTAATTGCTGCTTTAATGCCAGTTTAATTCTCTCTCCATTATTCCCTGAACTCTGACAGCCCCATTGCATTTCTCCCCTTTAATGTTTAATGCGATGATGACTGTTGCTGATCAGGACTAAATTTTACCCTAGGATGCCCAGGGAATAAATGTTTTTATTAAGAGTACAAGAGAGGGAAAGCCATTCTGAAAAATAGAAAAGATTCCCGTGATGTTCCTCTGGAGACTCATCGAGCGGAGAGCAGAGCTGACTTGTGGTTATTATTTGATCAGCTTGAGCTAATCTGTGTTGATGCCTCCTGCCAAGTCCTACCATTTGCATGTGATTTCACATCTACTAACACATAATGTATAGATCTGGATATAGGCAAATCAATTATCCTGCTCCTAGGAAGCAAAGACAAACTAATGGAAACATTAGCCTAAGACTTCAGAAAAATTGCAGAATTGAATATCTAGATGTGTGTGTTTTATAAGTGTGTGTGTTGGTGAGGAGTGAGCCGTCAAAGAGGAGAGAGCCGAGGAAAGGGGTTCAGAAAACAAAGAGGGGAAATGAGAGGCAAAATCACATCACCTGAGGCCACAATGACCTGCCTATTTTGTATGGAGGACATCTGATCATAACAACAAAAATTCTTGTAAAACAATACCCAGATGATTCCAGGAATCTTGGCTTTCTTGTGTTAAATTATCAGATGCAACAAGATATGTATTTAGCTCTATTGAGCCAAACTAAGGATCAGCATGAACATACACTGGAGAAATGATGAGGAACAGGGTGTCCTAGGGAAGATTGTCTCTGCCGTGCTTGAATTCTTCAGTTCACAAGAAACTTGAAAATTGATGGCACAGACACAGTGTCTTAAAATCCATGGGGGGTTAGAGGATGTTAAATGGAAATGGGTTGGGGGTACTCTTGAAAGCTGGCTGAAGGGTAATTGCATGCGTGTAAAGCTAGTTTAAATCCATCACTCTCCAAAGATTGATTTTTAAAACTTTAAAAACACATATTGTGCCCTTGCAGTTATTTGCACGTAAAAATGTTACTGGATGGGTTACTTTTCAGAAAATACAGACTTTCTAGGTGAACTTAATCCATAATTTTATGATTTAAGACACTTGTGAGAAGCAAGTTTGCTTATTATTAAGAATTCCTAGGACTGAACTCACACAGTGAGCTAGCATACAGTAGGCACTTAAGAAATGTTTAAATGGAAAAATAGATGAGTGAATGAATGAAAGGGATAATATGCATTCAGCTACAGCATTCTATATGCATGTGGGTGTAGGCAGATAATACTTTAAAATATTTTAAAATTATAAGAACATTTTTACAAACATATTTTAAATGTTTATGACCATTTTCCAGTATTTGGTAGTGAATTTACCTGTCTCTGAATAAAGCAGAAACCAGAGGAGAGATCTATATTTGTGAATGGAATACAGAAATGACTTTGTGAACTTTTCATTTGGGAAGTAGTAACCCTTCCAGCTGATATGAGACTGAACTATAACACACCATTAAGAAAATGCAAGTGAAGCAGACATCAACAGATGCAATAGGATCTGTGATACCGAGAGTGGAATTTGGACAGGTAGGGAAAATTCTAGATGGTTCAAAGGATATAGAAAAACATATTTGCTCTAAAACAAATACTGCATTTTGATGGTGGCCTGTAATGCTCAACGTCTTAAATTTTTGTAAGACAGAATACCGCGATGATGTGAACGCAAATATGGAAATACATTTTTATGCTTCCATTACAAACAGTTCTTATGTATTGAATTCCCTGTGCTATGCACTTTGTGTGACTCATTAAACACTCAAAACAACCTGAAGCTGAGTGTCACCATCTCCATATTATAAATGAGAAAACTGATGCACAAAAGGTAAACTAGCTGTCCAAGGTAGCATAGCCATTGTGTGACAGAGTTGGGATTTAAACCCAAGTCTGAAGCCAAACTCAGCTTTTGATCTCCATGAATACTGCCCTTTGTTTCTAGGAGAACACATGAATACAGAAAATTAATGTTTTGTTACTTTGCACTAATCCAGACATCAATTTAGTAACATACCTTCAGATCTCAAGTGTCTGTGTGAAGGTCCTGTAAGGGATACTCGGGTTATGAAGGCAAATAAAGCATAGTTCTTGTCCTCAAGAAACTCATAATCCAAAACAAGAAATACATATTGGCATCATGAAATGTAGCACAGAGGCCCAGTGGCTGTCCTGGTGATACAACTGAATGAGGAAGTAACTGCCTAGGTAGAGAAGAAATCAAAATGAATTTTTTTCACTAAAGAACCATGAATATTCTTAACTGACGTAATCAATATTAAGTACTAAGGCAAACACAAATTTGCCCAATGAGGTAAATTTCTAATTCTATTGTTATGATTTGTTTCTGTGCAGAATCTTATACAATTATCAACTGTTTTATGAAATATATTATGTCATATCAAAAATTAAACTGTAAGAAGACTCCTTAAAATACTGAAGCAAAAAAGCAAGAATACATTTAATAACACAATGATAATTATTGCCAACAGTGAAATTTCACTATTTTGCCTAACTAAATCAACACTTCAGGAAATAAACACAGCATTCTTTATTATAGAGTTGACTCAGTCTTCACATAAAATAAAAAAGAAAGTGATTTTCAACATGCCATTAAACTGTAGGCTAATGTATTTACAGATAAGTAATTAAAAAGCAAAAATAGGTCAAAGAACACTGAATAACTTATTGCAATAGAAAATATGTTCATGATAGTGACTAGGCAAAAGAACTCTATGTATACCTTAGTACCTAATAGTGACTCACGTGCATAATGAGAAAAATATCGGCCAGGCATGGTGGGTCACACCTGTAATTCCAGCATTTTGGGAGTCCAAGGTGGGTGGATAGCTTGAGTCCAGGAGTTCGATACTAGTTTTG
The DNA here is from genome assembly GCF_000951035.1 of Colobus angolensis palliatus. Taxonomy (NCBI): domain Eukaryota; kingdom Metazoa; phylum Chordata; class Mammalia; order Primates; family Cercopithecidae; genus Colobus; species Colobus angolensis. The sequence continues at coordinate 9,170,980 of NW_012117043.1, read as the reverse complement.
GCAACACAGAGAAACCCTGTCACTACAAATATACAAAAATAAGCCACGTGTCGTGAAGCACCCCTGTGGTCCCAGCTACTTGGGAGGCCGAGGTGGGGAGATGGCTTGAACCTGGGAGGCTGAGGCTGCAGTGAGCTGAGACTGCACCACTGTACTCCAGCCTGGGTTACAGAGAGAGACCCCATATTAAAAGAAAAAGAAAAATATCTACAAGTAGCTCTACCAACACAGAGAAATTCTTATTAGGAAAAAAGCATGGTGAACTAAAATAATTCAGTTAGAAAGATTTATTATATCTATAGGAGAGATTTACCTTAAAGACATCTGCAGAAATGTAAATTTCTGCAAAGTTTTGTAGCTGTAGAGAATTTTCTCCAGATTTTATAAAGAATTATTGTCCTTATTAAAGAGTGTATACAAAGGCTAGCCAAAGAATTATTGGATAGGTACAAAAAGCATAAAGTATCAAAAAAATTGATAAAAGAAAACTTTTATTTAATAAAAATTGAAAATGTCTTTTTGAACAACACTGTTAACAAAGTAAAAATAAAAGCCACAAAAAAGGGGAAAATATTTGTAATATACTTATCAGATAATGGACTAATATCCAGAATATATAAAAAACACTCACAACTTAATAATTAGAAATGACTCAATTAAAAATGGAAAAGATTTAGACACTTTATCAATTAAGATAAATGAATGGCAGATACCTACATGGAAAGATGCTCTATATCTTGTGATTTGTTGACTACCTACTCATACCTAATAACTCCATTACTTGTTAGGAAAGTGCAAATTAAAACCACAATGAGATATTACTACACATCTGTTAGAATAGCCACCTTAGAAGGACTGACCATGCTACATGTTGGTGAGGATGTAAAGCAACTGTATCTCTGACACACTGCTAACAAGAATGTAAAATCATACAACCACTTTGGAAACCAGTTGGCAACTTCTTAAAAAGTTAAATATACACTCAGTACATGACCCAGCTGTTCCACTTCTAGGTAGTTACCTAAGGGAAATGAAAGCATAGGTGTATACCAAAACTTCTTCATGAATATTCATAGGAGCTTTATTGGTATTAGCCAAAACTGGTGGGAAAATGTTCATTAACTTATAAATGAATAAAGAAAGTGTGGTATATCTATACAATAGAATATTACTTAAAAGCAAAAAGGAACAAATTATTGATGCAGGCACCAAGGATGAAGCTCAAAAGCTGTATGCTACATGAAAGATGCCAGATTTTAAAAGTATATGCTGTTCATTTCATTTATGTGATATTTTAGAAAAGACAAAACTACAGTTAAGGAAATGAACAAGTAGTTGCCAAAGGCTCAAGAGTTGGAGGAGGTGGAGAAGATTAACTACAAGGAACATGAATGAAATTTTGCGGGTGATGGAAATATTGTATATCTTGATTGTGGAGGCAATTATGCAGCTGTATATTTTTGTCAAAAATCATAAAACAGTTTATCAAAAAAGGATAAATCTTACAGTATACAAATTATTGTTACTATTACTTTTTTTTTTTTTTTGAGATGGAGTCTTGCTCTGTCACCTAGGCTGGAGTGCAGTGGTGCGATCTCAACTTACTGCAAACTCTGCCTCCAGGTTCAAGTGATTCTCGTGCCTTAGCCCACCGAGTAGCTGGGACTAGAGGCGTGCACCATCATGCTAATTTTTGTGTTTTTTTTTTTTTTTTTTTTTAGTAGAGATGGGGCTTTGCCATGATAGCCAGGCTGGCCCATAACTCATGAGCTCAAGTGATCCGCCTGCCTTGATCTCCCAAAGTGCTGGGATTACAGGCATAAGCCACCACGCCCAGCCTCTTACTCTACACAAATTAAATATCAATCAGCTTGACTTTAATAAAATAAAAGACATATTATTATGTGACTTACCTTTAAACTTTAATAATAGAAAAATATTTTATACAACCTGGATTCCGAATAGAATTGCCATATGTAGTAAATCAAATATTATCATTTATTATCATTAATTTACAGTAAAAACAAAATTGCCGCCTAAACTTACCAGTAAATGGTTTTATATTTTTAAAAATAATTAATGATGAGCTGCTAAATCTCAATTTCTCCCCTGTAAAAGAAAGCATACTAAGCCGAACGGAGGTTTTCCCATTATACACTTTGGAGTTGATCATTCTCAGCTAATCTTTTGTCACCTTCAGAAAGCCCCAGTTAAACACCTCTCTTAGGAATTGTAAAACATAGCAATGTGAACCAAGTGGATTCCATCAGTTACATTTCTGCCTTTTCAGAGTGAACAAAATACAGCAATTAGTAGGAGCACCCTTTATATAATTCTAATTTTAAGGATTATTTTAACCTACATGCATGACATGTTACCTCTGGTCTATAGAACACTCTCTAATGAGCAGTACTGAAAGAAGAGTCATGCTTTCAAGGGCGAACCTACTGAATAACTGCAGCAAATTCACACTCATGAAGACTGACATCCCCGAACTGATTCCGGCTCACTGTGTGCAATCTGAAACTAAGCAATTGGCTCTGACTGAGGAAGAATATAACTTCTCATTATTGTTTCTGAGCTTTCTGAAACAGAGAATCTGGCCTGGCACATGATAGATATACTTACTTCTCTCTGTTTATTTTCATCTCATTGTATGGAATATTTCCCATAGAGGACTCACAAGGGGGAATGTAGGAAGTTGCTTTAGGCACTAGCAGAATGGCCTAATCATTTAATTTTTTGCAGTCATGAAAGGAATCATGAAAGGATTCATGTCAAGTGAAGAACTGCAGCTGCCCCCTAGAGCAGCTGATGCTTAGCATGGCACTAGAGTGACACATCCATATGTCTTAATAAAGTACCATGCATTAATCTATTAGTAGGAACTCATGGAAATACTCCAGTGGCCAAAGCAGAGTGAGGCTGTGGTAAAGACTAACAAGATGGAAGAGAAAGAAGTATTACAAAGAAACTTAGTAATAATGTTTTCTCTCCTACTCACAAAGAATTATCTGTCTTCAAAATTGAGAAGAATGCTTTACTGCAAAGGAATTATTGTTGGAAGAGTCATCTGGGTATGGTGGGAATTGAAGGACAGGAAGCTGCGCAAGCAAGTCACATGTGTACTGAGGTTACTAGTCTTCACTGATACACAGAGAATCAGTAGGAACTGCAACTGCCAACTCCTGGAATTTCAGCAACAGAAAAAATAATGGAGATGCAAATATAAAAATAAGAATTACTTAATTTTGTAAAACATAAAAGTATTATGCAAGTCAGTTTGGGGGAGAGACAAATGCAGCTGTTTGACCAGGTTCTTCGAGGTCTAGAGTCAAATCTGTTTACAAGCAATGGGATAAGGTCAAGTGGGTCGTAGTTAATAATGGTACTGCAGTGGGAATGCTGAACTTAGCATGAAAAAATTTACATTTGTGTCAGGCGTGGTGGCTCATGCCTGTAATCCCAGCACTTTGGGAGGCCGAGGCTGGCGGATCACCAGGTCAGGAGATCGAGACCATCCTGGTTAACACGGTGAAACCCCGTCTCTACTGAAAATACAAAAAAAGTTTGGCCAGGCGTGGTGGTGGGCGCCTGTAATCCCAGCTACTCAGGAGGTTGAGTTAGGAGAATGGCGTGAACCCAAGAGGCAGAGCTTGCAGTGAGCTGAGATCGTGCCACTGCACTCCAGCCTGGGCAACAGAGTGAGACTCTGTCTCAAAAAATAAATTTTTAAAAAAATTTACATTTGATTTTTATTATGCCACTTGCTAGCTGGGTGACCTTTGGCAAGTTGCTGAACTTCTCTGGAATGAAGTAAAACAATGTATATGAGTGTCTGGCACTAGCAAACACCAAGTAGAACTTCACTTGATTTGTGCATCTATTGTGGAGACGTCAATGCATGCAGTTCAGTTTCACGTGATGAACATTTATTTTTTCATTTACTATCATAAGCAGTTCATTGCGATAGGACCCATCAGTCCAGATGTCAATACTTTTCCTGAGTAGGACCACTCTGGGGGGGGGCTCACTCTTTCAGCTGACCCACTTAAATACTTAATATACACTCCCTTCGCTTGTGTGTACTTACTGGTAAATTACTTTGTAAGGATTCTTATATCTGTTCATGAGTGCATGCCCTGTCTACTCAATTAGGATTATTGACTTATTGAGCCAGAAGTCATTTTAGAGAATTAGGCCAAACTCTTCATTGGATAAGTGGGAATATTGAGGTCCAGGCAAGTGCAATGACGTGTCTCAAGTCATACGATGATTAGCGACTGAGTCAGTATTAGGATCCAGTTCTCTTGACTTCCTAGTCAATGCTTTCTTCTCCCATATTCTTACCCCAAACTATTCTAAAAATAAGCATTTGAGGACAAGAACCACTTTTGCTGCTATTGTTGTTTATTCCTAAAATTCAGTACACATTTGGGCAACCTAATGACCAAGGACACTGAAAACTTTCAACATTTATAAATTGTTTTATTCAGAAATAGCAGAAATATTTTCTAGTGATCAATCTGTTTGATAAATCTCATTCTTTCTTCATGAGGTTATTAATATTATCATAGATACAGGTATCTTTATGCTTTATAAAACATTTTCACATCTGTTGTCATATTTGATTAGTTTAGAAACCTTGTGGAAAAATCAGAGTAGGCAGTCTTATTCCCATTTTACAGTTAAAGAAATGAAAGTCCAGAGAGGCTAAATAATTTTTCCAGCTACACACAGCTACTAATTGATGGAACTGGCATTTGGACGAACTTGGGTTTTCTGGTTTAATAATCCAATATACTTCCACTGTTCTATACTGCATTGCATTTATAGGTACACTTTTCATCAACTATTAACTATGATTATCTGTACTGTATTGCTCAGATTCTTTAGTGTATAAACGACTTAAACCCAGTTCAAACAAGTTTAAATTAAAAAAAAAAAAGTCAAGGGTCACGGAGGATTGGAAGAATGTAGAACTCACTGGCTTAAGATCACTAAACCATAGAGAAGGCAAAGATAGAACAGCCTGAAGAACAATCCTAATTCTAATCTTTGCAGCTTTATCACCAGGACAAAGAGGACTTTTCTTTCCTAGTTCTGTTTGGAAATCATAAGGAAAATTTGTGATAGAGATAAGGGGTCAACTTGTATCCTATGTTTATCTTTGTTAAACCACTTTATGGAGGTATGATTGACAGGTTAAAAAGTTGTATATATTTAATGTGTACAACTCAGTGAGTTTGGGGATAAGTATGCACCATGAAATTATCACCACCAACAAGGCCATAGACATCCATCACCTCACAAAGTTTTCTGCCATTCCCTTTATTATTATTTTATGTGTGTGTGTGCATGGGGTAAAAACACATAAGCTCTACCTTAGCAAATTTTAAGTCTACAATACAGTATCATTAGCTATAGGCACTATGCTATATAGCAGATTTCTAAAACTTATTTATCTTGCCAACAAGCAGGTGATGATCAAAGGGTACAAAGCTTCAGTTATTTCTTAAAGTCTTAGACCAGTCATTTCAGCCAGAGTCCAGCATCAAAAAATTGAGAGATGGAAACTAGGCAGAAAGAAAGTCAATACTTGTTTACTATTCTGATGTTCAGACAGCAATGGAACAACTGGCTATAAAACAAACTGAAGAAAAAAAATATCTGATTTGTTGCATTTGCTGATTTCTTTTTTTTTTTTTTTTTTTGAGATGGAGTCTCGCTCTGTCGCCCAGGCTGGAGTGCAGTGGCACCATCTCGGCTCACTGCAAGCTCCGTCTCCCTGGTTCACGCCATTCTCCTGACTCAGCCTCCCTAGTAGCTGGGACTACAGGTATCCGGGACCACGCCCAGCTAATTTTTTGTATTTTTTAGTAGAGACGGGGCTTCACCGTGTAAGCCAGGATTGTCTCGATCTCCTGACCTGGTGATCTGCCAGCCTCGGCCTCCCAAAGTGCTGGGATTACAGGCGTGAGGCACCGCACCCGGCTTTTATTTCTTTCTCTTTATTTTTCCTTTTCTTTTCTTTCTTTCTTTCTTTTTTTTATGAGACAGGGTCTCACTCTGTGCCCCAGTTTAGAGTGCAGTTTAGAGCGATCTTGCCTCGCTGCCCCCTTGAACTCCTGGGCTCAAGCAATCCTCCCGTCTCAGCCTCCCAGCATTTGCTGATTTCTAGTAAATAAAATTTGCATTTACTAATACTCCCACCAAGGCTGCTTTCAAGGTACCAATGTGACATCAATCAGCTCACAAGATTCCTAAGAACACAGCAATTAGATCTTGTGGACCAGTAGGAATCAGTCTGAGAACACCATGGCATGTAGCACTGATCAACCATACTCTGACCTAAACAGATCAATAAATTCATAGAAGCCACCAGTTCACTGGCAGATGTACATTTCCACCTCTGGAAAGGGGAAACAATTCAATTCAGCAAGCATTTATTTAGTGCCTACTAAATGACAGGTATTGGGGTTGTCAATATGACAATAAAAAGATACTTTCCCATCCTCGAGACGTTAAGGAAGATAGAGCAACTCAAGAGTGAAGATAATGTGAGATGTACTATAATAGAAACATTAATTCATTGTTTCACAATTGTTTATAGATCTCATACTAAGTTTAATTGAGAAAACGACAAAAAAACAAACAAAAATAAAACTGAGTTATGATAAATGCTATGAAAGAAACAAAGAGGACTCAAATAGACAATGAGAAATAAACTTTTAAAGTAAGTACATTTCCCAAACTTGAAATGTGTTACTGATTTGTTATTAATTTAATTGTTTTAAAATTTTAATTTGCAATCCATTTATTTTTAATTATTTATTTATTTTTGTTCTTGAGACACGGCCTCACTCTGTCACCCAGGCTGGAGTACGGTGATGTAATCACTGCAGCCTTGACTTCCCAGGCTCAGGTGATCCTCCCACCTCAGCCTCCCAAGTAGCTGCGAATACAGGCATGCACCGCAACACCTAGCTAATTTTTTGTATTTTTTGTAGAGATGGGGTTTCACCATGTTGCCAGACCTGGTCTGAAACTCGTTGGGCTCAGCCGGGCATGGTGGCTCATGCCTGTAATACCAGCACTTTGGGAGGCTGAGGTGGGTGGATTCACCTGAGCTGAGGAGTTTGAGCCCAGCCTGATGAATATGGTGAAACCCCATCTCTACTAAAAACATAAAAATTAACCGGGCGTGGTGGTATGCACCTGAAGTCCAAGCTACTCAGGAGGCTGAGACAGGAGAATTGTTTGAACCTGGGAGGTGGAGGTTGCAGTGAGCTGAGACTGCACCACTGCACACCAGCCTGGGCAACAGAGCAAGACTCCATCTCGATAAAACACACACACACACGCACACACACACACAAACTCCTTGGGTTCAAGTAATCTGTTTGCTTCACCTTCTCAAAGTGTTGGGATTACAGGCATTAGCCACTATGCCTACCCTGAAATCCATCTATAAATTACTTTTATTATTATATTTATAATTATTCATTATTATTTTTACTTCTTTTAAATAAAAGCACAGCTCTTCTGCTGCACTGTCAATTTTACACAATTACTTCTCTCATCTCTTTAAAGGACTTGTTTCTAATGCCCAAATACAAGAACCATTAATCCAGAGGAGCAATGAACTGGATCCAATCAAACTTAGCTCTCAAAAGAAGGAAACTGAGCTGAGGAATGCAAGAGAGGTAAAGGGAGGACTCTTGGCCCTCACCAGTAGTTGAAAAAGCTCACCAGTAGTTGAGTTTAAGTGTGCTCAATGTTGTCTTTGCTTCACTCATGTATTAAATATTCAGGAGCCCTTCCTCAATCATTCAGTGTTTATTTATTGAGCATTTGCTCTGTGTCAGGCATTTTTCTTAGTTGCTGAGGCTACAGTGGTGAGTCAAACAGATAAAACCCATTGTCTCATGAAGCTTACTTAAAATGACCAAATAATCAAGAAAAATAAGATGGTGATAAGTGCTGTGCAGAATATTATAATAGAGTGATTTGATAAAGACAGTGATATAGTTTGGCTATGTACCCATCCAATTCTCATCTTGAATTCCCATGGTGTTGTACGAGGGGCCCAGTGGGAGGTAATTAAATCATGGGGGTGGGTTTTTCCTGTGGTGTTCTTGGGATAGTAAGTCTCATGGGATCTGATGGTGAGATCTTATTATAAGGGGGAGTTTTCCTCCACAAGCTCTTTCTGCCTGTCACCATCCACATAAAATGTGACTTGCTCCTCCTTGCCTTTGCTATGGTTGTGAGACCTCCCCAGCCATGTAAAACTGTTAAGTACAATTAAACCTCTTTCTTAAATTGTGCAGTCTTGAGTATGTCTTTATCAGCAGTGTGAAAACGGACTAATACAGTAAATTGGTACCAGTAGAGTGGAGCGCTGCTGAAAAGCTACCCGAAAATATGGAAGCGACTTTGGAACTGGGTCACACGCAGGGGCTGGAACAGTTTAGAGGGCTCAGAAGAAGACAGGAAAATGTAAGAGAGTTTGGAACTTCCTGGAGACTTGTTAAAGGGCTTTGATCAAAAGCCTGATAGTGATATGGACAAATAGGTCCACGCTGAGGTGGTCTCAGATGGAGATGAGAAACTTGTTGGGAACTGGAGCAAAGGTGACTCTTGTTATGTTTTAGCAAAGAGACTGGCAGCATTTTGCTCCTGCCCTAGAGATTTGTGGAGATTTGTGAACTGGAGAGAGATGATTTAGGGTATCTAGTGGAAGAAATTTCTAAGCAGCAAAGCATTAAAGAGGTGATTTGGGTGCTATTAAAGGCATTCAGTTTTATAAAGGAAGCAGAACATAAAAGTTTGGGAAATTTACAGCCTGACAATGTGATAGAAAAGGAAAACCCGGTCGGGCGCGGTGGCTCAAGCCTGTAATCCCAGCACTTTGGGAGGCCGAGGCGGGCGGATCACGAAGTCAGGAGATCGAGACCATCCTGGCTAACACGGTGAAACCCCGTCTCTACTAAAAATACAAAAAAAAAAAAGAAAGAAAGAAATTAGCCGGGCGTGGTGGCGGGCGCCTGTAGTGCCAGCTACTCCAGAGGCTGAGGCGGGAGAATGGCGTGAACCTGGGAAGCGGAACGTGCAGTGAGCTGAGATCGCGCCACTGCACTCCAGAGCGAGACACCGTCTCAAAAAAAAAAAAAAGAAAAGAAAAGAAAAAGAAAAGGAAAACTGGTTTTCTGAGGAGAAATTGAAGCCAGCTGCAGAAATTTGCATAAGTAACAAGGAGCGGAATGTTAATCTCCAGCACAATGGGGAAATGTCTCTAAGGCATGTCAGAGGTCTTCAAGCCAGCCTCTCCCATCACAGGCCCTAAGGCCTACGAGAAAATGGTTTCGTGGTCCAGGGCCAGAGTCTCCGTGCTGTGTGTAGTCTATGGACTTGGTGCCCTGTGTCCCACCCACTCCAGCAATGACGAAAAGGGGCCAAGGTACAGCTCAGGCTGTTGCTTCAGAGCGTGGAAGCCCCAAGCCTTGGCAGGTTCCATGTGGTGTTGAGCATGAGTGTGCACAGAAGTCACAAACTGTGATTTGGGAACCTCTGCCTAGATTTCAGAAGATACAGGGCAACGCCCAGATGCCCAGGCAAAAGTTTTCTTCAGGGGCGGGGCTCTCATGGAGAACCTCTGCTAGGGCAGTGTGGAAGGGAAATGTGGGGTTGGAGCCTCCACACAGAGTCCCTACTGGGGCACTGCCTAGCGGAGCTGTGAGAAGAGGGCCATGTCCTCCAGACCCCAGAATGGTAGATCCACTGACAGCGTGCACTGTGCACCTGGAAAAGCCACAGACACTCAATGCCAGCCCATGAGAGCAGCCAGGAGGAAGGCTGTACCCTGGAAAACCACAGGAGCAGAGCTGCCCAAGACCATGGGAACCCACCTCTTGCATCAGTGTGACCCGAATGTGAGACCTGCAAAGAAGATCATTTGGAACTTTAAGATTTGACTACCCTGCTGGATTTTGGACTTGCATGGGGCCTGTAGTCCCTTTCTCTTTTTTTTTTTTTTTTTTGAGATGGAGTCTCGCTCTGTCGCCCAGGCTGGAGTGCAGTGGCACCATCTCGGCTCACTGCAAGCTCCGTCTCCCTGGTTCACGCCATTCTCCTGACTCAGCCTCCCTAGTAGCTGGGACTACAGGTATCCGGGACCACGCCCAGCTAATTTTTTGTATTTTTTAGTAGAGACGGGGCTTCACCGTGTAAGCCAGGATTGTCTCGATCTCCTGACCTGGTGATCTGCCAGCCTCGGCCTCCCAAAGTGCTGGGATTACAGGCGTGAGGCACCGCACCCGGCTTTTATTTCTTTCTCTTTATTTTTCCTTTTCTTTTCTTTCTTTCTTTCTTTTTTTTATGAGACAGGGTCTCACTCTGTGCCCCAGTTTAGAGTGCAGTTTAGAGCGATCTTGCCTCGCTGCCCCCTTGAACTCCTGGGCTCAAGCAATCCTCCCGTCTCAGCCTCCCAGCATTTGCTGATTTCTAGTAAATAAAATTTGCATTTACTAATACTCCCACCAAGGCTGCTTTCAAGGTACCAATGTGACATCAATCAGCTCACAAGATTCCTAAGAACACAGCAATTAGATCTTGTGGACCAGTAGGAATCAGTCTGAGAACACCATGGCATGTAGCACTGATCAACCATACTCTGACCTAAACAGATCAATAAATTCATAGAAGCCACCAGTTCACTGGCAGATGTACATTTCCACCTCTGGAAAGGGGAAACAATTCAATTCAGCAAGCATTTATTTAGTGCCTACTAAATGACAGGTATTGGGGTTGTCAATATGACAATAAAAAGATACTTTCCCATCCTCGAGACGTTAAGGAAGATAGAGCAACTCAAGAGTGAAGATAATGTGAGATGTACTATAATAGAAACATTAATTCATTGTTTCACAATTGTTTATAGATCTCATACTAAGTTTAATTGAGAAAACGACAAAAAAACAAACAAAAATAAAACTGAGTTATGATAAATGCTATGAAAGAAACAAAGAGGACTCAAATAGACAATGAGAAATAAACTTTTAAAGTAAGTACATTTCCCAAACTTGAAATGTGTTACTGATTTGTTATTAATTTAATTGTTTTAAAATTTTAATTTGCAATCCATTTATTTTTAATTATTTATTTATTTTTGTTCTTGAGACACGGCCTCACTCTGTCACCCAGGCTGGAGTACGGTGATGTAATCACTGCAGCCTTGACTTCCCAGGCTCAGGTGATCCTCCCACCTCAGCCTCCCAAGTAGCTGCGAATACAGGCATGCACCGCAACACCTAGCTAATTTTTTGTATTTTTTGTAGAGATGGGGTTTCACCATGTTGCCAGACCTGGTCTGAAACTCGTTGGGCTCAGCCGGGCATGGTGGCTCATGCCTGTAATACCAGCACTTTGGGAGGCTGAGGTGGGTGGATTCACCTGAGCTGAGGAGTTTGAGCCCAGCCTGATGAATATGGTGAAACCCCATCTCTACTAAAAACATAAAAATTAACCGGGCGTGGTGGTATGCACCTGAAGTCCAAGCTACTCAGGAGGCTGAGACAGGAGAATTGTTTGAACCTGGGAGGTGGAGGTTGCAGTGAGCTGAGACTGCACCACTGCACACCAGCCTGGGCAACAGAGCAAGACTCCATCTCGATAAAACACACACACACACGCACACACACACACAAACTCCTTGGGTTCAAGTAATCTGTTTGCTTCACCTTCTCAAAGTGTTGGGATTACAGGCATTAGCCACTATGCCTACCCTGAAATCCATCTATAAATTACTTTTATTATTATATTTATAATTATTCATTATTATTTTTACTTCTTTTAAATAAAAGCACAGCTCTTCTGCTGCACTGTCAATTTTACACAATTACTTCTCTCATCTCTTTAAAGGACTTGTTTCTAATGCCCAAATACAAGAACCATTAATCCAGAGGAGCAATGAACTGGATCCAATCAAACTTAGCTCTCAAAAGAAGGAAACTGAGCTGAGGAATGCAAGAGAGGTAAAGGGAGGACTCTTGGCCCTCACCAGTAGTTGAAAAAGCTCACCAGTAGTTGAGTTTAAGTGTGCTCAATGTTGTCTTTGCTTCACTCATGTATTAAATATTCAGGAGCCCTTCCTCAATCATTCAGTGTTTATTTATTGAGCATTTGCTCTGTGTCAGGCATTTTTCTTAGTTGCTGAGGCTACAGTGGTGAGTCAAACAGATAAAACCCATTGTCTCATGAAGCTTACTTAAAATGACCAAATAATCAAGAAAAATAAGATGGTGATAAGTGCTGTGCAGAATATTATAATAGAGTGATTTGATAAAGACAGTGATATAGTTTGGCTATGTACCCATCCAATTCTCATCTTGAATTCCCATGGTGTTGTACGAGGGGCCCAGTGGGAGGTAATTAAATCATGGGGGTGGGTTTTTCCTGTGGTGTTCTTGGGATAGTAAGTCTCATGGGATCTGATGGTGAGATCTTATTATAAGGGGGAGTTTTCCTCCACAAGCTCTTTCTGCCTGTCACCATCCACATAAAATGTGACTTGCTCCTCCTTGCCTTTGCTATGGTTGTGAGACCTCCCCAGCCATGTAAAACTGTTAAGTACAATTAAACCTCTTTCTTAAATTGTGCAGTCTTGAGTATGTCTTTATCAGCAGTGTGAAAACGGACTAATACAGTAAATTGGTACCAGTAGAGTGGAGCGCTGCTGAAAAGCTACCCGAAAATATGGAAGCGACTTTGGAACTGGGTCACACGCAGGGGCTGGAACAGTTTAGAGGGCTCAGAAGAAGACAGGAAAATGTAAGAGAGTTTGGAACTTCCTGGAGACTTGTTAAAGGGCTTTGATCAAAAGCCTGATAGTGATATGGACAAATAGGTCCACGCTGAGGTGGTCTCAGATGGAGATGAGAAACTTGTTGGGAACTGGAGCAAAGGTGACTCTTGTTATGTTTTAGCAAAGAGACTGGCAGCATTTTGCTCCTGCCCTAGAGATTTGTGGAGATTTGTGAACTGGAGAGAGATGATTTAGGGTATCTAGTGGAAGAAATTTCTAAGCAGCAAAGCATTAAAGAGGTGATTTGGGTGCTATTAAAGGCATTCAGTTTTATAAAGGAAGCAGAACATAAAAGTTTGGGAAATTTACAGCCTGACAATGTGATAGAAAAGGAAAACCCGGTCGGGCGCGGTGGCTCAAGCCTGTAATCCCAGCACTTTGGGAGGCCGAGACGGGCGGATCACGAGGTCAGGAGATCGAGACCATCCTGGCTAACACGGTGAAACCCCGTCTCTACTAAAAATACAAAAAACTAGCCGGGCAAGGTGGCGGGCGCCTGTAGTCCCAGCTACTCTGGAGGCTGAGGCAGGAGAATGGCGTAAACCCAGGAGGCGGAGCTTACAGTGAGCTAAGATCGGGCCACTGCACTCCAGCCCTGGGGACAGAGCAAGACTCCGTCTCAAAAAAAAAAAAAAAAAAGGAAAGAAATGTAAATTCTCTACCTACACTCCATGTTTACCAAATCAGAAACTCTGGCATAGGGCCCAGCAAGAAAATGTACCAACAAAAGTTTTAATAGGCCTTCCAGTGACTATGGTGCATATGCAAGCTTAAGAACCACTAGTATAAAATTTCATAGATCAAGACAGATATTTTGAATTTTAGTCTAAACTGTGGAGTCAAAGCCATTGATACGTTTAAGTCTTGGGGAGAGGATGTATAACATCACTAGATTTATGTTTTTAAAAGTTTACTTTGGAGAAAGTGGAATGTAGGAAAGCAAGAATTGAAGCAGGGCAATGAGTTGAAAGACTTTTTCAGGCTAGAAATTAGGGTATCTTAGATTAGGGTACTGGGGATGGAGACAAAGTGAAATGAATAGATTTAGGATACATCTTGGGAATCCACAAGATTCACTGAGTGGCAGGCAAAAGAAAGTGAGAGATCAAGGCCCAGGTTTGGGTCCCAGGCAACAAGGTACACTGTGATGTCATTAAGGGAAGTGAAGAAGATTGGAGAAGGAGGATATTTGGGGGTGAAATCAGGAGTTCTCTTTCAGTCATGTTGTGTTTGACATGGCTAATATATTTATACAGCTGTGTCAGGCAGTTTGATGGAAAAGTCAGGAGTTCCAAGAAAATGTACCAACAAAAGCATGTTTTTGGATTCACCTGTACATAGACTGTATATCTTATCCAAACCCATGGGAAGAGATGAGATCACCTGAGGAGAGGATGTGAATAAAGAAGAAAAGAGCACCCAGAACAGAGCCCTGGGGCATCTAATATTTACTGATCTGACTGAGGGGCAGAACCGTTGAAGAAAGTGCAATGTGTGAGATTAGGAGGACACTAAAGAAACTAAGCATTTGGGGTCATGGAATCAAGTGGAAAGAATCTTTCAAAAAGGAAGCATCGGCTTTGTTGAATGCTGCAGAGGAATCAGTAACACAAGACAAAGCAATGGGTCCTCCTGGATCATTGGTGATTGTGATGAGAGAAGATCATGATGAGAGATGCAGTGAAACAAACCACTTAGAACATATTCAAGAGAAAATGTAAGGCTTAAGGAAGTAGAAAAAGCAAAAAAATAAAAAATAAATAAACAACTTGTAAAGGATGACAGAGAAAAGAGAAGAAATTGGAAGTCCATTTGGGGTTAAGGCACTTTCCAGTCACTGTATAAGAGAGACAATACAGACTCAGAGAGCTTTATCATACAAGAGAGAAGGCAGGAAGGGAGCAAATAATATTCCCAACCAATCACAATTTTAGTAAATATATAGGACAGAGTAGCATTCAATGAGCATCTACAATGGGTAAGCAACTATGGAGATCTACAAAGAGTAATCAAAATAGAAAAAATGAATGCACATTTAGGTAATTAAAATAAAAGCCAGTGTGTGTTAACTCTATAACTTAGGTATAAAGTGCTTTGCAACCAAAAAGAAGAAAGGGATCCACTCTTGTTTGAACTTAAATCTTCAAGAAACTGAATAGAGAAAAACTAGCTTCTAATATAGAGGGGCTAGTTCACTAGAGACTAATTAAGGGAACAGTGAATCAGTAAAACTGGAAATATCACATTTCATTCCAATTACATTCCAGAGAATAATGCCTAATACTGTATAATCTCTGACTTTTAAAATAATGTTGTATGTTTTATTCTCCATATTAATGGAAAATAGAAGGTTTGAAGACCTACATAGAGAGAAAGAGACTGAGAAAATATGAGATTAAGTCTACAAGGAAGAATAAACTTATTAAGCACTTATTAATCTATTACATGTCAATCTTTGTTGTGATAGTTTCACACCTATTGTCTCATCAAGCCCTTAGTCAACCTCGACTGGACAATCATTTTATTGGGAAACATTCAGTCCTTGCATGGTCATTGTAGAGAAAATTACATTTAGTTTCTTGTAAGGATGTCTCAAAAATTTATCTCCTTCTCAAACAAATGAGTAATAAATTATTTTCCTTCTCTCTATATTAATTAATTGGGCATTAATTGGGCAATTATTATTTGCAAGAATCTTAACTGGAAGAAAAAAGAGGTTTTTTTGTCTGTTTGTTTTTGTTTTTGTTTTTTTTCACTCAAAGGATTTCCAAACAATGAGAGAGAGACTACAGAAGGTCATCTTGTATCGTGGTTTCCAAATCTGGCTGTACAACTAAATCCTGGGGAAAGCTTTTTGAAAACACAGATTCCCAGACTTTACTCCCAGAAATTCTGATTCTGCTCGTCTGATGTGCAGGTAAGAAGCTGCGGTGCTTGGGAGGCTGAGGCGAGTGGATCACCTGAGGTCAGGAGTTCAAGACCAGACTGAGCAACATGGTGAAACACTGTCTCTACTAAAAATACAAAAATTAGTTGGGTGTGGTGGCACGTGCCTATAATCCCAGCTACACTGGAGGCTGAGGTAGGAGAATCACTTGAGCCTGGGAGGCAGAGGTTGCAGTGAGCCAATATTGAGCCATTGTACTCCAGCCTGGGCAACAGAGCAAGACTCCATCTCAAAAAAAAAAAGAAGCTGTGGTGTTTAATAGATCCTCAGGTGATTCTGTTGCCAGCCAGTTGTGGAAAGCACAACTCTGAAACAGGCAGTTCTCTTGCAATTTATGTTTTCATAACATGACTATTATAAAATTGAGAAATTAGGGAACACTGTTTGCATTGCAAGGACAAGTATTGGTTGTAAAGGGACGGCCAACAACTAGCAATATGAGTAAACAGAAAAAATTCTGTCGTCCACATAGTATAGTAAGAATGCTTTTGCTGGCCAATTGCAGCTACTTTGTTTGAGAGGCTCTGAGCTTCATTTTGCAATAACAAGAGATACAACAAGTTAATAAAAAAGAGTGTATAAGATGTTCCAATAATGAAGGTGCTGGTGGTTAAAGGAGAAAAAAGCCACTTCACTTCAGACAATTAAATGCTGGGTCAGCTCAGTGATGTTTGAAGATTATAACTATGTGTTTAGCCTGTGGAAACACTCTCATTATTAAAAATTTTTAGGAAAAATAGCATCCATTTTATTTATTTATTTTTGAGACAGAGTCTTGCTCTGTCACCCAGGCTGGAGTGCACTGGCGTGATCTCGGCTCACTGCAACCTCCATCTCCCAGGTTAAAGTGATTCTTGTGCCTCAGCCTCTTGAGTAGCTGGGACTACAGGCGTGCACCACCATTATTTGTAATTTTAGTAGATATGGGGTTTTGCCATGCTGGCCAGGCTGGTCTCAAATTGCTGACCTCAAGTGATCTGCTTGCCTCGGCCACCCAAAGTGCTCGGATTACAGGTGTAAGCAACCACACTCAGCTGATTTTATATGATTTGAAGACAGTCATATGCTACATAATGATATTTTGGTCAATGACCACATACAGAGCAGTGGTCCCGTAAGATTATAATGGAGCTGAAAATTCCTGTCACCTAATGACAATTATATACAGCCCATAACACTTGATAATGATAATACACAACTATGTTACTGGTTTATGTATTTGCTATACTATACTTTATATCATTACTTTAGAGTGTACTCCTACTTATTAAAAAAAAAAAATTAACTGTTAAACAGCCTCTGGCAGGTCCTTATGAGTTATTCCAGAAAAAGGCATTGTTACAGGAGATGACAACTCCATGTATGTTATTTTCCCTGAAGACCTTCCAGGGGACAAGATGTGAAGGTGGAAAACACTGATATTGATGATCCTGACCCTGTATAGGCCTAGGCTGAAGTATTTGTTTGTGTCTTTGTTTTTAACAAAAACATTTAAAAAGTAAAATAAGGAAAAATTTTAAGAATAAAAAAGACCTTACAGTCTGGGTATGATGGCTCAAGCCTATCATCCCAGTACTTTGGGAGGCTGAGGGGGGCAGATTGCTTGAGGCCAGGAGTTCTAGATTAGCCTGAGCAACATGATGAAACCCTGTCTCTAAAAAAAATACAAAGTCAGCCATAGTGGTGTGTGCCTGTGGTCCCAGCTACTCGGGGAGGCTGAGGTGGGAGGAACAATTGAGCCTGAGAGGTCGAGGCTGCAGTGAACCAAGATTGTGCCACTGCACTCCAGCATAAGCAATCAAGCAAGACCCTGTCTTGAGACAGAGAGAGAGAGACAGAAAAAGGAAAGAAGGAAATGAAAGTGAG
>NW_012117043.1:9063631-9153252 GCF_000951035.1 Colobus angolensis palliatus | reverse complement strand
CTTGGATCACTGCAACCTCTGCCTCCCAGGTTCAAGCAATTCTCCTGCCTCAGTCTCCCAAGTAGCTGGGATTACAGGCACCCACCACCATGCCTGGCTAATTTTTGTGTTTTCAGTAGAGACATAGCTTCACCATGTTGGCCAGGCTGATCTCGAACTTGTGACCTCAGGTGATCCACCGCCCTCAACCTCCCAAAGGGTGGGATTACAGATGTGAATTTATTTTGCTTACATTTTCTTTTTCACATATGCAAAAGAGTCATATATACAAAACATCAGGTTCAATAATTCTCAAAATATTATTTAAATAAACACAAAATAAAAATTATAAGTAACAAGAAAGCAGTATCTCATAATTTAACTGGAAGCTTTTTTTTCCTTTTTGTTGTCCCTAAAAAAAAGTGCATCTTATCACAGAAAGAGTTTTAGATGTAATGAACTATAGAACATACGAGGCAGTGTTACAGTCACTGAGTAATGCAGTGATGAGCAAAACAGAACTTTCTGTGCCCTCCCCAAGCCAGATAAGAAGACATCTATAAATACGCAAACAAATGAAGAAATGAGAGCATTTCAAATAGCAGTAAATGCTATGATGATAATAACCCAGAAGAAGAGGATAAAGAGAGGTGGGGTGGGGGGCAAGGAGGCTTTAAATCAGCACTGTAGGTAGAATCAGGAGAAGTACATGGCAGTTGCACATCACACCATAGTAGGTAGGAGAAGAAATGCTTTCAAGGAGCAGACAGAGGTCAACAGTGACAAATGGTGTTAGAAGAGAAAAGAAGCTGAGGTGAGAGGACTGTTCTTAATATCAGCAAGACAATGTCTTTTAAAAACGGTATTGTAGCTGGACTAAAGTAGGTTATAGGACGATGGACCACCAAATCTGCATTTTTTGGGTAGATCTGCTTTAGGACCTGAGGGAAAGAGTTGGCCTGGAGGGCTGTGGCTGCAGCGCAATATACAATCACAAGGGTATATTTTGTGGAGCAAGGGAGCAATATGAAGTCTTGCAAGGCAAGTAAACAAATAATTGCACAAAACAATTTCAGATTATTAACAGTGTCATAAAGGACATAACCAAGATGATATGATGGAAAATAGGGAAGAGAAGCCTACTTTAAGCTTTGGGCTTTAACAGTTATTGAACACCAAGGACATGCCAGGCATTTATTAAAAGCATTCAAATGTCAACTCATTTAATCTTGAGACCTACTTTTTGAGATATGTTCGATTAGTCCCATTGTTACAGATAAAGAAACAAATGTTCTGAAATAGTGATTTGCCTGTCAAAGATCAATTAGCAAATGGTAGCCCTGGGATTAGAACCAAATTTGACATTGAAATTAAATATGTTTCCCTTGCTCTACACCCCTTTTTTCAAGGCTTTCCTGCAAAACAAACCTCAAAGCAGCCAGGCTTTCACAACCCCTGCCACAAAAATCCCAGCTCATGGTCTCTTTTTAGAGCCCCATTCCTATGAGACCTTTTTCAATGGAATGGATCACCAAGTTGCACATTATTCATAACATGCTACCAGAAACCAAATGTGTAATTATACTGATGCTAGTAGGTACTGATAGGACCTTCTTTTCCCAAACAGCATCTTTTAAGTAGTGGCTTTTAGAGAGACATTGCCAAACCTCAAAGGCCATTTTCTAATAGTGGAAATTTTAGGCCACCTGGTAGACTGGAAGGATAAATGATCATGATAACTAGTTAATATTTACTGAGCTTTATTATATGCCCAGAATCACTCCAAGTGCTATAAACATAATATCTTGTTATTTTTCAAAACAACTCTATGAATTCAAAATTATTTGTATCACCTGAGAGCTGATTTGAGCCCAGTTAATCTGATTTGCAAACTAAAACTAGGATCCCAAAGGAACACACAGGAATTAAATGACAAACCCCAAATGAGTTGTGTGCACCGATAATATTATAAAACTCACAGAAAGCTGGTTGGCTCAGGTTTTGAAAACATTGATTCCTTTGGTTTATTTTCCAAACAAAACTTTGGTTTTAAGTCTCACAGGAATCCACTGAGATGACAAATTTAACCAACAGGTGCCCTTTAGTCCCCCGCTCAATGGAGCTTCTTAATTGTATGGATGATGAGAGAAAGCAAGGAACCTTTCTTTGTGATTTAAAGATTAATGTTTGGAGGATGCTTGTGGTTTAAAATCAATCAACAAACTTCTGGTTGGCATTGCTGCATAAGGAGCACTGGGCTCGTTGCTTCAGATGCTCCCCAAGATCAGCAACAGATCCTTGCTGGTGGGGAAGGCAGGGGCTGGCAGTGTGATGCAATGGAAAAAGGCTTAAGCTTGGAAATGAGAAAAACCCAAATTCACCTCCATATTGAGAGTGACTTTAGGCAAGTTAGTTAATGAAATGGGAGTAATTATTTTTTAAAAAATAATTCTGAAGTTTATTGGAGATACCAAAGCACTTGTACAGTGCTTGGCACAGTAAGAAGTCAACAGCTGTTCCCCTCTTCACTCTTCCTGTGCCTTGTCCTCTCTCATCTTGGGTCTCTGAGTTCAGCCTAAAACCCATAAAGA
Source organism: Colobus angolensis palliatus (assembly GCF_000951035.1). Lineage (NCBI taxonomy): Eukaryota > Metazoa > Chordata > Mammalia > Primates > Cercopithecidae > Colobus > Colobus angolensis. The sequence continues at coordinate 9,150,682 of NW_012117043.1, read as the reverse complement.
CGGAACAAAACAGAGCTGGGGTTGGGGTTGGGAGAAACCCCCTCGTGTGAAGCTGATGGAGGGTTATTCTAAGAGTTGGAAAAGAAAGGTTGTTCTTTAATTTTCACAATTAGGAGTTGCAAAGACATAGTATATTAAGAAATGACTGGAAATAGGCTGGATGTGGCTCAAGCCTATAATCCCGACACTCTGGGAGGCTGTGAGGTTGGAGGATCGCTTGAGCTCAGGAGTTCGAGACCAGACTGGGCAACATAGTAAGAACTTATCCCTCCCTCTCTCGCTCTCTCTCTCTCTCTCTCTCTCTCTCTATATATATATATATATATATACACACTCTCTCTCTCTCTCTCTCTATATATATATATACACACATACACACACACACACACACACACACACACGTATCCTATTAGTTCTGTTCCTCTAGAGAACCCTAATACACTTTATATATATTATAATTTTTAAACTTTTTGACTCCTTTATAATAACATTTAGCTTAAAACACAAACACATTGTACAGCCATACAAAAATATTTTCTTTCTTTATATCCTTATTCAGGCTATATATCCTTTATTTTTTTATTTTTTAAATTATCATTATTTTACTTTTAAACTTTTTGTTAAAAACTAAGACACAAGCACACACATTATCCTAGGCCTACACAGGGTCAGGATCATCAGTGTCACTGTCTTCCACCTCTACATCTTATCCCACTGTCTTCAGGGACGGTAGCATACATGGAGCTGTCATCTCCTGTGATAACAATGCCTTCTCCTGAAGGACCTGCCTGAGGCTGTTTTACAGTTAACTTTTTTTAATAGGTAGAAGAAATATATTCTAAAATAATGACAAAAAGCATAGTAAATATATAAACCAGTAACATAATTATTTAGTATTATCAGTATTATGAACTGTGCATAATTGTATTGCTATACTTTTACACACATAGCAGAGCAGTAAGTTTGTTTACACCAGTGTCACCACAAACACATGAATTATGCTTTGCATTACGATGTTAGGACAGCTACCATGTCACTAGGTGATAAGAATTTTTCAGCTCCATTATAATCTTACGCGACCACCATCGGATATGCCACCTGTTACTGACCTTAGTGTTCTTACGTGTTGCATGACTATAATGAGGTTTGAGGACAAACCCTGCTAGAAATAAACTGTTTATTCGTTTTTGCCTGCATCGTGTTTATATCATCCCATGGGACTTTGCTCAAGGTTTTCCAGGTGACCCAGCCCAATCCCATCCCCATTCATTCTATTAATGATATCCCTTCCCACCTCAATAGAAAATGCAAGCCCAAACTGAGTCAGTGTTTGCAGCCTCGGTGTCTTTCCTTTTAAAAATGCGTTCTAGGTAGCTAAACATATTCTGGTTGTGCTCCCCACTTTCAAGTGGCAAGTGTTTTTGTGAGTGAATTACTAAGAGTCTTCAGGACTTTCTACCCAGCACTTGCCTATTAATTTGCTATGACCAACCTACAACACCTGTCAACTCTTCCCATGGATTAATAGATCTGTAGTTAAAATCCAACAGAGAGCCCCCAAAATTAATTAGGACATGAAACAGCCATGTAAGCAGCATGGAGCACAGCTCTGTATAAAGAAAAGACAAGCTTCATGTAAAACAAGTGTATACCCCAGGCAGGCCTCTGTCCATCTCTCATCAGCTGGCCCCTGAACTGCCTGTTTCTGATCTGTAACCTCATTGTGAAAGTGCCTAATAGAGGGCAGCCACACAGTGGGTAGCAATACAACGCAGTGACTGCTTGACTTTTTACTTGAAATATAATCCTCAGGGGAGCCTATTTCTTCTACTTACAGAAAAAAGGAAACTTCAGAGAGATCAAATATCTCATTGCTCACACCTAGGTTTTCCCTTCAGATCTCCATGCTCTGTGGATGAAGACTTCCTTTAAGTTTTCCGGAGCCTGAGCTTATGGACATAATGTCATGAAAGCAGGATAGTGCTGCACATGTATCTGCTTCTTACTGTGAGACCTTGGGCAAGTTATCAATACTCTGTGCCTCAGTGACTAGCACATGGCAAGTGTGCAAATGCCAGGTACGTTATTAGTGCTGATTAGCCTCTAACAGAAAGATAACGGTAGTGATGTTTATTTTTCTCCTGTTCTCAAGGGGTTATACCTAGGGGATCCATATTAACTTTAATGTACATCCAGATTTATAAAAAACGGTTTCTGAAAGCAAGGTGCCATGTTTTATGCAACACTTGGCAATTAACTGTTTTTCTTATTGTTGTTGTTGTTTGTTTGCTTGTTTTTTAATAATGAGGCCAGGTATAGTGGCTCACACCTATAATCACAGCACTTTGGAAGGCTGAGGCTGGTGGATCACCTAAGGTCAGGAGTTCAAGACCAGCCTGGCGAACATGGCGAAACCCCATCTCTATTGAAACTTAGCTGGGCATGGTGGTGCAGCCTGTAATCCCAGCTACTGAGGAGGATGAGGCAGGAGAATCGCTTCAACCTCGGATGCGGAGGTTGCAGCGAGCCAAGATTGCACCACCGCGCTCCAGCCTGGGTAACAGAGTGAGACACCATCTAAAAAAAAACAGAGCCGGAAGTAAAATGTCCTTCAACATACCTGTGAAAGGAGATATATTAACACATCCAAGAATTCACTCCTTCAATGATAACATCTTTCCACCCTGAATAGCTACAAAAGTGTACCCTTTTTCTCGTACAGTAGAAGAAGAGAATGGAAATTTCTGCCAAAATCGGAGTTGTCTTAAGATTGGCAGCCAGAGCAGGAGACCATAAAACACTGTCAGAGATGACAAGGGTTGAATTAAGTTCCAGGGACTGCTAAGAGCAATGTGAAGGACTCATCTCTGGTCAGGGATAACTGGGCATAAAAGCATATTGATTAATAATGTAACCTTCCTTTAAACCTTTTCCCAGGCAGTCCAGAAACCTTCACTGCACTCAGGTGAGAAACATGAAAAGGTTTTCCTCAAGATTTTCAATAGAAGCAACAACTGGAATAAACCAGACTTGTCATGGAACAATTTTTACCATATGGGGCCCTGATGCCTCACTGAGCAGGACTGTCAGGCCTGAGGTGGGTACACAGCCATGCTTCCTCCTCGTCAAATGCCCCCAGAGAAAGTGGCTGTGCATTTTCAAGAAAAAATGACTTAGGCTTACTGAATCCATTCAGAGACTAGGCAGAAAGTATAAAACAAATGATTCAGAAATCTCCCAACATAGCCAATATCTGCTGATAAATATTTGATACACACCTCCAGTTCCCAACCTACAGAAAGAATGTCACCTAGGCTCTTTGGAGTTGTTGGAAATAGATATTCATTGAGGTTACCCTAGCAATGGGAAATCAGCTATTAGGCTACATGTGGAAACAAGAACAACATAACTCCTCCAGGAACCCAGTGATGGCTAGACTGAAGCTGGAATGCAGATTCATTGTGGTAAGATTTTTTTAGGACACACAATTCTGAAGACCCACAACCCCCACCAATGTGATTTTCTCAAATTCTGTAGTCTCAATCCTATTAACTAACTACCCCACCCTCTAGTTGGTTATCTTTTAAAAATATTTTCATGTAACTTTACTGATAGCTTTTGATTACTCTTGGCTCCTGATGCTGCTGATCCTACTAACAATTGCTCTGTCTGTCCATCTGTCTGCCTATCTAGAGATACCAATTTTTACAAAGATCTCGTACAAGGTCCTTTCCAGGGCAACATATTGGGACTGGCTAACAGATTTGTCACCCTTATTTTGGATGCCCCCTCCTAATCAAATCAGCCAAAATGCTGGGGTCGAATGATTCAGCACAGGGATTTTCAAAGCATGATCTGCAGGGCAAATCTGACCTGCCATCTATGTTTGTACATTCATTAGCTTATGTATTGTCTGTGACTGCTTTTGTGCTATGATGGCAGACAGAGTTGACTAGATTCCAGCAGAGCTTAAAATATTCACTACCTGGCCTCTTACAGACAATATTTGCTGATTCCTGGTTGAGAATACAGACAAGTGTTCAGTGTAAGAAAGTGCACAGGAAAGGAACTGTAAACGGGTTTTCTTAGGAAGGGCTCAGGAGTATAGAAGATATTCTGAGGCCAAAGATCTCAGGGAAACTGCAGGGTGGCCTTCTTGGGTCCATGCACATGCCATACACTAAATAAACATGTACACATACAAGTATATACTTGTATGTAAGTATGATTTTAAGTGAATAAGATGATTTTAAGTGAATAAGATATAAATTAATTTAAAAGTGAAATTGATTCTATACTATCTAATAACTTTTTTTACATGAATCAGAATGCACCTCTAATCATGATGCAAACCCCTGATACAGCAATATCAAAACTGTACATGACCTGTTTTGTATTCTTATTTAGCCCTAGAATGCAACCAATGCTACTGTTGTTGCTCTTATGTTTTTGTAAGGAACATGGTAGGATATTCACTTTATAACTTGGGGCTAAGACTAATACAAAATACGATGATTTCTACCACTTTCATCCCTACTACTTTTGAAGCTCATCCTTATCTTTTTATGATTAAGAAACTTAATGAGGAAACATTGTATGATTACTAGGCTCAAGAACTTGAGGAAAAGTAAATTTTCTGCCCATCTACCTGAAGAATTAACTGAACTTTATCCAGTGATTTATAACTTCTTCCTTAGTTGATTGTGAGCACTTAGGATGCAGATTGGATTTTTGCTTGTTCATATACCACTAATTCCTAGCATCATGACTGGCGCATTTGGGGACTTCATTATATGTTTGTGGAATGAATGAGTGCATGCTGCCATATGTTCTCATTGCTCAGTTGGTAAAGCTAACATAGAAGGACTTTTAACTGTAAATACATTAGGAACACCTTAGTAACTGCTTTCATCACTATAGAGATGGGCTAGCACTGAAAAGTAAAAGTTCTCTCTATAAAAGAGTGAGGTGCAGAATGAGATTCAGACTGACTAGAGCTCTCTTCCCCTACATTACAATGGTCATTACATTATTTGTGCTCAGGCCTACACTAACAGGCCTGGGTCTAACCCTATGCTGCCCAGATCTTTAATCCAGGACTCAATCCTCCATGCAAAGTTAGTTCCTAGTTTTTACTCCCATGATACTGTGTCCATATTTTTATTTACCACTTAGACTGAACTGCAATGATCTGCTTACTAGGAAGTTTCCCTCACTGGCTTAGGAGTTCATGTTGTGCCTCTGTATAAAATTCAATAATGTGTGATAAAGGAAGGAAGGAATAAACGATCTAATAAGGATGTAAAATACAAGTCACTATCCCCTTTTGTCTCCTGGACCACCTGTGCTGATTGATCGTGACATCCATCCTCATTAGACTTACCTTCAGTCTCTCCCCTTTCTTAATGGCTTTGCCTCTCCAAACAGTCCTAACAATATTTCAAACTTTGGGCCAGGTGCAGTGGCTCACGCCTGTAATCCCAGAACTTTGGGAGGCCGAGGAGGGTGGATCACTGGAGGTCAGGAGTTTGAGAGCAGCCTGGCAAACATGATGAAACCCGTTTCCACTAAAAGTAAAAAAAAAAAAAAATTAGCTGGGTGTGGTGGTGCATGCCTGTAATCCCAGCTACTTGGGAGGCTGTAACAGGAGAATCTCTTGAACTCAGAGGCAGAGGTTGTAGTGAGCGAAGATTGCGCCACTGCACTTCAGCCTGGGTGACAGAACGAGACTCCATCTCAAAAAAAAAAAAAATAAGGCGCACACACACACACACACACACACACACACAAGTTTGCATAACTATAGGTATGTATGTGTTATCAGAGATTCAAATCCCAGACATGGCCTTTGTGAAAGCATCCCCTCCTGCAGCCACCTAATTTCTGATACACGTCAGCCTTCCCAAACAGCTCCTTCCCCTGGATCCCCCATTTGCCTGCTAAATAAGTAATACCAGGTTTCACTGCCAATGTAAGACACTCAGGAAGTAAAAACAGCAGCATCAATGTGCTTCCTGGCAGCACAACTAGCCTTCAGCAAATAAAACACCCTGAAAACAGCTGGCTGGGGTTCCCGGAGCCCTCCTCCCCCTCCAGTGAATCACTCTGTAGAATGTGGCTGCCCAGCTAGGCCTTTGTGAGAATTTGATAAGTTAAACAAGGCTGCCCTCTCATGGTTAAAAAAACTACCTGTTATAAAATGTTTTCTATTTTTCAAACACGAAAAATCGAGGGCACCCCACTGAAATACCTGTGTAATACTTATCTTTTAAAGCAGATAATTTAAAGTATGCTGCATTCAACTTCTAAGAAACAATGAATGAGAAGTAAAATTAGAAGTGAAAAAGTATATTCAAAATTTTAAAACTTGCTCTAGATTGAATTATCATCAACAAGAATTCATTGGCCGGGTGTGGTGGCTCACGCCTGTAATCCCAGCACTTTGGGAAGCCAAGGAGGGCAGATCACCTGAGGTCAGGAGTTCAAGACCAGACTGACCAACAAGGTGAAACCCTATCTCTACTAAAAAAAAAAAAAAAAAAAAAAAAGTAAAAAAGAATTCATTACTGATTCTAGAATTTAAGTAGATGAAATAATTGCCCAACCTTGATGAGCCAATAATAAAAAAAGAAACAAAGAATTGCTTAATACGTGGGATTTCTATCTTAGGTGATTTATTTATTTATTTATTTATTTATTTTTATTTATTTTTATTTTTTTTGAGACGGAGTCTCGCTCTGTCGCCCGGGCTGGAGTGCAGTGGCCGGATCTCAGCTCACTGCAAGCTCCGCCTCCCGGGTTTACGCCATTCTCCTGCCTCAGCCTCCCGAGTAGCTGGGACTGCAGGCGCCCGCCACCTCGCCCGGCTAGTTTTTTGTATTTTTTAGTAGAGACGGGGTTTCACAGTGTTAGCCAGGATGGTCTCGATCTCCTGACCTCGTGATCCGCCCGTCTCGGCCTCCCAAAGTGCTGGGATTACAGGCTTGAGCCACCGCGCCCGGCCTCTTAGGTGATTTATTTTAGACTTTAGTTGGCTTAAACATAGCAGTAACACTGGTTCTGTTTATATATTAATTCATTTAGTAAATATCTGCAGGGAACATACTAGAGAATCTCAACTACTGTAAGATGTACTTTTTTCCTCCGTATTTTAAACATCTCTAATGCAGCCAGGCATGGTGGCTCACACCTGTAATCCCAGCACTTTGTGAGGCCGAGTTGGGCAGATCACCTAAGGTCAGGAGTTAGAGACCAGTCTGGCCAACACAGCGAAACTCTGTCTCTATTCAAAATACAAAAAAAATTAGCCAGGCATTCTGGTGGGCGTCTGTAATCCCTGTTACTCGGGAGGCTGAGGCAGGAGAATTGCTTGAACCTGGAAGGCAGAGGTTGTAGTGAGCCAAGATGGCACCACTGCACTCCAGCCTCGGCGACAAAGGAAAACTCTGTCTCCAAAATAAAGATAAAAATAAAAATAAAAATAAAAACATCTCTAATGCATCTCACAACCTGTGGTATGTTATAATCTCTGTCAGCCAGGCAACAGCAGAAATGCATACACAGTTGTCATTGCGTGGGTATGTGCAATCTGCTTGTCATTTCTGGTGGCTTATGGGACACTGACACCCTTGATATTTCAGTCCCAAATCTATTTAAGGACCATTTTGGGAAGAAAAACGAGTCCTGTTTGTTGTCTGGAAAAGCTTTCATTGATACTTTGTAGTAAGATAAAAAAAAAGCACCACCATCAAAACTTAAAATGAGTGTCAACAGCTTAGAATAAAGTATCGGGAGACAACAGCAGAGCTCTCTAAAGAAATGCAGGGTCACCAGTGCTGATAGTGGCATAAAAAATGACAGGGTGTGGAAAAACACATTGATGTCTCTGAGTCAAGGAGTGAGTTTGGAGAGAATTAATTAATTGTGAGATGGAGTTTTGCTCTTGTTGCCCAGGCTGGAGTATCTTGGCATGATCTTGGCTCACTGCAACCTCTGCCTCCCAGGTTCAAGCAATTCTCCTGCCTCAGTCTCCCAAGTAGCTGGGATTACAGGCACCCACCACCATGCCTGGCTAATTTTTGTGTTTTCAGTAGAGACATAGCTTCACCATGTTGGCCAGGCTGATCTCGAACTTGTGACCTCAGGTGATCCACCGCCCTCAACCTCCCAAAGGGTGGGATTACAGATGTGAATTTATTTTGCTTACATTTTCTTTTTCACATATGCAAAAGAGTCATATATACAAAACATCAGGTTCAATAATTCTCAAAATATTATTTAAATAAACACAAAATAAAAATTATAAGTAACAAGAAAGCAGTATCTCATAATTTAACTGGAAGCTTTTTTTTCCTTTTTGTTGTCCCTAAAAAAAAGTGCATCTTATCACAGAAAGAGTTTTAGATGTAATGAACTATAGAACATACGAGGCAGTGTTACAGTCACTGAGTAATGCAGTGATGAGCAAAACAGAACTTTCTGTGCCCTCCCCAAGCCAGATAAGAAGACATCTATAAATACGCAAACAAATGAAGAAATGAGAGCATTTCAAATAGCAGTAAATGCTATGATGATAATAACCCAGAAGAAGAGGATAAAGAGAGGTGGGGTGGGGGGCAAGGAGGCTTTAAATCAGCACTGTAGGTAGAATCAGGAGAAGTACATGGCAGTTGCACATCACACCATAGTAGGTAGGAGAAGAAATGCTTTCAAGGAGCAGACAGAGGTCAACAGTGACAAATGGTGTTAGAAGAGAAAAGAAGCTGAGGTGAGAGGACTGTTCTTAATATCAGCAAGACAATGTCTTTTAAAAACGGTATTGTAGCTGGACTAAAGTAGGTTATAGGACGATGGACCACCAAATCTGCATTTTTTGGGTAGATCTGCTTTAGGACCTGAGGGAAAGAGTTGGCCTGGAGGGCTGTGGCTGCAGCGCAATATACAATCACAAGGGTATATTTTGTGGAGCAAGGGAGCAATATGAAGTCTTGCAAGGCAAGTAAACAAATAATTGCACAAAACAATTTCAGATTATTAACAGTGTCATAAAGGACATAACCAAGATGATATGATGGAAAATAGGGAAGAGAAGCCTACTTTAAGCTTTGGGCTTTAACAGTTATTGAACACCAAGGACATGCCAGGCATTTATTAAAAGCATTCAAATGTCAACTCATTTAATCTTGAGACCTACTTTTTGAGATATGTTCGATTAGTCCCATTGTTACAGATAAAGAAACAAATGTTCTGAAATAGTGATTTGCCTGTCAAAGATCAATTAGCAAATGGTAGCCCTGGGATTAGAACCAAATTTGACATTGAAATTAAATATGTTTCCCTTGCTCTACACCCCTTTTTTCAAGGCTTTCCTGCAAAACAAACCTCAAAGCAGCCAGGCTTTCACAACCCCTGCCACAAAAATCCCAGCTCATGGTCTCTTTTTAGAGCCCCATTCCTATGAGACCTTTTTCAATGGAATGGATCACCAAGTTGCACATTATTCATAACATGCTACCAGAAACCAAATGTGTAATTATACTGATGCTAGTAGGTACTGATAGGACCTTCTTTTCCCAAACAGCATCTTTTAAGTAGTGGCTTTTAGAGAGACATTGCCAAACCTCAAAGGCCATTTTCTAATAGTGGAAATTTTAGGCCACCTGGTAGACTGGAAGGATAAATGATCATGATAACTAGTTAATATTTACTGAGCTTTATTATATGCCCAGAATCACTCCAAGTGCTATAAACATAATATCTTGTTATTTTTCAAAACAACTCTATGAATTCAAAATTATTTGTATCACCTGAGAGCTGATTTGAGCCCAGTTAATCTGATTTGCAAACTAAAACTAGGATCCCAAAGGAACACACAGGAATTAAATGACAAACCCCAAATGAGTTGTGTGCACCGATAATATTATAAAACTCACAGAAAGCTGGTTGGCTCAGGTTTTGAAAACATTGATTCCTTTGGTTTATTTTCCAAACAAAACTTTGGTTTTAAGTCTCACAGGAATCCACTGAGATGACAAATTTAACCAACAGGTGCCCTTTAGTCCCCCGCTCAATGGAGCTTCTTAATTGTATGGATGATGAGAGAAAGCAAGGAACCTTTCTTTGTGATTTAAAGATTAATGTTTGGAGGATGCTTGTGGTTTAAAATCAATCAACAAACTTCTGGTTGGCATTGCTGCATAAGGAGCACTGGGCTCGTTGCTTCAGATGCTCCCCAAGATCAGCAACAGATCCTTGCTGGTGGGGAAGGCAGGGGCTGGCAGTGTGATGCAATGGAAAAAGGCTTAAGCTTGGAAATGAGAAAAACCCAAATTCACCTCCATATTGAGAGTGACTTTAGGCAAGTTAGTTAATGAAATGGGAGTAATTATTTTTTAAAAAATAATTCTGAAGTTTATTGGAGATACCAAAGCACTTGTACAGTGCTTGGCACAGTAAGAAGTCAACAGCTGTTCCCCTCTTCACTCTTCCTGTGCCTTGTCCTCTCTCATCTTGGGTCTCTGAGTTCAGCCTAAAACCCATAAAGACGGAACAAAACAGAGCTGGGGTTGGGGTTGGGAGAAACCCCCTCGTGTGAAGCTGATGGAGGGTTATTCTAAGAGTTGGAAAAGAAAGGTTGTTCTTTAATTTTCACAATTAGGAGTTGCAAAGACATAGTATATTAAGAAATGACTGGAAATAGGCTGGATGTGGCTCAAGCCTATAATCCCGACACTCTGGGAGGCTGTGAGGTTGGAGGATCGCTTGAGCTCAGGAGTTCGAGACCAGACTGGGCAACATAGTAAGAACTTATCCCTCCCTCTCTCGCTCTCTCTCTCTCTCTCTCTCTCTCTCTATATATATATATATATATATATACACATATACATATATGGAAATAAAATGAACATATATTTGTGTACATGTGGTTTTCAAAAACAATGGGCAAGACATTGTGCAAAAGAAGGTCTATTTTAAGGAGAAATAATATGTCTTGAAATGCACGGGGATATTTGATCGTGTTCAGGAAAGCCTGAACTTCAATCTAGTTTCATCCCTAAACAGTATTAAAGCTTATGACATTGACAATTTCTGGACGGACAGTGTCCATAGAGAAGAAAAAGCAAGGAGAAAGAGAGGTAAAGAACATAGAGAAATCCAGAACTGACTAACTGACTGAAATGAAAGTTGGGGATAACTTCAAGATTTTCTGTTTGGGAATTTATGGTACCATTAGCACATCCAGGGACCTTTAAAATTCTTTATGACCTTGAGGCATCCAAGACTAGTTAAATCAGAATCTCTGAGTTGGAACCCAGATATCATCAGTCTTTACAGCAATCCAGGAATTTCTATGCATATGGTTGAGAATGACTGCTACAGTCAAAACAAGTAAGGTAGGATATTGAGATAATGGAGAAAGAGGATGAGTATAATTCTAGACATACTGGGTTCAAGTTTCAACAAGGCAACCAGGAGGGAATTAAGAGCTGGATATCAGGAAGGACAGAACAACTTAAGATTTTGAAGAGCCATTCATTAATATGTTCAATAAACATACCTTAGGCTGGGCATATTGGCTCATGCCTGTAATCCCAGCACTTTGGGGGACCAAAGTGGGAGGATCACTTGAGGTCAGGAGTTCGAGACCAGCCTGGCCAACATGGTGAAAACCTGTCTCTAATAAAAATATAAAAATTAGCCAGGCGTGGTGGCGTGTGCCTGTAATCCCAGGTACTTGGGAGGCTGAGGCAGGACCATTGCTTGAGCCTGGGAGGCAGAGGTTGCAGTGAGCTGAGATTGTGCTACAGCACTCCAGCCTGGGTGACAAAGTGAAACTCTGTCTCAGAAAAAAAAAAAATCCCTTAAGGGCTATTGAGTGTCAGGACACCAAGTCCTACAAATGGGTCCTTTTCCTTTGTGGGGCCTATATCTAGGAGGCAGGGAACAGATTTTTAAACAAATCAGTGATATAACGTGTTGTGGACTATAAGACAGAAATTTGTACCTGGGACAGGAAAGAAGAGTTCAATTCGTCTGGGAGTTGTCAGAAAAGACTCCATAAAGAAGGGACAAGGAGAAGGTGGGATAAGAGAAATGCAGAAAGAGAAAAAGGCGGACTTTGGAAGTATGGGGAGACTTACTTAGGTCTAGCAGAATGGAGAGGAAAATGGAATCAAATGAAGATCACTGAGAATTAGCAGTCAGAGAGAGAGAGAGAAAAAAAAAAAAAAGTAGGATAGAGAAGTGCCCTGAAAGATAAGGCTGGCTAATAACGAAAGGCCAACACATGGGTGGTGCAGAGGGTCAAAGATGATGAGGATGACTATTAAAGCTGAAGATCACATAGCTATGAAAGTTAGTTTTTATAGTGGGAGAGTTGGGGCAGAGAGTAGGTAGTGTATGGAACTAGACCCATGGAAAAAGAGAACGATAATGAGAAGGCTAGTGGATACACTAAGGGGAGGGTTATAGGGAGCACATTTAAATATTAAAACAAGGAACAGGCCTGGTGTGGTGGCTCACGCCTGTAATCCCAGCACTTTGGGAGGCTGAGGAGGGTGGATCACGTGAGGTCAGGAGTTCAAGACCAGCCTGACCAACATGGAGAAACACCTTCTCTACTAAAAATGCAAAATTAGCCAGACATGGTGGCACATGCCTGTAATCCCAGCTACTAGGGAAACTGAGGCAGGAGAATTGCTTGAATCTGGAGGCAAAGGTTGTGGTGAGCCGAGATTGTGCCATTGCACTCCAGCCTGGGTAAGAAGAGTGAAACTCCATCTCAAATACACACACACACACACACACACACACACACACCACACACCTCAATCAAATGAGAAGGCAAAAATCTCTGAGCTGCATGAATCATGATGGTGGGTTATCTTTGTCTTCTATACAGGTGTGCTTGCCAAATTCGGTCACTTCATTCTACAGACACTACCCCCTAGAACCCACTTCTTTCAAAATGTGAACTAGTGAAGAGCACCACCTACCATCTAGAGCTCTATCCATGAAAGATGATAGCACAGCTGTTCAAGTAACAGATTCTGGAATTAGTCCTTCCCTAGCAATGTGACTATGTGAAAAATTATTTACTTTTTTTTTCTCTTTTTTTTCTTGAGACAGAGTCACTGTTGCCCAGGCTGGAGAGCAGTGGCATGATCTCATCTCACTGCAGTCTCCGCCTCCTGAGTTCAAGCGATTCTCCTGCCTCAGCTTCCCGTGTAGCTAGAATTACAGTCGCCCACTACCACGCCCAGCTAATTTTTGTATTTTTAGTAAAGACAGGGTTTCACCATGTTGGCCAGGCTGGTCTCGAACTCCTGATCTCAGGTGATCTGCCCGCCTCGGCCTCTCAAAGTGCTAGGATTACAGGTGTGAACCACCGTGTCCAGCCATTACTTCGGTTTTTCTAATATGAAATAAAAAGTAATAATGGTACTGGTCTCAACGTTATTATGTGATTAAATGAGATAATGCATGTAATATGTTTAGAACATATCTGGCATATAGTTCTAGCACAGAAAATATTCACTATTAAACAAGAACAGAAAACAAGTAGAACCTTGTGCCAGCAAAGTATACGACTTCCCCTATTCCTGTATTCTTTAAGAGGCCTCACATTGAATCAAGCAGATCCTTTAAAAAAGTAAGACACCAGGCTCAATAAACAGATTCACCTAGTGACAATAATATAGGCTTTGGAACCAGGCAGCCATGAGTCAAACTTTAGTCAAGCCATTTATGAGCTTGATCTTTCTGAATCTCAGATTATACATTTGTAAAAATGAGGTTAATACTACCCACCTCCCAGGATTGTGAAGATTAAGATAGATTTCTAGTTGCAGACACTTAGCACATTTTACATAAATAAATGTTTACTAAGTGTTCTTGGAATTGAAACTGTGGTAAGATTTTACTCCTGGTGTCATTTTACCCCTGTGGGATTCCGCTCCTTCTTTGACCTCAACTTAGTTGTGAATTCTGTTGTCCCTGCTGCTAGCCTTCACTAACATTAACCATGTTGATTTTCATGCCTGGAGAGAAGAGGGGTCATGGAGAAAGGAACAGAGTACACAAGAAAGCTGCAACAACAACCATAACACCCTGGAGGGCACAGGGAGAGAGAAAAACTTCCACCAGGCATTGCTGAGATAGAACACAGGTAGTACTCATCAACCTTGGTTCTGTTCACCGAAGCATCAAGTCCAGAAGACACTTCTTGCTACTGTTTCTCCTCTTTCTCAGTGCCTCAGTCCTGTCATGTAAGGAAAGCAGACATAGGAGAAAAAAAAAAAAAAAAAAAAAAAGAAGAAGAAGAAGAAAAGAAAAACCTCCCACATAGAAGTATGTTAAAAATCTCTCTCTCTGGATTCTTGGTTCCTTCCTAGTTCTCATTATCTGATGGAAGGCCACTGACACCAACATTGGCCTAGGCTAAAATTGGCTTTCTTTTTCAGAAATTGTAGGTTGATTGTAGGTTGCAGAAAAGGCAAAACACTTTGCTAGAGGCTGTAGCATGGAATACAGATTAGGTTAGTGATGTCACAAAAGAGGTTTTCAACAATGTCAGCAGAGGCTGTAGTGATGACTAAGGAAGTTGATAAATGGCACCATCTGAAAGTTACTCGCCCTGAGTAGGCAGGTGGAGAATATTAGTTACAGATGAGACAAATCCTATTATAAGAAATATCATCACAACAAGAATATTTCATTCTAGGTTTTAGAATCCCAGGTTTTGGCTCACTTCGGTAAAGAAAAATTATAAATAATTGAGTTAGCGATAAATAATAAAATGTTAGCCTCTTGGAGTGCATGGCAATTGGTTTAGACCTCTATATTAAAATTCACAAGACCACGGACATAAGTCAAAACAGGTCCCCTTCGTCTCCCTAGTCACCATCTCCAGGGCTAAAAAACAGACTTGAAATGGGTGCCAGACTATAGGAAACAGGATCTACAAGCACCAGGAGCTCATCTATGGTTATCTGACATGGCCTGGGGGCGCCTCACTCTCTGGCAGCTGGAGACTGTTAACATCGCCAATTCAACGTTAATTGAATGCAAAGGAATAAGAAATAAATTCTGGTTCTGAAAGGGCAGCTGGAAAGGTGTTGGGCTTCTCAAACTCGGACCTACATTCCAAAGCAGGCCTAAAGCCAAGCATACTCCTTGCCAGAGGAAACGGAAAGCCCCTCTCCCATTTTTAGATCAGGCTGGAAAACACGGCTCCCAGAAAGTGGGGTTAGAAAACAAGAGTTTGTGTGGCGGCGCCCTGTGGTCCCTCGAGGGAACAGGAGAGACAAAGAGGGCCTGCTCCTGGGAAGCCCTAACTTCGAAGCCAATCCTTCCTCCTAGACATCACCTACAGCTTTAAAGAGCAGGGCGCAAACCTCCCCTCCCGGATTTGTAGGGCGAAGGCAGGTCGAGGGTAAATATTTCTAGTTATGCAATTTGTTCAGTGGTTAACTATTTATTTTGTGGGTACCAGACACCGACCTAATCGGTTTACGTCCTTCCCTTAATTCTCACAATTCTGAATTTGTGTTATTAACCCCTTATTATCTTTGGTCTACCAAGGGCAGCCAAAGAGGCGCAGAGAAGAGTGACAATCTGCCTAGCAAGCGGGAGGATCAAAGCCCGGGTCTCTACTTCCCAAGCTGGAGATCTTGGGCTGCCTGCTCCTCCTGCGCGGGGCGAAAAGCCCACCTGGGATCCGAGCGGGCGGCCGCGCCACTCTCTCTCGCAGGCTCCATACGCCCGCCGCTGCCCGCCTGTACCACCTGCAGCGGGCAGCGCCGCCTCCTTGCCGGTCCCGCAGGGCGCGCTGCAGGTGCGCGGGACGTCCCGAAGCCCCGCCCTAGCGTCCCTGCCCCGCGCCCCGCTCCTCACGCTCGGTGCCCGCGCTCCGCAGCGGCAGCGCACAACGCACCGCCTCCACCAGAGCCAGGGAAGCGCTCGGGCGAAGAGGAGGAGCCAAGGGTACCGAGCGGGTGGAGTCGGGAGCCAGAGAGCGGTGGAGGCGGATTTCCTGGGCCCGGCCCTCTGGCGCTACCATGGCGTTTGGCAAGAGTCACCGGAATCCCTACGCGACCTCCGTGGGCCACCTCATAGGTAAGGAGGCGCGGGGAGAGACGCCCAGGGAGGCAGGGGACCGTGGGATCCTTTCCTGCTTAATCCATTCTCGGCCTGCAGAGGACGGAGTTAGTCCAACTTGGAGAAAATCCTTCCCCTCCCCCAGCAACTTTCCCAGGGCACCCGCATTCCACCGGGCCCCCTTTCGTCCGTTTCCTTCTTGGCCAACTCACTCTAGAACCCGCAGTCCTCAAAAATGTACCTTCCTTTCGATGCCTCCTGGGGAGTGGAACCAAACAGGTGAACCGCGGGAGTCAGGCGTGGAGTGTTTGGGCCTCCACGAGGAGACACCAGAAACTTCTCGGCCAGGGAAAAGTTATTCCTAAAGGCACAGTCTCTAGGGCACGGTATTGTTATGCCCGTTTTACAGATCAGAAGAGGAGGCTCTGGGAGACTAAGTGATGTGACCTTACTGTGAGGGGCAGGTCTCCCCAAACCAGTTCTCAATAGTGCCAAACTTATACAATCTGGATTGCTTTTCTGGGTAAACAAAGAGAACGAAAATGCTTGGCATTGGAGTGAAGAGGAGGGGGAACAGAGGAGCCATCTGGGGGCACGGAGGTCTCTTGCAGGCCGCTAGGGACTACACCGGCATCCACCTAAATGATTTCTCTCTCCTCCAAATGTACCTTGCATGACGTATGTAAAAGCCGGTGATTGGACTCTTACCGGCACCAGCTCACTGCTCCCTCTTTTCCCTGATTCCTCCCTTGGGAATTGGGTGTGGCACGAGTGCATATTAATGCCAGGCAAAGTGTGATGATGTCAGGAACTCAGTGAGGTGAGAAAATCGTGAGAACCTAGTAGTTGTAGTAAAGAGGCCGAGATTTGGAAAATTTAGATCACAGCTGTACTAACTGCTGTGACACCGAACACACCACTTAAACAGAACCTTAGTTTACACATCCTTATAAAATGGTTAGAGTAGCTACCATTGAGGAGATGCTTTCCCTTAATGGCTGTGCTTTGTTGGATATTAGAATGAACCCTGAACAGAAATGGGCTCAGACTGTATCTTCATAGGCAAAAGAAACTTCAGCAATTCATCTACTTAATTTTTTAATTCTGTAAACATGGACTGTCAGCTATGTGTCTGGACCTGGATCAGGCACTGGTGAGGCTAAGGTGAGACGTGATCTCAGACCTGAGGGAATTCACTTTCTTGTAGGGAAGACCGGCACAGTTTTGTGCCGCACCTTTGCAATGCAAGAAAATGCAAAACACACAAAACTTACCAGAAGGGAGAAATGAATTCTAAATTCTACTGTGGCTTTTGAAGGGTGAATGGGAGTTTTCAAGGAAGATAAGCTTTGTGTTCTTTTTTTTTTTTTTTTTTTTTTGAGTGTCGCTCTGTCACCCAGGCTGGAGTGCAGTAGCTCTTGACTCACTGTAACCTCCGCCTCCCGGGTTCAAGCAATTCTCCTTAGCCTCCCGAGTAGCTGGGACTACAGGCACACGTCACCATGCCCAGCTAATTTTTGTATTTTTAGTAGAGATGGAGTTTCACCATACTGACCAGGCTGGTCTCGACCTCCTGACCTCAGGTGATCCATCTGCCTCGGCCTCCCAAAGTGATTGGAATTACAGGCGTGAGCCACCGCACCCGGCCTCAAGTGGTTCTTTTCCTTGATTGAAAGCAAGCTAAACTTTGGGGTTCCCCGAAACAAGTCCTTATTCTTTCTTTCCCTTCTCTATCCTTTTTGTTTTTTTCTCCACTTCCCCCAGAACCCCGTGTTTTCATTCTGAGGGATCTTGTCCTTCTCTTAGGAAGATGTTAGCGCATTCATATTGAGTGTTCCATTACCCTTTCCAGGTAACATCTTGTATTGCCTGATTATCTAATGATAGGGTTCCAAGTGCAGAAGCATTCTTGTCAGCCTGGTGCAGCTGTGGTTAGTTTAGATGCTTATTATTAGTTTGGATAGTTACTCAATGCCAGTTTGAAATAATTAAGGCTGATG
Source organism: Colobus angolensis palliatus (assembly GCF_000951035.1). Taxonomy (NCBI): domain Eukaryota; kingdom Metazoa; phylum Chordata; class Mammalia; order Primates; family Cercopithecidae; genus Colobus; species Colobus angolensis. The sequence goes on along the minus strand of NW_012117043.1, from coordinate 9,132,584 downwards.
GTAAAAGTGTATGCAATGGAAGTTTTTACGTAGTCGAGATAAGCAGTGTCTTTGCAAGTATTGGTTGAAGTTATAATAATTGGTAAAATTAGAAGGAATCGTGAGATTAAGATGATAGGAGAATAAATATATTACTTTTACTTGGAGTTGTGCCAATATTTTGGCTCCTAAGACCAACGGATTACTTCTCGCCTTTAAAAATTCTTTCCTTCTGTCCCCCCAGAGAATAAATTGTTTTTAAAAACAGTGAGACCAAACAACCTAGATTTGAATGCCAATTCTACTTCATACTGACTGTATGACTTTGGTAATTTCCTAACCTCTCTGAACTTCTGTCTCATCATCTCTAACAGTGGGTTAAATGAGATTGCATATGATAAAATACGTAGCACTGTGCAGTTCACCTTGTAGGTAGCTGCTCACTAAGCCCTAGTTCCCTTCTCTGAAAGCCAGGCAGGTGGAGATTTAGCTGGCCTGTCCTGGGCCTGTGGCCAGGTGTTGTGCTTGCCGTCTTTATTAATAGATCACTCATTACTGTTGCTGCAACAGCACTCTGAACTTGGGTTCTGATTGATTCCTGAATTACTGAGAACTGTTCCAAAAAAAAATCACTTTGCCCTTTGGCAATATACACTTAATGACACTTGCTAGTGCAGCCTAGGCAGATTATTTCAGGAATACCAGACATTTTTTATTCTGTCGTAGCTCAGACTCAACAGCTTTTTCTTGGCAGAAAAGGCTACATTTGCTGGAGTTCAGACTGAAGATTGGGGCCAGTTCATGCACATCTGTGACATAATTAACACTACCCAGGATGGGTGAGTACAGCATAGTTTCCATGTATTTGCCTCTGATAAGAAGCATCAGAACTACAGCACGTTTTCTCTTGCAAATGTTTCAGTTTTGTTGTTGAAAGAGTGTTTTCATCATTCATTAGGCGCCCTCTACCTTTTGAAGACTTGTCAGATTGAAATATTGGAGCAGCTGCTTGCTTCAACTTGCGGAGTATCTATAAATCCACTATCATTTTTCTCCTCTTGGCAGTTTCTTTAACAAATTTTGTCACTGTGAAGCTCAAATTCCTTCTTTTTAAAAGATTGAAAAAGGCCAGGCACGGTGGCTCACGCCTGTAATCCCAGCACTTTGGGAGGCCGAGGCGGGTGGATCACGAGGTCAGGAGATGGAGACCATCCTGACTAACACGGTGAAACCTCATCTCTACTAAAAATACAAAAAATTAGCCGGGTGTGGTAGCAGGCGCCTGTAGTCCCAGCTACTCGGGAGGCTGAGGCAGGAGAATGGCGTGAACCCGGGAGGCGGAGCTTGCAGTGAGCCGAGATTGCACCACTGCACTCCAGCCTGGGCGACAGAGCGAGACTCTGTCTCAAAAGAAAAAAAAAAGATAGAAAAAGAGAGATTGTTTCCTTCTTTAGGAATATCTCCAGCTCCCATTGCCAGTATTTGATGAAACCGTCAAATATTATCAAGAAGCTGGTTAACTCCTGGTGGTGACCTATTTCTGGGCAATTTTCTTTAGTAACCAGGAAACAATCTAGCAGTCTTTTTTCCTCCCTGTCACAGAACAATTTTTTTCCTTCTGAATGTCAACTCACCCATGTTTAGCTGTATTCTTATAGCATGTGCTATCTTTTGCCCTTCTTAAACTTTAGAGAATCGAAGTTATAAGAAAAAAGTCATTAAGAAGAACAAACTGGTTTGCATGTAGTCAATTACAAGTTATTCTTAGGAACACAATTCTGGTAATTTTCTTGTGCCTATTAAAGTGATAACTGACAGTAAAAGAGATTTAGTCTAGCTTATGTTGATAAAGAAAACATCAAAATTATTGGTTATAAATAAATGGAAAGTGCTTATGGTTAGTACTTTTTTTTTTTTGAGACGGTGTCTCGCTCTGTTGCCCAGGCTGGAGAGCAGTGGCACAATCTCGGCTCTCTGCAAGCTCTGCCTCCCGTGTTCACACCATTCTCCTGCCTCAGTCTCCCGAGTAGCTGGGACTACAGGTGCCCGCCACCTCGCCCGGCTAGTTTTTCGTATTTTTTAGTAGAGACAGGGTTTCACTGTGTTAGCCAGGATGGTCTCAGTCTCCTGACCTCGTGATCCGCCCCTCTCGGCCTCCCAAAGTGCTGGGATTACAGGCTGGTTAGTACTTTTAAGTGTGTATGGTATTTTTCCTATAATTCTATTTACCATGTTTAGTTCCTCTGGGAACGTTTTCATTGATAATATCAATTCATTGATAATACAAAAAGAGAATCTTAAATTTGGACCCTTATAAACAGTTCTTTGTAACATAAAATTGTGGCGTATTGGCAGCTGATCTGCTTTGTTGTAATTCCTCTTATATCCCCTTGTCTGTAGGGTGCTCAGGAAATACTAATAGTTTTAATAAAAATGGTAACATTCGTTGTTTCAGAAGTTGCATTTTCTATAAGTTGGTTCTGTGCATTGATAGAGGGATACAGGAATGAGCGCATTTCATGGGTGGTGCTTTCTAGGTAATAGACTTGTACAAAAATATTTTATTTGATTCTCATAAGGGGGTAGGTGGTATTGTCTGCCTGTATGTGTGAAGAAATTTAGGTTCAAGAGGTTAAGTCATTCGTGTAGAGTCCCACAGTAGAACCAAGGCCTTGGTTTTCTCCTTAGCCATTCCTCTCTCCAAATGCATGTTGCTTTTCAGAGAGACTGCTTGTTTTCAACAATGCCTAAATTGGTGATTTCAGTGTATTTATTACCATAGGCCAAAAGATGCAGTGAAAGCTTTGAAGAAAAGGATTTCCAAAAACTACAATCATAAAGAAATCCAACTTACCTTGTCAGTAAGTACTTTAATTTTATAATTAAGGCTCAATTTCTCAAGCTATAGTTACATTTTTAATCCTGGGTAAAAAATAAGAAGCAAGTATTCTGAGAAAACTAATGGGTTAGCTAATAGATTACCTAAGAGTTGTGTACAGTATGAGTTAAAACTCTTCATTTATGAGAATTGCAGAATAAAGAAAGTTTAGTTCTTTATAATAGCATTTAATTTCACAGGAAGAGCTTGTTCCTGAAAAATCAATTGTTCTTGGTCAGGAGATAGGAATTAGTGGTTAACATGTATTATACATGGTGAACTGATCAAGAACTTTGTGTATTGGCGGGGTGTGATGGCTCATGCCTATAATCCCAGCATCGAAGTGGGATGATAGCTTGAGCCCAGGAGTTTGAGAATAGCCTGGGCAAGATGGTGAGACCCTGTCTCTACAAAATATTTAAAAATTAGCCAGACATGGTAGCCTGCATCTGTAGCCCCAAGCCACTTAGGAGGCTGAGGGAGGACAATCACTTGAACCCAGGAATTCAAGATGGCAATGAGCTATGATCATGCCCCTGTACCTCAGCCTGAGTGACAAAGAGAGACCTCAACTCTTAAAAAAAAAAAAAAAAAAAAGGTTTGTGTCTGGGCATGGTGGCTCACGCCTGTAATCCTAGCACTTTGGGAGGCCGAGGCAGGTGGATCCCCTGAGGTCAGAAGTTTGAGACCAGCCTGACCAATATGGTGAAACCCCGTCTCTACTAAAAATACAAAAAGTAGCCAGGCGTGGTGGCGTGTGCCTGTAGTCCCAGCAACTCGGGAGGCTGAGACAGGAGAATTGCTTGAACCCAGGAGGTGGAGGTTGCAGTGAGTCAAGATCACACCACTGCCCTCCAGCTTGAGCAACAGAGCAAGACTCCTTCTTAAAAAAAAAAAAAAGTTTGTGCATGTGTTAATTAACCATAATTTAAGATGAGGAGAATTGAACTTTTGAAAAATACCTCCCTGTTAGCTTTCTACCTCACTTGAACAGCTTTGTGGAATCCTGAGATGCTCTCAGCTCATTAAATTCCAACCAAGTTCTGCTGCCTGGCATGATTTGGAGAATGTTCTATGTTGGTTTAAGCAATTCTCCTGTGTGTTGTATTGTCTGTTATTTAAGTGTGGACTCTTATTTGACATGTTCCCATTTTCCCACCATCCTTGGCCATATGACCTCTTCAGTCACGTTGGTGAGTTGTCCTTTTTACTTTAGTATGTGTTGCAAGCCCTGCCTGCTGCCTGAGAGTGAGCTGTGTAGCTTTCTGATTTATTCTGCACGCCTTTGTTTCTCTCAGCCCAGCCCAAGACTGTGCATGGTCACGGCACTAATCAGCCAGCATCACACTGCCTTAAGAGCGTTAGTCTTTATCAAGAGGACTTTGGGGCATATGTGAGCATAGCTCCTGGTTTCTAGTTACATGTAGAAGAAAATGGACATCTTGCATAGGCTCACTGAATGAGCAGAAATGCAATGAACAGTCTTCATGATTTGATCATTAAAGAAACCCTTCACGTTGGGATCTGAATATAGTTTTAGAGGCATCTTCCCCCTTCACCTTTTTTTTTTTTTTTTTGACCTCTCACCTATCCTTAGCTCTTAAAGGTCACAGAATGGAGGAGATTGTGGAGAGAGGAGTGAGGCACTTCTGGAGAAATCCCAGAATGATGGGTCACTGATAGAAATGCCTGGCACCTGAGCAATGTTCTTGACAACCCTGTGAAGTAGTTCTATTATTAACTCCATTTCACAGATGAAGAAATTGAGACTAAGAGAAACTGATTTATTTCCAAAATGAAAATAGCTGTTACATAGCATAGGCAAGATTTGATCCCAGTCCTCGGATTCTAAATTCCATGCCCTTGCCTCATACCTCTTTGTTTCTCAGAACGAATCAAGCCTCTTAAAAGAGCAGGCTACTGTGTTTCCTTTGTGTCTTTAGTTTCTTCCTGTGTAGTACAGGGCCAGGTATATCAGATGTTGACTGGATTAATGATTAAGCACCACACCCTCATACACACACCTAATCCCATCTCTCCTAGTATCCGGGAAGACTCAAGGGCTAATGGAAGGTACTGTAGAACCAAAGTAGAAAGATGGGTAGATGTACCCTTTTTCTTGGATTTTCTTTAAATAGGCCTTTGACTCTTCATATCTTCATGCGGATTTCCCCAAGCTGTGTATTTAATGGTCCAGTCACCTCACCTCAGACTACTCCCTGCCTTGCAGAGGTGTGCTTAGGGCCTCAAAACTGACATTAATATTCACATAAGTCATTCACGTGGTATATCTGGGATATCTCAAGGGTGCCAAAGGTTAGGAGAATTGAGTAAGGAAGAGAAGGGCAGAAGACTAATTTATGCCCCCTTCAATATTTCAGCATGGGGTGGTATTATTTTTGCTTTTTACAGGTGTTCACCATTCATAACAGTTTGCCGCTTTCTCCATTGTGCCCAAGCCTACTTGATGTGTCAGTGGTTGCTTCTTAATCCCACCTCCATATCTTCTTCCATCATGGTTCCCTCGCCATGATGATGGACCAGGGACCCTCCTTGAGGAAGCTGGGTTATTCCAGAGTGTCACGCCTCTGGCCCTCTGTTTCTCTTTGGGCTTCCACTCTTCCTTCTCATCAGGTAGTCTAATCTCTCAAGCCTGACTACCAGCTCGCTGCCGTTCCCATGATCTCTTCCACCTCAGATCGGTAGCTCCCTTACCTCATGGTTTCTGTCCAATGTGTGAGAACAAGAGAATCTAAAGCCTGTGCCTAAAACCAGGCAAGAGTCAGAAGTCAGAATACACCTTCATCCTTGGGGTCACAGTACACTAAAGTCAGGAAAAACACCTGGCTTTTCCTTGGATTTTCTTTAAATAGGGCTTTGACTCTTCATATCTTCATGCGGATTTCCCCAAGTTGTGTATTTAATGGTCCAGTCACCTCACCTCAGACTACTCCCTGCCTTGCAGAGGTGTGCTTAGGGCCTCAAAACTGACTTTAATATTCACATAAGCCAAATTTAATTATGAGGGGAATTAGTCACAGAAGGAGTCACCCATGTCTGTCAAACGCAATTATAAGTTTACTAGTAAACTCTTTAAAAAGTAATCCCTATATATGACATTTCCATTTTATTAATGTAAAGTGATGAGAGCCTGTCAAATTCAATTATAAATATTCTTTATGTTATCTGTCATGTTGAGTTCTCCATGGACGTGTTAACCTTGATTAGGCTTTAATGGAATCTGACTGTACTATGATTTCCTACCATCAGTCGGTAGAGCAGTTTTGTGTTTCAGCAGAATTTTGTTTCCAGGCTTTATTACTCTGAGCCAGGGAGTATTCTTTTCTTGAATGAGTCAATTGTGATAAATCTCAGCAAGAGGCTACTATTAGTGTCAAATGGAAAGTGGTTGAACAGGTTCCTAAGAATCAATTAGTTAATAGGCCTCTGTGGAGCACCCCCTAAGCAGTGAGCTTCAGGGGTTTCACAAGATGTGTAAAATGTGGTTGAAAATAATAATGAAGGAAAAGCTTGGTTTATTCTCCTCTGGCAAATTTACCAGTGAAACAAAATATCACGCTGGGTGCAGTGGCTCATGCCTGTAATGCCAGCACTTTGGGAGGCCGAGGAGGGTGGATCACTTGAGGTCAGGAGTTAGAGACCAGCCTGGGCAACATGGTGAAACCCCGTCTTTACTGAAAATACAAAAATTAGCCAGGTATGGTGGCATGTGCCTGTAATCCCAGCTACTCGGGAGGCTGAGGCAGGAACATTGCTTGAACCCAGGAAGCGGAGGTTGCAGTGAGCCTAGATTGTGCCACTGCACTCCATCCTGGGTGACAAAGTGAGACTGTGTCGAAACAAAACAAACCAAAGCAAAACAAAATCATGTGGTTGTGCCCCCGGGAGCTTGTTGCAATTGGAGGGACTGAGAAGACTGAGGCCTCTAGGCTGGGGTAGGTCACCTTGGTGAAGGCACTATTCATGGCCCAGGTGTAGCTCTGATGGCCCTGAAACCTGGTTGTTGTCACTGTGCCTGGTTTGGAAATTTACAGTGAGAAAATCTCTTTTGATTCCAGCCCTCTCTTAAAATACTTAGGTCAGCTAATCATCACATTCAGTCCTGCTAGGAAGTTCTCCGTGGAAGATGATCTAAATAGTTGCCATGTATTGAGGTCCTGCTTTGTGTCACGCTCTTTCATTTGGGCCTTTCAGCAAGTCTCTAGAGGGAGATATTATGTCCATTTTGCAGATAAGGACACTGAGGCTTAGGATAAGTGATTTGCCCAGCTAAGCCCAAAAGATCAGTGAAGTCTGGAGTCACCCACTTCAGTCTCTCTTTGTTCCTTGGCTCCAGAGTTTTCAATCCCACCTCAGATTATGGATTCTTATTTGTTTTATTTCCAAATATAGGTTATCTGAACACATTTGCACCAAGTTCAATTTCAGAATATGTGAAAACAACATATTGAATTTTAATTTAATTTGCCACAGTAGGTTTTATTACTTGTCTGAGTGAGTTGGAGGGTGAAAGAGGTTCTGGTGACATAATAGAGGAGGTGACGTAGAAGTAATTAGTCCTGGCATTCTTGATTCTAATGGGAAAACACAAAAGGCATGACTACTAATCTCCAGATGTTCACATTTTTAGCATTTCATGTTGACTCTTTGATTTTGTGCATGTTCCTCCTGGGAGTGTTACTCATTATCATAAAATCTTGTTGCACCAAAGATAAAAATTAGTTTGTGAGGGCCAGGTGCACTGGTTCATGCCTGTAATCCCAGCACTTCAGGAGGCTGAGGTGGGTGGATCACCTGAGGCTAGGAGTTCGAGACCAGCCTGGCCAACGTGGCGAAATCCCATCTCTGCTAAAAATACAAACATTAGTTGGACATGGTGGTGCACGCCTGTAATCTCAGCTACTTAGAAGGCTGAGGCATGAGAATCACCTGAACCCGAGAGGCAGAGGTTGCAGCGAGTCCAGATTGCACTACTGCACTCCAGCCTAGATGACAGAGTGAGACCCTGTGTCAAAAAAAAAAAAAAAAAAAAATTGGTTTGTGAAGTATTTAGCAAGAAATATGCCTAGGGAGAATGAGACTTGGAGCCTATGTATTTGCCTAAGACTGTATAACTAGTTAGGTGAAATATTTCTGTAAACTCACGTTGAGCTAGAGGCACATTTCCTTTCAGCATTTCACCCATTAAAAACTCATTATACTCATTATAATAATCCATCAAGCTAAATGGCATGTTATTCAACTTTCTAACTTTGTCTTAACAAGCTGCAGTAGTATAGATTCATCTTGGTATGTTTTGGATTTTGTTTTTATTTTCCTTTGCCTTAAAGGTTTTCGCGGTGTTTCACACAGCTACATGTGCTCACCTTCTGGGTTTTCTGATTACTTTCTTGGTCACAGTGCTTTAAAACTATAGTGTTCATACCTGCCCTTTATGTATTTCCATTAAAGAGAGACTAAAAATACAAAGACAAAGCATGGCTTGAAGTCCATTTTTAGGGCTTCTGTTCTGCAGAGATGATTATCCTGGTCATGTTATGGTTTCTACCACCTTTCTAATTTGAGGTGGTAGCATGGAAACTAAAGATTTAAATTTGTTTTTAGATTACTTTTAGAAATCTACTTTCTGCATGCAGTTCTTCAGTACTGGCTCATTCTTTCTTAGTCAAGTTTCTGCTCATGTTGCTTTATTGCAAATGTGTTTTTCAAGGGAACTGATGTTCCTTAGTGCATATTCTTAACTGTATAACACCCCATCCTCCAGGAAACTTTTCTTTTGACTTTACCAAAGGGGTGCCTTATGTACTCCTGATTTTGTGCTTCATTTTCTGTCAGTTACTCTTTGATTGCCTTCCTTGGATTTTCGTTGGCCCGTATAATAGGTGAACCCCAGTGTTTCAGCCCTTCCTCCTCTTCTCATTGTAGGCAGCCTTGATAACTCACTTTTGGTCCTTCACTCTCTTGAACTATAGCTGTGTGTGTCCAGCTCACTGCTAAACACCTACTTAAATGTCCCTTATCTTTTGAACTCAAAATATCTAAATTTCAGCCCATCGTTTTTACCCTTAGACCAGTCATACCACCCCCTCTTCCAAATTTCCATCACAGGGGTCCTCAGGCAGAATGAGAGTCACTTAACTTTCAGTCATCTTCCTTTTTTGACCAGCACTGTCATTCAAAGTTCTTCCTTCATAATTCTGTCATGACTCCTTTTCTTGTACCCACATCATCTTAGTTTAGGCCTTTTGTATATCATGCCTGAACTAGTGGGTTGCTAGTGGATCTTTTTGTCATTCCAGGTTTCTTCTCCATCCACTTGGCCTTTGCAGAGTGCCGCCTGATAACCTATCCAGAATATTACTTTGCACACATTAACCTTTTCCTCAATTTCAGGGTAAAGGTGTGATGGTGACGAACTAACAGAGACCCTCTGTAACTTCTTAGTGCCTTCAAGATAATATCCATACCCTTTGCACTGCCACACAAACTTCTCTACAACCTGGACAGACTTTATCTACCCTATCTTTCCAGTGTCCCCAGTTTACCTTTATCAAGATGCCTCTGCTAGAGACAGACCAGAGTACTTATCTCCCCCTTCATAACTTACCCACTTTTCCACATTTATATATTTTTCATACAATTTCTCTGTCTAGAATATAGCTCTATACTCATTTTTAACTGTTCTTAGCCATTTTGCAAAGCCCAGCTTCCAATTAGCCTTTTCCAAAAGTCTTGTAAGACCACCTAGCCCTAAATAATCACTCTTGCCTATAAGGACCTATAGCTAGGGTGACTGTGTAATTCATCATCCAAACCAGGACATTTCTGAAAGTGAAAGGGTGTGTCATCATTAATAAACAGGACATTGGGAATATACCTGTGCTACCCTGGGTAAACTGGGACAGATATTATTCCATCTGTAGCTCATATGTTTGGCCTGCACGTCCATTCAGCATTTAGCATTTAGTACTCTGCATTGCTGTTAATTCCCTTTTGGATTTGCTGGGACTCCTCGATAAGTCTGTCCTCTAGACTGTTACATTATGCTCATACTTCCACATATCCCCAGAACCTAACATTTTGCCATATATTTTAGTAGATACTAAATTGTGTTTGTTAATTAGTATGCTGGTGGAAATTATTATTTAGCAGTTTTTCCCTTACATTTTTAGGAGGTGGTTTTGCCAGATAAATACCATGTTTAATTTATTTTTCTAATTTAGCTTATTGACATGTGCGTGCAGAACTGTGGCCCAAGTTTCCAGTCTCTGATTGTGAAGAAGGAATTTGTTAAAGAGAATTTAGTTAAGCTACTGAATCCTAGATACAACTTGCCATTAGACATTCAGAATAGAATCTTGAATTTCATTAAGGTAAGTCTGTTGTATACCTCATGGGATGGTAAATTTCTAAGATTAGGGATTTCACAGCGTACCTCCTGATTGTTTTGCTTATCTTTTATATGTCTTGGATTGAGCCAGAAAAGCATTTTTACTATTTTTAGTTTCTGTGTAATAATAAGTTTTTGGCATTGGATGGTACCCTTTTTCTGAAGATTTGTAGTCATTTCCCTACTTTCCTCTCAGTTTCTATTTTATCTGTGTAAAATAGGAAAGACAATGATGTGTATGTTCATTTTGCAGGTTGGGAAACTGTTCCAGCTAACTGACTAGTTCAAGGTTACTTGGAAAAAGAGCTACTGATGTTGTTTTGGAATCTGTTAATTTTGGATTCAGAGCAACAAAAAACAATTGATAGTATATATCCTAGGGTTTCTTCAAGATTTTGAGGCATGGAAGTCTGATTTAAAATATTTTGGGCCAGGCGCAGTGGCTCATGCCTGTAATAGCAGCACTTTGGAAGGCCGAGGCAGGTGGATCATGAGCTCAGGAGATCGAGACCATCCTGGCTAACACAGTGAAACCCCGTCTCTACTAAAAATACAAAAAAAAAAAAATTAGCCGGGCATGGTGGCGGGCTCCTGTAGTCCCAGCTACTTGGGAGACTGAGGCAGGAGAATGGCGTGGACCCAGGAGGTGGAGCTTGCAGTGAGCTGAGATCGCACCACTGCACTGCAGCCTGGGCAACAGAACAAGACTCTGTCTCAAAAAAAAAAAACATAAAAATAAAATAAAATATTTTATATTTTCCTAGCCTTGGAAAATGAGCATTTTGCCCATGGCATTCAAAAGTAGCTTTCTCTTTCTGAGTGGGGTACATAATTATTGATCTCTCATTTTCTATCAGGAGCTTAAGAATTGTGTTTTCAGCTGGGCGCGGTAGCTCACGCCTGTAATCCCAGCACTTTGGGAGGCCGAGGTGGGCGGATCACAAGGTCAGGAGTTCGAGACCAGCCTAGCCAACATAGTGAAACCCCGTCTCTACTAAAAAATACAGAAAATAAGGCAGGCGTGCTGGTGGGCGCCTGTGATTCCCAGATACTCGGGAGGCTGAGGCAGGAGAATCGCTTGAACCTGGGAGGTGGAGATTGCAGTGAGCTGAGATTGTGCCATTGCACTCCAGCCCAGGCAATAGTGTGAGAAAAAAAAAAAAAAAGAATTGTGTTTTGGTTTTGTTGCTGTTTTTTTAACTCTGGAACTTTTTCATCTCTTGAATTCAGACTTGGTCACAGGGTTTCCCAGGAGGTATAGATGTAAGCGAAGTCAAAGAAATATACCTCGACCTGCTTAAGAAAGGCGTTCAGTTTCCTCCCTCAGAAGCAGAGGCTGAAACAGCAACACAAGAGGTAGGAGGCCTTTCTTTGACCCATGGAGAGTATAGTAGTATATCACTTGGGTCTTTTCTCATTGCAGGAGACAACCCTAAATCCACTTAAGCTTAAAGAAAAAGATGAATTTATTAGAAGGATATTGCAATATCTCATAGAATAACCGAGACTTGGGATTTTGCTACTTAAAGTGTGAAAGTTTGTTTGGCTTGCTCCACCCTAGACTAATCAGAACCTCCCTTTTTACAAGATTTCCAGGTGTTTTCTCTGCACATTTATGTTGAGAAGCACTGGCCTAGAGCCTTGAGCTTTCACCTCACCATCCAAGGTTGGAGATGTGGCATTGACCCAAGGAGGGTCATTGATGGAGAAGGAGATGCCTTGTCAGCTGTGGCTTAAAAAGACTTGACATGAATTGAGCTATCATTTGTTATTAACAGTCCAAAGAGAAGGCATCAATAATCTCACATGGCAGTTTATCACTTAAACCCTTGGTAAAAAAAAAAAAAAAAAGGCATTTTATTAAATTGTAAATGATAATTCTAATAGCCACCTTTTGTTGAATACCTGCTTTATTATGGGCGTCTCATTTGCTTAGCATTCTTCACAAAATGCTGGACGGGTTGTGTAGATGATGATTTACTCCAGGCAGATACCCTGTACACAGGACTTTGTTTGAGAGTGCTTGAGTTAGCTGAATGGAAAAAACTTGGCATTGGGTGGCTATGTTAATTCACATAATAATATTACCATATTTTATACTCATAGACTGCTCAAATCTCATCAAATCCTCCAACATCTGTCCCTACTGCACCAGCTCTTTCTTCTGTAATTGCTCCAAAGAACTCGACTATTACATTGGTCCCAGAACAGGTAACAACAGCAATCACTGTATTTATTGATGTGTTTTCCTGATTTGTAAGCACCTTATATACAGTTTGTCCTTTCTGGTTAATGACATGGAGATGTAGGTACATTTATTTTACAGAGGAAGAGACTGAGGCTTAGTCATACTATGTGACTTATAGTTCAGTTCCAAAAAGGATTAATCCCATTGGTTCTGTCTACTTCCAAAGCCCAACTTTGTAAGAGTTGTGCTTGCCTAGTGGCTTTCATGGCTTTGTGGAGCCTTGACTGTGGACTGGATCTAGTGTCCATCAGCTAATTCCTGTTACTTCTGGTAGGACTGTCACATATTTCAGAGAGTTTTGTAAATGGTAGTCTTATTACTTGTATTTATTATGCCAACTGAATTGTATTTACTTCTTTGTGTATATCAGTTTGTCCAAGGTACAGATAAGCAATTATTGTATGAAGCCCATTTCTGTTCCACTGTAAAGGAACTATAATTGAAGACTTTGTATTATTATTTTTTTCTTATATAAAAATTCATGTGACTAATTCCTCTTAGAATTTAATACAGGAAAAAGTGTTTCTTTATTCTTTCTTCTTTAATACCATGAGAACTAGATAACCCTCATTTGTTTTTCTTTTATCCTGTCGGTTGCCAAGAAACTTAGGATAACTTTTGCCATTTTATCCGGGTTTCTGGTACCTTCCTCTGCTAGGTACCTAGTACTTCTCCCCTCTCCATATTGGGTTCTAACCTTTTTTTTTCCTTTCATTTCTAAAATTCCTAAAGCATATTTTGAGGTTTATTACAAGAGATCTCAAGTCCTTTTAGAAGGTGACAAGGTATACATTGTAAAATAACTGTGTGTATATTTATATGAAATTAAAGTTTGAAAATATTAAATTTTGCAGAAGTATTTTTTCTTCCAGCAAATGTCCCATGGGGGCAGGAAACAAGGTAGTTATTCTCTGTGTGTCACACTGACTAGTGATTGTGTTGCTCTCTACAGATTGGAAAATTGCACAGTGAATTGGATATGGTGAAAATGAATGTGCGAGTGATGTCCGCCATATTGATGGAGAATACTCCTGGGTCTGAAAACCATGAAGACATAGAGCTTCTGCAGGTGTTGTACGATTTCAGGGACAATCAGTCAAAGTGTCTCTTAAAGTTATTCTCTAAATTCTGAGCTTTGGAGATGGAAGACACCTTAATATTGTCTAGTACGTCCTCCTACATCCTGATTTCAATTGATTTCTAAACTTAACAAAAATATCCAAGAATAACTTTGTCAGAAATGCGGTAGTGACTTAGACATGGATTTTAGCCTCTTGCAACAAATAATTTATTATAAGTTATAACCTTGGTCATGTACAATCCTCTAGTTGTCTTAAGTATGTAAAAATTGCCTCTATTTTCATCCATTCAACAAACATTGAGTAACTGTGATATAGGAAGGGATGTAGAAATGAGGAGGAGGCTGTTCTAATCCTTAAGAATTTATGCCTAATGAGCAAGATTGGTTTGTAAACAACAAACATAGAGAAGTATTATAGATACTGTAATATAAATTTGTTCAGTGTATGGTGGGATCATGGGTGGGCAGAAGGAGAGATGTGAGGTTTTTAGGAACGGTCTAGATGGAGGCAGTGCTTGAGCTGTAGAGGAACAAGTAGACAGGGCATTTGGACCTGCATGAGTAGTTTTACAGCCCTCTTATGCCTTCTGCTATGTCTCTGTATACATATAAAATGTATACATACTCTGTATACATATTTTTCCCTCTACTGGTTTGCTCTTCTAATTATTTTAAATTTTAAAACTTATTAATTTTAGAAGCAGAGAAAAAAATCAGTTTCTAGTTTCTAAGTCCCTTTGTTGCTAAGAAGCTTAAGATATTTTTACTTTTCTCAGATACCCACTCCCCACTTCTCATGTGTTATTTTTCCTTTAACTTCTTAGATTGTTAGTAAATAACTTTTCCCGTGCTCATTTCTTATTTGGGAAACAAAAAAACATTGTAAAAATTTTCCCAACAATGTTTCTTATATATCACTGCTATCCTGAATAGTTTGTTTTCTCCTTGCTGAAGTACACCTATGTTGGTAAACTTTGGTGCAAACTTTGAGTGCTTGCATATCCAAAAATGTCCTTTGATTGTCATGTTAAATGCAGGTTAGTTTAGCTAGATATAAAATTCTAGGCACAAAATTCTTGTTCTTCAGGACTTTGAGGATAGTGCTTCATTGTTCTTTTACACCCACTAGTGCTGATAGAAGTATTATATTATTCTGCTTATTAGTCTTTTGATTTATATTTTTTTCTAGTTGCATTTGTTTTTTCTCTACTTTAATATTTCAGAAATTTTACTGTTCCCTATCAAGAGATATATGTACATGTGTGTGCAGATGTTTGTTTTCCTTACTTATCCTACTTAGTAGATGATAGGCTTTTTTGCCTTATTGACTCATGTGTATTTTTAATTCTAGGAAATTCTCAGCTCCTACTTTAAATATTGCCTTTCTACTATTCTTTCTATTCTCTTCTTATGGAACTTTTTTAAGATGATGAAACTTCCAGTTGGATTCATTTGTCTCTTAACATTTCTTTTATACTTTTCATCTCTTCATTCTAAGTTCTTGGATAATTTCTCTGTTTAATGTATTTCTCTAAAACTTGTACATTGGGTTGCTTATTCAGTCCTTCTAATAAATGTTTCAACAGTTTATTTTTATTTAAAAATATATACTTTAAAAATATTTACTATGTACAAATATGTATATAATGTTAAAATATTTTTAAAATATGTTGGATTTTTGTAATAGTTCTTTCATTTCATGGTTCTACTTTTCTTTATCTTTCCAAGAATAATAATTATATTTAATACTGCTTTTTTGTTTCTTCTGTGGATTCTGCAGATTTTTTTGTTGGTCTTTTTAATTTGCATTTCTCCAGTGTTCAGCTGGATTGCTGTTAGTGAGCTCAGTTTTGTGTGAGACTCTCTGCCAGCTGCTCTGCATTCTCTGCTGACCCAGCTCACCCATGCTGAAGGGAGAATGTAATTGCTACAGCTGTGCTTGATAATGTTTTCAGAGTATGGTATAGCAACATGCGATGATGCTGTTTGGGACCCATTTATGGCTGGTCTTCTGGATTATGTATTCTCTATTTTTTTTTCCTGAATGCTACTAACACCTAGAAATAATACCCTATCCCTCTGTCCTAATTCATTGCTTCCACCTGGAAACATTACTCCTTTCTCAGCTATGTGGTCTTAAATGAGGGAAGGGGCATGAGCAGGGGTTGTCTTGCCTGGTTATTTCACTGCTATACCTCAACCAATCTGTTAGAGCCCCTTGTGCTTCTTGGCTTCTGGCTTTTAGGCATGGAGCACCCTTCATATTCCTTCCATGTTCTAGGCAGTACTCATTGTGGGCAACCTTGAATATCCTGAATTGTGCTGTCCTCTAATTCAAGAGTTAGCAAACTGTGGCCTATGGGCCAAAACTGGGCCTTGCTCTCTTTTGTGCTGTCTCCAGGCTCAGAAGCGTTTTTTAAAGGGTTGTTTAAAAAATAATAAAAACAAATAAAAAAACCAGAGGTCGTTTCTCCTATATCCATGCAAGCCTATACCCAGAGACCACTGGGGACTCAGATATTCCTCTTAAGGAACTCATTGCCATGCCCCACCCCAACGTTAATGGATGTGAATTTGTGGTATCGCTCAGGTGTGTAGGGATGAGAAGAGGATGTAAACCACAACGTGGGAGTATAAAGTTCCAGGTGAGGTAAGAGCTGACCTGTACAGGTAGTGGAGGATTATGCCATGCCAAAGAGTGGGCTTGACCAGGCTGACAGAAGGGAGCTGTTGAAAGGGTATAAGCTGAGGGGCTACATAACCAGGTCAGATTTTAGAAAAATCCTTCTGGTGGTGTTATGATGATAAATTCTCAGGAAGCAAGACAAGACTCTAGAAAACAAGAGAGTATTTCTCATTGGTTGTATGCTGTGTTCTGTGGGTAGAAAGTGGCATCTTTGGTCAAATACATTTGCAAAACCAATTGTCTACTGTATTTCTCCTCTTGGAGGTGCATAAAGTTCACTGATTTAAAGAGTCTTTGTTTAACCCAACATTTGTTAACTTATTTAACTAAAGAATCCCAATTTGCCAAATATCTGCTGATATTCTGCAGAACATCAGAGTAGTATACTTTGAGAAATAAATCAATATTTTGGATCAGTGGCTTTAAGTATATTATTTTTGGAATATCTTAGGAGAATTAAAACATTTTGCTAAGGATCCTTGGGGTTCTTGACCTTAGGCAAGTCATTTACTACCAATGGACTTAGTTTATGTATCAAATGAAGAGCTTAGATGACAGCCAGAGTAATATTAAATACATCTTCTTTATATGGGATGTAAAAAGGAAAATTCATCATTAAATAGATTTCAAATGTAGTAGTCCATAATGGAGGCTTTTCCAGATACAAACTTTTTAACTCATGATGTTATCACATGTGTTAAACTAAAATCGAAAAATTAAATATCAAAGTAAATGGATATGTGGCAGATAATATTTTTTTAAACGGCCACAGCAATATTTCTAGTTCCACCTGGTCTTCCTGGGCCTTTCAGAGCTCAAAAATGAAATGATTTATGACTTTTTGTCTCATATTCTCATCCATCTGTGGCATACAATCCTTCAGTAAACATACACTGAAACATTTCATTTAAATATGTGAATCCAGTTTTATATTTTATTCCAATCTGAAGTGCCTTTTTTGTCTCAGAGTGTTTGGGTGCAGATGTTTGGTTGAATTTTGCAAGGATAATACTAATTTGTTGGTTGCTATTTTAATGCCAGAGCTCAGGGCTGTGTTTTGCCTTGAATAGTAAAGAGTCTTAGGTTATAAATCAACATGAGAATACTACTCATGGCCAATTCAAATTGAATAGGTTCTGGCAGGGGATCAATTTGTTTATAGAGACTATTGAATGTGGAATGTTATTTTTCTTTGTGTGCTTTTTGTTAGTGACATATAAAGATCTGGTGTGGGGAGTGCTATTCTTAATTTCTTTTGACAAATAATTAATTTGTTTTTTATGTCTAAATAACTCCACTATGGTTGATCTGAAATAATTCAATTAAATCATCTGTGGAGAAAAAGGACAAGAAGTTTATCTGATTTAACAATTTCAGAATGAAATCAGCAAAGATAGACTGGGGAGAAACAGAATCATTTTTTGGTGTTTTTGTTTTTCTATTCTTTTCCCCCCCACCCCAACCTTATGTCATAAACAAAGAATTCTTTAGGGTGTACTTTTTCAAAGGTTTCTCACACCCATCTGAAGGAGTCAGGTCAGTACAGTTAGAACCCCCAGATAATACTGGCTCCCTGGTTGGCTGCCCCCTTATAACTGCAGGTCCTTTTGGAGGCTTCAGCATAAGCCTAGGGAGTCATCAGCAGAGGTGGCACCCAGGTTGGGGGTCAGTGAGGGCCCACGGGCATACTCTGATAGAAGGAGTACAACTGGAAAGAAAGAATAAAAGTATTTGAAATCAGCTACGTGAACTGTAAAACAGGCATTTTTTCTCCCCAAACCAACTAATAATCACAATTTTTTTTTAGCTTGCCAAAATATATTTACATCCTCTTTCTTCCCCAAATCCCATTGAAATGACAGAAGAAATATGAAAATAAAAATAAACCCCAAGGATTACAGAAAAGGCTAACCTGACCATCAGGCCTCCAGAACAGTGAGACTATTCAGTGCCTGATAAAGCAGGTGGGATCAGACCAGCTCAGAGCTCACAGCCCCACCCAGGTGAAAGAGACCCTTCCAAAGGACTTTTCCCAGAAGCAGCCCATACTAACCTCAAAATCAGAGCAAGATTGAATAGGCCTTGGGCACTTACACACTCACATGGCGAGGAAAACAACTGTCCTCTGTCCTCTGCTGTCTGAGCCACTAACTCAGGAGCAGGGAACTTCCAGGGTGGCTGTCAAGGCCAGAAAAAAGGACTCTCCTCCAAATAACTGCTGGTTTCCAAAAGAATCTAGGAACCTCTGCAGTTAGAAGAAAAATAATCAGCGCTCATTAGGATTTTTTAAACTTTGAAGGCAGGCAGCCTCATCCCTAGAGATGAGGATGTAGTAAGGCTGTTAGATTTCTCAGGAAAAATAAGTATTTTCACTTTCTCCCCCAAGAACCGATGCTGACACACAATTTGGCTTGCCATCTCGCTTTGTGGGCCTGAGGTTTTTCTGATTCGCTGACTTTCATAGGGAGTAGTCATGTGGGGCTTCCACCTGAGTGTAGGAGGGAGGGGTTTTTGGTCCAGCTTCCCATCTTGTTGCACCCTGGGCTTCGTCTTTTGCATCTGCTGAGAACTCTACTGGAGATTGGCAGATAGGTGCCTTGTGAACCATTGTTCCTTTCTTGCTGCTTGAGTCTTTAGATCTTCCTTGGTTTTGAGCCTTTGAGGATTTCTCATGCTCTCTTGAAAGTGTAGGCACAAATGTTAAAATATTTTTAATATCTAGCATTTTTAGGTGTTTTGTTATGAGAAAGCTTTTCAGGATATTGAGTACAGTGCTGTGCAAAAAAAAAAAACCAAAAATTCTATATAGCATTTTTTAAATTGGGGCAAAATTCATATCACATAAAATTAACCATTTTAAAGGGTACACTTAAGTGGCATTTATGTACATTCAGGGCCGGGCGGGGTGGCTTACACGTGTAATCCCAGCACTTTGAGAGACCAAGGCAGGTGGATCACTTGAGGTCAGGAACCCGAGACCAGCCTGGCCAACATGTGAAACTTTGTCTCTACTGAAAATACAAAATAAACCGGGCATGGTGGTGGGCGCCTATAATCCCAGCTACTCGGGAGGCTGAGACATGAGAATGTCTTGAACCCAGAGGTTGCAATGAGCAGAGATCGCGCCACTGCACTCCAGCCTGGGCAACAGCAGGAGGCTCCATCTCAAAAAATAAAAATAAAATAAATATACATTCATTGTAACTACAGTTAACCCTTGAACAACACATAGCAGTTATGAGCACTGATCCCACAATGTAGTTGAAAATTCATGTATAACTTTTGATTTCCCCAAAACTTAACTACTAATATCCTGTTGACCAGAAACCCTATCAATAACATAAGCAGTCAATTAACACATATTATGTATGTCATATACATATGTGAGTATTCTTAAAGTAAGCTAGAGAAAAGAAACTGTTATTAAAAATTGTAGGCTGGGCATGGTCGCTTATGCCTGTAATCCCAGCACTTTGGGAGGCTGAGGCGGGAGGATCACAAGGTCAGGAGATTGACACCATCCTGTCTAATACAGTGAAACCCCATCTCTACTAAAAAATACAAAAAATTAGCCAGACATGGTGGTGGGCACCTGTAGTCCCAACTACTCGGGATGCTGAGGCTGTAGAATGGCGTGAACCCAGGAGGCAGAGCTTGTAGTGAGCTGAGATTGTGCCACTGCACTCCAGCCTGGGAGGCAGAGTGCCACTCTGTCTCAAAAAAAAAAAAAAAAAAGAAAAAGAAATAAACTTGTAAGGAAGGCTGGGCACAGTGGCTTACACCTGTAATCGTAGCACTTTGGGAAGCTGAGGCAGGAGGATTGCTTGCATCCAAGAGTTTGAGACCAGCCTGGGCAACATAGTGAGACTCTGTTGCTCCAAAAAAATAAATTAGCCAGGCATGGTGGTGCATGCCTGCAGTCCCAGCTACTGGGGAGGCTGAGGTAGGAGGATCGCTTGAGCCCAGGAGGTCGAGGCTGCAGTAAACTGTGATTGCAGCATTGCTGGGCAACGGAGTAAGACCCTGTCTCAATTTAAAATTAAATTTAAAAAATTCTTTAAGAAAATTATAAGGAAGAGAACATATATTTACTATTCATTAAGTGGACATGGGTCGTAAAGCTCTTGGTCTTTATCTTTTTGCTGAGTGGGCTGAGAATGAAGAAGAAGAGAAATTGGTCTTGTTGTCTTGGGTGGCAGAGGCAGAAAACAATCCACCTCTCAGTGGAGCCATGCAGTTCAAACCCGTGTTGTTCAAGGTTCAACTGTATTTCCTCCATTTAATTCCAATACCTTTTCATTACCCCAAAAGGAAACCCCATGCTCATTAAGCAGCCCCTCCCCTTTCTGCCTTTCATCAGTTCCAGATAACTACCAATCTGGTTCTGTGTCTGTGGATAACCACCAATCTGGTTCTGTGTCTGTCGATTTACCTGTTCTGGACATGTCATATTTCATATATGTGGAATCACTTAATATATGACTTTTTGTGTATAGCATCTTTCACTTAATGTTTTCGAGGTTCATCCATGTTGTAGCATGTATCAGAATTTTATTACTTTAATGGCCTAATATTGTATATACCACATTTTATACATCAGTCCATTAGTAGACATTTAGGTTGTTTCCACCTTTGGCTATTGTGACTAATGCTGCTATGAACATTCACATACAGGCTTTTCTTTGAATACCTGTGTTCACTTCTTTTGAGTATCAGTCTAAGAGTAGAATTGCTGGGTCATATAGTAACTTTAACTTTTTGAGGAATTGTCAAACTCTTTTGCACAATGGCTGCACCGTTGTATATTCTACTAGCAGTATGCAGTACTACTAGGATTCCAGATTCTCCACAATGAGTACCTGTTATTTTCCATTGTGTGTTTTTTGAATGGCCCTCTGGTAGGTGTGAAGTGGTATCTCATTACGGTTTTGATTTTGATTTGTATTTGCATTTCCCTAATGACTAATGAAGTTGAGTGTCTGCATTATAGCTTTTTATTTTTTCATTAATTATTTTATTTATTTATTTATTTGAGACAAAGTCTTGCTCTGTCGCCTAGGCTAGAGTGCAGTGGCGCGATCTCGGCTCACTACAACCTCTGCCTCCCGGGTTCAAGCCGTTCTCCTGTCTCAGCCTCCTGAGTAGCTGAGACTATAGGCGCCTGCCACCATGCCCAGCTGATTTTTGTATTTTTAGTAGAGACAGCGTTTCACTATGTTGGCCAGGCTGGTCTCAAACTTCTGACCTCAGGTGATCTACCTGCCTTGGCCTCCCAAAGTTGTATTATGGCTTTTTAAAAGGTAATTAGTCAGGCATGGTGGCAGGCGCCTGTAATCCCAGCTACTCAGGAGGCTGAGGCGACCAGCTGCCCGGGAGCTTGAACCTGGGAGGTGGAGGTTGCAGTGAGCTGAGATCGCGCCACAGTACTCCAACCTGGTGATAGATTGAGACTACTCAAAAAATAAAATAAATAAAATAAAATGTAAACCAGATCGTGTTATTTCTTGCTGGAAACCCTCCATTGGCTTCCCATTATACTTGGAGTAAAACCAAACCTCTCTACTCTGGCCACAGAGCCCTTCAAGTCATTTTAGCCTACTTCTTTTTCCATGGTACATGCTTGCTAACCAGCCTCCTTCCTATTCCTTGAGCGCGCTGAGTTCATTCTTGCTGGGGAGCTGTTTCATCCCCGACTCACGCTTCCCCATCTTCAAATGGCTAGCCAGGCTGGTGTGCAGTGGCACGGTCTCTGCTCACTGCAAACTCCGCCTCCTGTGTTCAAGTGATTCTCCTCCCTCAGCCTCCCGAGTAGCTGGGACTACAGGCGCCTGCCGCCATGCCCAGCTTTTTTTTTTTTTGTATTTTTGGTAGAGATGGGGTTTCACTATGTTGGCCAGGCTGATCTCGAACTTTTTCGTATCATTCTGATCTTAGCGTGTTACTCTCCTGAGAGGTCTTCTTTGACTCTCCAGTCTAAAATTAGCCACTGTCCTATCACATCACCATTTATTCACCTGGCACTCACAGCGTCTGACACTTTTCTTGCATGGTTGTCAGCTGTCTTTGCCTACTGGAATGGAAATGCCAAAAGGCTTGTCTTGTTCATTACCAGGTTCTGGCTCCCAGATTAGTGTCTAACATGATATAATCATTCAGTAAAAACAGAATCAATAGCTTTCTTCCCCTGGATTTTATGTGACTTAAAATTCAAATTTGTATTCTTGGTATGAGATGGGGACTTTACCTTCATTTATTTTTTCAATTTGATGGCTGGTTGTCCAATTAACATCCACTAACAATTCATGCCTTCTCCAATGGTTTTAAATGCCCCTTTATCATATATTGTATATTCTAATTCAAGGTTGTCTTCTAGAGACTATTCTCGTCCCTTGACCTATTTGTGCCTAACTTGGCATCATACTATTTTGATTACTCTAAAGATGTGTTTTCATGCTCTGTAGGGTATATTAGAAAAGAGATGACATACTTCATTTGGGTAATTTGAAGAAAGCTTAATCAAAATACTCTTTATTTAGTAAGATGTTATAAAGTTCAGGGAGACCACAAGGGCTTGATCACTACCCTGGATTATTAACTAATATCCCTGGATTATTAACTAATAATTATATAGGCAAGAAGAGGGCACTTTTGCCAGAACCTAGAGGAAAGAATAATGTGGAGAGGGCAGCCTTGAGAATAGTGGTGCCTTTGGTAGAAGGGGTAGAAAGAATAAATATCCAGACCTCATTCTCCTTCCTTCCTCCTGTTTCCTGCCAGCCAGCATGCCCATTGGCTGAACACAGAAGCAAGAAGACAGGGGACCTGGTGATGTGATCCCTACAAGCCAGGCCCCAGGGCACAGGGTTCAGGCAGAAAGTGTGGACGGTGGATCTGGAGGGCCAAGGAAAGTTCTCCAGCAGAAAGGAAAAGCCTCCACTCAAAAATTTCTTGACTGCTCTTGCCCATATACCTCACCAGTGACCACAGTCTTATAATAGTTTATTATAAAACCAGCCTGAGGCTGGGTGCGGCGGAGCACGCCTGTTATCCCAGCACTTTGGGAGGCCAAGGTGGGTGGATCACCTGAGGTCAGGAGTTCGAGACCAGCCTGGCCAACGTGGTGAAACCCCATCTCTACTAAAACTAACAAAAATCAGCCAGGCGTGGTGGCATGCGCCTGTAGTTCCAGTCACTCAGGAGGTTGAGGCAAAGGTTGCAGTGAGCTGAGATGGCGCCACTGCACTCCAGCCTGGATGACAGATTGAGACTCACTCTCAAATAAATAAATAAATAAACCAACCTGTATACTTGGAACTTCTTCCTGTTTTGTCTGTTTATACTTACCTTCTAGTAGCTGTTCTGTTTCCTTGGAACCTATTCCTTGTCTGTTTTCTTTCATCTGAAATCCCATATATTTACTTGGAATCCCCTTTCTGTTCCACCAATCCACACTGAACAATTGGATCCTGAAGCCCTACTAACCAAGAGGGTCTTGCTCTTTGTTAGATTCTTAGGCCGTAAAACCATTTTGTGCAGTAGACACATTTCCCCACCACTGTGTTGCTTGTAAACTTTAAACTTTTCATTAGGGGTGAGGACTGGATTTTCTTTAGTTTTCCGAAGTGGAACGTGATAATTCTGAGGCTCTGTGCAGTCTAACAACTGTTGTGATGAGTTAAAGGCAGCCACCTTGGCCGTAGGAATGAAGAGTTGCAACATGTGTTTTGTGTATTTGCTTTCTTGGTGTTATGCACTCAGCTTTGGGTCACCTTCTTATCTTGAATAGCTGACTTTTCCTGGTACCTCCCACTTTAATCTTATCTCTCTTTTTTTTTTTTGCCTAGCCTCAGTAAGACAAGAAGAGAATGCTCTAGTATTTAGAATAAAGGGAGCTCAGATTTTGAAATGACAACTAGAGAAAGCCTTACTCTAACTTACTGGAGAAATTTAAAATCAAGGGAATCTGAAATTGGATCCTATTAGAATTGTAACCAGTTGAAAAAAAAAAAAAATTCCTGAGAACAGGAAAAAGAAAGCCATCCTCCCAGACCATTCTTGTCTTTACCATTCAGAAATGTGTAAGATATTAAGAGTAGAAGGGACTGTCAGCCTCTTTGAGTCCATCTCCCTTCCTTTGCAGATGAGGCTGCATATGCAGAAAGAATAATTGCCCACACCGTGACAAGTGGTGGAGCTGGAAGGAGAACTTCATTCTTATGAGCTTATGTTCTATCCATTAGACCAACTAGCTTCTCATTTTGAACCCAGGACTAACTTTCTATTATACCTGGCTAACCTATTGTCTTTTCCTGTGGGTATAGGAAGCAATTTGAAGGCAGCAACCAAGTCCTGTACTTTTTGCAGACACTGTTTTGTTGGAAAGAAGAGTTGGAAGGGCTTTAACATGTTAATGCTTTTCTTAAGGATTATGCTGACAATTTGTCATTCGACTGAAGCCTGTATAAGGAAAAAGAGACTATATAAGCAAGTTAAGCTGAAGAATGTTCAGTTTTAGAGTAAGTGGGGAGAGTATTTACTTTGAGCAGATAGAGACATTGGGGTTTCTTGCACTCTGAGTGGGGAATACTGGGATGAAGAAAATACGTTATGGGCTAATAATAGGGATATTGCCATACAGATAGTATTTCCAGAGACATTTTAAAGCAAACACATTTCTTCCTGTTTTGGCTCTTTCGAGATAGATATTCAAGCATTTTTGTGTTTCTTTTTATTGAGTTGCCCTCTGTTGGTCAATGTGAGATGACTATAGTTGGAATTGAAAGTGCAGAGGGATCTCCTTCCTTAATTCCTGAGTGCCCTATGGAGGCGTAAGAGCCATCTGCATCTCAGAAGAGGAATCTCTTAATGAGCTCCTTTTTGTTTTGCTCCAAAGACTTTTGAATTGATTGTTAAATTCACTTTAACTTAGAAGCTTGCCTTTGCTTTTATACTGTATAAAAGGAGACAATTCCAGGGTCTCCGTGATGGACATATGCACCAGCAGCTGTTGCTCTGTATTTTGACTTGCCCCCCCCGGCTCCCCACATCCACAGTCCTGCAAGTACCCGCTATGGGCAACTCTGACCTATCCTTTTGTCCATGGAGCTTGATCTCGGGTGTTTCCAGGTGGCTTGGCCCTCCTCTGAGACAGACATCAATTGCAAAGATCAGAGTGGGCTGGCCTTTGAAGAGGTTTTTCACATTCTGCTTTGCAGACCTGTTGAGATGTGCTATTCCTTTCATGTTTCCATTCCATCTGTCTCTTGAAAGGGCAAAGGGAGTGTCTTCATGTGACTGAGGGCTATTGATGTTGGCTTCAAATTCATTTCAATTAATTTCTACATTTTTGTCATAGGTATCAGCCATTGAATTCCCTTGATCTTGACATTGCTCTAGCAAGGCTGCCAGTGAGCAACAAGAAGAACAATTTCTGTACACTCTGTAAAGCAAGAACAAAGGAAAAGTTCTCATTCATTCTGGGGGTTATATTAAATGCCATTCTTAATGCTTTCCTTTGTAGAAGATCGGATCCTGGATAATAGCGTATTACAGGATTGTATTCGTTATCTAGTTGAGCTTCTAGTGACACCTTGTCAAGCACCCATAATACATTTATTTACTACCGACTACCTCTGTATGCCAGACACTGTGGGGTTTCAATGACACCACTGTCAATTCTTACAACAACCTTACAAGATAGCTGTTTTCCTTGTATTATAGATGGAAAAAAACAACAAACAAAACAAAACAGCAACAACAAAACCTAAGGCTAAATTTTAGCCACATTTCCCCAAATTCCATAGCAGGCATATATATGGGAGATGTGTTTGGCATCTGAGTCCAAAGTTTTCTCTTTGCATTATACCAGGGGTATATAAAGGAGCCAAATCTAGCCTGCCACGTATATCTGTTTTATTAGAAGATGGCCACACCCAGTTATTTATATATTTTCCAGGGTTGCTTTTACACTATAGTGGCAGAGTTGAGTAGTTGCTGCAAAGACTAGATGGCCCACAAAGCAGAAAATGTTTACTGTCTGGAGCTTTCAGAACAACACTGTGGACCCCCACACTATACTGTTCCTGAAGATGGCCCTGTGGTTGGCAAATGGAATGGTTTTTCTGGCTGCACATTGCAAGTCTAAAATCGGAAAGTCTATCATCTGTCTGACTCACCTTTTTTTTTCTCTTTATGTCATGTTGCCTTTTAAATATTTGTTGTTATGATTTTGTAGAGGGTAGTGGCTTTTACCTCTGAGTCTAAATGCCAGTTAGTAATAGTTTGATTTATTTGTTTAGAGATTTCCTGTCAGCAGTCTTGTAATAGATCGTTTGAGATTCTGAATGGTTTCATGAAGCATACATACATTTTTCAGCAGATCTTTCTTTCTTGAGGGGAAAAAGTCAGCTGAAGTGATTGTGCGGTGTTTAAGGAAGTTCTATTGCCTTCATTTTGAGAGAAGCAGCATCCCTGTGTTTTTGCCTGATGTTAATGTACTATTACACAGACAAACTCTAGCCAAGGTGGGATTGAGGAAATATTAATATCAGTTTTATGTACCTCGGGTTAATCAAAGGTGTGCCTGGAAAAAAAGTCAGTTGTAAGGCAGCAGTTCTTAAATATCAGTGTACATAAGAAACACTTGGGAGAGCTTGTTTAAAAAAAATGTAGATTTTCAGACCCCCAGCCTGGAGATTCTGGATCAGTAAGTCTGACGTAGATGGCTGTGATGCTTATGAGAAAAAAAAAAAAAAAATGGGTTTGGGAGGTGGAATCATGGTTTAATGCAGTATTTCTAGGTAATCCAAATAAGGATATTCATGATTTGTTTGTTAATCCTATTTTAGTTTGCCTCAAAATGCGATATAACTATAAACTTTAAATGTTTAAGTACAACATAACAAGAAAAAAATAATGCCACTGTAAATGTATTTTAACTACTTCTACTACCACTAATAATGCAATAACATTTTATGTTTATGCTTTATAGTTATAGAGTTCCTCATTACACACATCTCATTTGATTTTTATGTCAACCCTTGAGGTAGATGTGGCAAGGGGTATAATTTTCATTTATCAATGAGAAAACTGAGATTTTAAAAACATGTTTATTTAATTTATTTTTTTCTTCCCCAACATGGCACAACTAATAAGCACTACATTTAGAATTCCCATACAGCATTTCTGGGTTTTAGTCCAGCATTATTTTCAATGTACCATATTATTCTTCTGACACCTATTTTGATTTTTAAAGGAAAATATAATCAGTTTATGATTCACTGCCTTCCAATAGGAAGGATAAGCTGTTTATAGTTAAGTACTTTGGTAGTGCCCCACAGGCAACTTAACGGTGGAGGTGACTGTAGGTATGCACAGATTGGTGAGTCAGATGTCTTTATAGAATGTTCCAAGTGTGGAATAAGAAATCTCTCTCCTTTCTTTGACAGAAACTCTATAAAACAGGTCGGGAGATGCAGGAGAGGATCATGGACCTGCTTGTGGTGGTGGAGAATGAAGATGTAACTGTTGAGCTAATTCAGGTGAATGAGGATTTGAATAATGCCATCCTTGGGTATGAGAGGTGAGCAGATCATGTACCCTCTTTACCCCTCTTCCATTTCTACTTTCACCACCAATTACTCAGCATTCTTATCAGAGTGCCTACAAGGAACCCCTCTTTCTAGATCCTCCATTCTCAATAGGAAAGGTATTGGCATGTGGGGTGGGACAGTTTTCCCTTGTGCGGCTCCTACTCAGTAAATGCCAGAGGTCTTTCTCCTAGTTAAAGTGACATTTCAGCCCAGCATGGTGGCTCCCACCTATAATCCCAGCACTTTTGGAGGCCGAGGCAGGAGGATCACTTGAGCCCAGGAATTCCAGACCAGCCCTGACAACATAGTAAGACCTTGTCTCTACAAAAAATAAAAAATACGGCTGGGTGCGGTGGCTCACGCCTGTAATCCCAGCCCTTTGGGAGGCCAAGGCGGGCAAATCATTTGAGGTCAGGAGTTTGAAACCAGCCTAACCAACACAGTGAAACCCCATCTGTACTAAAAATACAAAAAAATTAGCTGGGCATGGTGGTGCATGCCTGTAGTCCCAGCTACTCAGGAGGCTGAGACAGGAGAATCGCTTGAAGGGGAGGTGGAGGTTGCGGTGAGCCAATATCACACCACTGCACTCCAGCCTTGGCAACAGAGTGAGACTCTGTCTCAAATAAATAAATAAATAATTAAAAAATTAGCTGGGTGTGGTGGTTCTAGTAGGTGCTTATAGCCTAGCTACTAGAGAGGCTAAGGTGGGAGGATAGCTTGAGACCAGGAATTTGAGGCTGTGGTGAGCTATGATCACATCACTGCACTCCAGCCTGTGTGATGGAGTGAAATCCCACCTCTAAGAGAAATAATTAAAAAATGACATGTTAAGACACCCTTAGGGGCACTGTTTCTGTTGAGAATTACTGGGAATCTCTACTTGCACAGTGACTGTATTTCTAATCAGCTGATAAAGAATGAGACCAGTCTGACATAAGGGAAAGAGGTGAACAGGCCTGGATTCAAATCTAGCTGATGATTTTGGATAAGTTGCATAACTTTTCTAAGATTTAAGTTTTTTTCTTTTTTTTTTTTTGATGTATTAAATAGGATAATAATACCTTTTTAGAGGGTTGGGCTTTTTTGAGGATTAAATGAGATAATATATATGAAAACACCTAGTAGAGTGCTAGCACATTGACATCCATTAAATAGTAATTTCTTCTCTTCCTTTGCACCAGTGTCCCATTTAACCTTTAAATTTATTGACTAGGTTTTTCTTCCCACTTATCTTGAGTGAATTAAGAAAATCCATAAAATAGGCCGGGCGCGGTGGCTCAAGCCTGTAATCCCAGCACTTTGGGAGGCCGAGACGGGCGGATCACGAGGTCAGGAGATCGAGACCATCCTGGCTAACACGGTGAAACCCCGTCTCTACTAAAAATACGAAAAACTAGCCGGGCGAGGTGGCGGGCGCCTGTAGTCCCAGCTACTTGGGAGGCTGAGGCAGGAGAATGGCGTAAACCCGGGAGGCGGAGCTTGCAGTGAGCTGAGATCTGGCCACTGCACTCCAGCCTGGGCGACAGAGCGAGACTCCGTCTCAACAAAAAAAAAAAAAAAGAAAAAAAAGAAAATCCATAAAATAAAGCCAGTAGCTGTGGACCAAGAATGGTGGTGCACACCTGTAATCCCAGCACCCTGGGAGGCTGAGGTGGGTGGATTGCTTGAGCTCAGGAAGTTTGAGACCAACCTGGGCAACATGGTGAAACCCCATCTCTACCAAAAAGTTACTAAAATTAGCTAGGCATGGTGACACACGCCTTTAGTCCCAGCTACTTAGGAGGCTGAGGTGGGAGCATCTCTTGAGCCCAGGAGGCAGAGGTTGCAGTGATCCAAGATCGTGCCACTGCACTCCAGCCTGGGTAACAGAGTGAGAGACCCTGTCTCAAAAAAGAGAAACATAAAAACCAGGAGCTATGAAATGGCAGTGTCTTTCCTTTATTGTCTCATATTTACTGTGTATTCACAGAAGGGCATCGACTGAAGATGTAAGCCTAGGAACCATGTTTCCTTTCTTTCTTTTTCTCTTTTTTTTTTTTTTTTTTTTTTTTTTGAGATGGCGTGCCTTGGCTGGACTGCAGTGGCACGATCTTGGCTCACTGCAATCTCCGCCTTCTGGGTTCAGACAATTCTCCTGCCTCAGCCTCCCAAGTAGCGGGATTACAGGCACACACCATCATGCCCGTGTAGTTTTTGTATTTTTAGTAGAAACAGGGTTTCACCATGTTGCCCAGGCTGGTCCTGAGCTCTTGACCTCAGGTGATCCACCCTCCTTGGCCTCCCGAAGTGCTGGGATTACAGGCGTGAGCCACCTCGCCTGGGCACCATGCTTTCTTTCTTAGCACTGAAGAAACTCACAATTGTTACTCTTGTTTTCTGTGGAACACATTTTTATAAACAAAAAAATACCCAAGGAAAACCACATCGTTTTCAGTAGAGTGCTGCCTTCTGGCTTTCATTTTGGAGAATTCTATTGCAAACCATAAGACCACTGCCTAAAGGCTTCCTCCCAGGGGGAACTTCCTCCCAGGGGGAACTTTGGTCTAGCTCTCAGGAGATTGGATTACTTCTATGAACAGCTTGTTCTGACTAGGCTTTGAACCGTGTGTGCCAGAACAACTGTGAAACACTTACGTCCTAAGATTCAGAGAGAAACTCTTGCCTCTAGAAAAGATACTTGTCTCCTAGTTTTCTCTGGCTGCTGTCACAAATTACCACAAACTTAGTGGCTTATCCTGTTTTATCTACTTTTGGATGCTCCAGAGGAGAATCCATCTTCCTACCTTTTGCAGCAGCTAGAGGCTGTTCACTTTCCTTGGCTCATGGCCCCTTTTCTCCATCTTCAAAGCCAACAGTGTCTAGTTCAGGCCTGATTGTATCACATCACTCTTACTTCCACTTCTGCCTCTCTCTTCCACCTTTAAGGACCTTTATAACTACACTGGGCTCATCTGTACATTACCGGATAATCTCCCAATTAAGGGCAGCTTACTAATGTGAACCAAAGGTATCTGAGACAGGTCTCAATGAATTTAGAAAGTTTATTTTGCCAAGGTTAAGGATGCACTTGTGGCATAGCCACAGGAGGTCCTGACAACATGCACCCAAGGTGGTGGGGGCACAGCTTGGTTTTTTGTTTTGTTTTGTTTTGTTTTTTGAAACAGAGTCATGCTCTGTCGCCAGGCTGCAGTGGAGTGGCACAATCTCGGCTCACTGCAACCTCCGCCTCCTGGGTCCAAGCGATTCTCCTGCCTCAGCCTCCTGAGTAGCTGGGACTACAGGTGCGTGCCACCACACCCAGCTAATTTTTGTATTTTTAGTAGATACAGGGTTTCACTATTTTGGCCAGGATGGTCTCAATCTCTTGACCTCATGATCCACCCACCTCAGCCTCCCAAAGTGCTGGGATTACAGGCGTGAGCCACTGCACCCGGCCATCCACAGCTTGGTTTTATACATTTTCGGGAGACATGAGACATCAGTCAATATGTGTAAGATGTCCATTGGTTCCATCTAGAAAGGTGGGACAACTCAAAGCAGGGAAGGGGGCTTCCAGGTGATAAGTAGATAAGCGACAAATGGTTGCATTTTTTTGAGTCTTTGATAAACCTTTCACAGAATACACAATTTACATGTGAGAAGGGGCTAGAGGAATAGTCACTCATACCTTAGTCTGGCTCAGTGAATTTGCATTTCTACATAAGCAGTAGGGCAGAGGACTCAGTGGAGTTCTGTCCTTTGTCCTGTACTTGTGAAGATAAGCTATCAGTTTATATTGCCAAGGTGAGATTCAACAGAACTGTTTTAGGGTAAAGATCTTGAGGCCCATGAGGAGTTTTCTCTTGGGCAAATTGTGAGAGAGGTAGGTAGCCTTTTATCTTTGTAGCTATATTAGTTAGGAATAAAATTTGCCTGAGGCAGTTCCCAGCTTGACTTTTCCCTTTGGCTTAGTGATTTTGGGGTCCTGAGATTTATTTTCCTTTAACAGTAGCAAACTTCATTCTTTTTTCAACCTTTAATTTCCCCTTGCCATGTAACCTAACATATTCAGTGGTTGTGTTGACTAGGATGTGGGTACCTTTGTGAGGGTGGGTGTTACTCTACCTATCACAGCCCACGCTCTGGCCCCTAAAGATTCATATCCATCCACTTGCAAAATATATTCACCCTATTCCAACATCCCCCAAAGTATTACATCCAGGGAATAGTTGTGCAAATAAAGAAACTGAAATTTGTCACTCAGGGCTTGATCTAGGAAAGTTGTTCATACCCAGCACATAACTGACTAGAACACAAGAAGCTAATGTTATAACTAGATGGATTTTTTCTTTTTTTTTTTAGATGGACTCTTGCTTTACTGCCCAGGCTAGAGTGCAGTGGCATGATCTTGGCTCACTGCAACCTCTGCCTCCCAGGTTCAAGCGATTCTTCTGTCTCAGCCTCCCTGGTAGCTGGAATTACAGACATGCCCAGCTCATTTTTGTATTTTCAGTCGAGATGGGGTTTCACCATGTTGCCCAGGCTGGTCTCAAACTCCTGACCTCAAGTGATCCACCTGTCTCGACCTCCCAAAGCGACGGTTCCTGGCTTAACTAGGTGGAATTTAAAAGCACATGTTTTTGAAAAATCATTAAACTGTGTGCGCAGATTCTGTCATGCGCATCCCTGTGAAGAGACCACCAAACAGGCTTTGTGTGAGCAATAGAGCTGTTTATTTCACCTGGGTGCAGGCGGGCTGAGTCAGCAAAAGGAGTCAGCAAAGGGGGTTAGGGGTGACGCAGTTTTATAGGATTTGGGTAGGTAGTGAAAAATTACAAAGGGGGTTGTTCTCTGGAGGGCAGGGGCAGGAGTCACAAGGTACTCTGTGGGGGAGCTTCTGAGCCAGGAGAAGGAATTTCACAAGGTAATGTCATCAGTTAAGGCAGGAATTAGCCATTTTCACTTCTTTTGTGATTCTTCAGTTGCTTCAGGCCATCTGGATG
This sequence comes from Colobus angolensis palliatus, assembly GCF_000951035.1. Lineage (NCBI taxonomy): Eukaryota > Metazoa > Chordata > Mammalia > Primates > Cercopithecidae > Colobus > Colobus angolensis. The sequence continues at coordinate 9,099,725 of NW_012117043.1, read as the reverse complement.
TATACCTGTAGGCTTGGGCTCAGAGGCCCATTCAGTATAAACTTACACTTTAAAGTGTTTGGGATCATGAAGTCAAATTGTCTTAACAGTGATACTGTATGTTTCTAAAGCAAATCTCAGTTTGCAAAGCATTTCCACATTCATCCACCTGTGCTATCTAGTTTTGCCCCTGAAAATAACTTTCTGAGGAAATAGTTCAAATGTTATTCCCTCTTAGCAGCTGGGGGACCAAGGTTCAGGAAGTCATCTCCTTAGTCATGTAGCTACAAGGTACTAACACTGACACTTGAACCTTGGACTTCTGCCTTCAACTTCTCTGGTCTTTTACCTTTATACTCCTTGACTCTCAGTGGACAAACAATGTAAAATTAAATCAGAGTTGTAGAAGGTCAATTTTTTGGTATGTATTAAGTATCTTATAAAAATACACAGTGAAATAGTGAAAATACTTTAAATATATTTGAATATTTTGGAAAATTACTTATAATGGCAAAATAGAAAACAAAAATTGCTAATAGTAAGAGTGGTTAAAGGTGTGATAGATTCATAAGGTAAACTATAGCCATTAAAAATTGTATTTCAGCTAGAAAAATTCTCACAGCATAATCAATTAGGATACAGAATTATGTAAAGTATCATTTTAACTAATTTTAAAAATAGATGCACTTATAGATGAAATACTGGAATAATGTTAGTAGATTTAACAATTTCTGGGTAATGAGATTTTTTTTAATACTTTTCTATTTTCTCACAGTTTTCTCTGAGGGTATGAATACTCTGTAAGCTGGAAAAAAGTTATTAAAAGTTTTTTACTGATAATTGTGTGAGGGTGAGGCTGATTGTCTTTATTCCTAAATAATTTATGTATTAATAATTGTTAATTTTTATAGCATTTTCATATATTTTTTTAAAACACATGCATTTTGATCATTTAAACAGGTTTACTAGAAACCAACAAAGGATTTTGGAGCAAAATAACCAGAAGGAAGCCACCGGTGTAAGTGATTAGAAACGTTATAAAATAAACAATTGAACATTTTGCCAATTACAGTAAGAAGCAAGGTTTACCTAAAACAAGTCTTAAAAAGAGGGAGATATGCATTGATAATTTGGAGTGGTTTTAATGGTATAGATTACTTGCCTTAATAACTTAATGTTATTAAGTTAACGTTAATGTTAAACTGTTAATGTAATGTAATATAAAGTTAATGTTATTAAGTTATTAATAAGAAGCAGGAACCTATGTAGGTGGTTAAGATGGGAGTCATACTAATGTTGTCCGTTGGTTGAATGGAGAATTCTTCCTTAAAATGCATCCAAATAGGATCCTCCCCTCTACAAAGGAGAAAGCTATGATAAGTATGGGGAGAAAGCTATGATAAACTACATGACACTTTTTTTTTTTTTTTTTTGCTTTGTTTTCAGACTACCAGTGAGCCTTCTGCCCCATCTCAAGATCTCCTCGACCTAAGCCCCAGTCCCCGGATGCCTAGGGACACTCTGGGAGAACTCAACACCATGAATAATCAACTTTCAGACTTAAGTAAATAAACACTCAGGTCTTTTCAGACCAGCAGAAGAGCTTGATGTGAAACAGTTCTCCTTAATTACATGATTAAATACCACCTAAGAAGGACTGAAGACAGTTTGAATGTCAGAGCACTATGTTAGGAGATGTGATTACTTCCTGACAAATGGTTGAGTCAAACCCGGTATAGCAATGGGATGTATCTGGGGGAGGAGGTCCTTGAAACTCATCCTACTCACTTAGAATTTCATGGAATTCACCTGGCCTGCTTTGTAGAGGCTTTTCAGCCCAATGGCCAATACTTAAAGTCTACTCTGAACCTACACACTATTATCATTAGACTTTTCTGCTATACCTCAGCATCAGGTAAGGGAGTATCTCTGATGCAAGCGGAGAAATTTAGAAATTATAAGGTATGAACCAAGTGGTTGTGAAATGAAGAAAGAAAAACACAGGCTTTAAAGTCAGAAAAGTCCAAGTTGAAATGCCAGTTCTGCCACCTCTCAGCCACCTAACCTTTAAGACTCTCACTTTATAAAATGGGAACAATGATTGCCTTAAAGGGTAGTTGTCAAGATTAACAAACTAATGTTTATAAAATGCATTGTAAGCTTTGTTACAGCTCTCCAAGTTGTGATGTAAGCTCTGCTACAATGCATTTTATAAACATTTATAAAAGAGTTACCTATCTTTCTTACCTAACTTGTTATCTTCTGCTGTCCTTATTCCCAACAAGGGTTTGGTAAATTACGAAATGAGGATGATGACAAATGCTGAAATCCAGTTTTGCCAAATTAAAAGCAGTTTGTTTTTCTCATATGTCATCTGCTGTTTCCAGAGTAAAAATATTCAGTATCACTGAATTTGTGGTTTTCTTAGATCTCTACCCAGTTCTAAAATGTTGGCTACTTGTTTATGTAGGCTAGTGGGATGTGTAGAGTCAGTTACATTGGAGAGTTTTCCTGAGTTTTTCATAGAGAATTTTCAGAGGGGAAAGTAATTATTCCCTTTGGGGTATCTTACTTAAGATTATGGCCTGGAGGCCAGGCACGGTAGTTCACACCTGTAATCCCAACATTTTGGGAGGTGGATCACCTGAGGTCAGGAGTTAGAGACCAGCCTGGCCAACATGGCAAAACCCCCTCTTTACTAAAAATACAAAAATTAGCCGGGAGCGGTGGTGGGCACCTATAATTCCAGTTACTCAGGAGGCTGAGGCAGAAGAATCACTTGAACCTAGGAGGTGGAGGTTGTGGTGAGCCGAGATCGTGCCACTGAACTCCAGTCTGGGTGACAAAGTGAAACTCCATCTCAAAAAAAAAAATGATTATGGACTGGAGCTTGAGGAGAAGGTAGAGCTCAGTATGTACTATAACTTTTTACTTTTGTGCTGGGCAGAACAAGATATAAAATCCTTTCCATTCTGGATCAGCTTGGGATTTTAGAAAATCCAATACAATAATATTTCTTACCCTTACAACAACTTCTTCTCATGGCAGGGAAATTCTTTCTCTCTCTACCTATCATAAATGATGCTTTTTAATTTCTCTTAGAGCTAGGAAATCTCATGATTTTATGGTGACAGAAATATCTAAATTAATCTCTTTTATTTGGTGGGTTTTTCTTTTTTTTTTTCCTTTTTTCTTTCTGTTTTTACTGTAGAAAATCCAGCATAATAATTGACTGACAAAATGTTTTAAAGCCAAACAAGTCCATTTTGTGTTTTAGATTTCAGCTCTCCAAGTTCTGATGTAACAAACAACTTAAAACCCAGTCTTCATCCACAGATGGACTTGCTAGCCTTGGAGAATACAGAAATACCCCTGTAAGTATGTCAGTAACACTGCAGAACTAATATGACATTTGGATGCCTTACAATTAAGAAAACCTGATGGCTGGGCGCAGTGACTTACATATGTAATCCTAGCACTTTGGGAGGCCAAGGCACATGGATCGCTTGAGCCCAGGAGTTTGAGACCAGCCTGGGCAACATGGTGAAACCTCATCTCTAGTAAAAATATAAAAATTTGTTGGGCATGGTGGCATATGCCTATAATTCCAACTACTTGGGAGGCTGATGCATGAGAATCACTTGAATCTAGGCGGTAGAGGTTGCAGTGCAGTGCAGGTTGCGCCACTGCACTCCAGCCTGAGTGACAGAGCAAGACCCGGTCTCAAAAAAAAAAAAAAGAAAAGAAAACATGATAAAATAGCAAAAAATAGAACTTAAGAATCAGACAGTCCTGAGTTAGAATCTCAGCACTACTTCCTGCTAGCCATATAACCTAGATGAGTTATTTAGCCACTGTAAATGTTCATTTTTCTTCTAAGAATATTTTCTAGGATTCTTACAAAGATTCAGTGAGATGCTATATGCAAAACTCCTAATATAGCACTTGGTACATAGTAGGCCTTCAATAAATCGTCCCTTTCTGTTATTTTTAGTGGTAACAGGAGATGGGGGAGAACAGGGGAAATACAATGATAAAGGAGGCAGAAAAGCAATGAGGTTGAAAATTAAGAGTAACGGCCCCATCAGGTACAGGGCACTTGCTGTGTGGCAGGCACTCAGTTAAACTAGTTTTGTTTATTTCATCTAATCTTCACTAAAGTACTTAGGTCAGTGATGTTAGGTCAGGGTCTTGCTCTGTCACTCAGGCTGGAGTACAGTGGCGCCATCATAATTCACTGCCGCCTCAAACTCCTGGGCCCAAGGGATACTCCCACCTTAGCCTCTTAATAGCTGGGACTACAGGTGTGCACCACCATACTGGGCTAGGCTCATTTTTAAATTTTTTTGTAGAGATGGGGTCTCGCTTTGTTGCCCAACCTCGTCTTGAACTCTAGGCCTCAGGTGATCCTCCTGCCTTGGCCTCCTAAAGTGAGCCACTGCACCGGCCTGTTATCATTATTCCCATCATACACGAAAAGAGACTGCGACTTCTTGGTCATTTCTCTGTTGAAGGAACTAGAACTTGCCCAAGTTTGTATAGCCAGTAAGTAGCAAGTCTGATGGACTGATAGTCCATTATTAAACTTGGACTAATAAAACCTGATAGAGTAGCTGGAACCTCCTGAGTAGCTGGAATTAGAGGCGTATGCCACAATGCGCTACTAATTTTTGTGTTTTTAGTAGAGATGAGGTTTCACCATGTTGCCCAGGCTATTCTCAAACGCCTGGGCTCAAGCGATGCGGGTGCCTCGGCCTCCCACAGTGCTAGGATTACAAGATGTGAGCCACTGCGTCCAGCCATCAGGTTTTCTGATAGTACAGTATTAAAAAGAAATATTAATGACCTATAAACATATGCAATGATGTTCAACTTTACTTACAGAGAAATGTAAATTAAAGTCTAATAAGAAATCGTTTTCTACTTCTCAGGGTGGCAAAAGTACCAATATTTCATAACATTCTTTGTTGGCTACGGAAAGACAGTTACTATGACAAAATTTATGTAACTCTTCTAGGGGCAAGTGGCAATATCTATTAAAATTATAAATGCATTTATTTCTTTCAATCTGTAATCTTATGTGTATAAATTTATACCACACTTATACAGAGTTAGGTGTTTACAAGATTATTCTTTACAACGTTTTGGGCAATAGCAAGTAATTGGAAACAACTCAAGTATCCATCAGTTGGGGACTGTTAAACATCTGTACAACATATTACTATATAGCTGGGGGATAAAATAATCACCAATATATTTATTGCTAAGTAGGAAAAAAAGGTGCTAAGTAGTGTGTGTGTAATATATTGCATTTGTGTAAGCAAGTTGGAAATAAGAATATATATTAATATTTGCCTCTATTCACATAAAGAAACAAGAATGATACAGGAAGGAAAATAATGAAAAAGAGTGAAAGAGTGGTTTTGTAAGTTCCAGAAGAGGCAGGATAGAATAAATAGCAGTTGAACTTGCCTTATGCCAATGTCAATAGCTTTTTTCCTTTTAAGTGTATATATTTTAGATGATAGGCAATACATTTTCATTATTCAGATATCAAAACAATATAAAAAGTTGTATAAGACAATTCTTGTTCTCATTCCCTCTTCATCCACCCTCTTTCCCTTTCCCTAGTGTCACGCTCTACTCCCACCCAGATAATTACTTTGTTAGGTTCTAATTTGTCCTTCCATAGTGTCTGTAGGCAAATATGAATATGAATTTCTCCATTACTTAATAAAATGCAGCATACTATCACTCTGTTCTGAACCTTGCTTTTGTTTTTCACTTAACATATTTTGGCAGTGTGTTTATATCAGTGGATTTAGATTTTTTAAAAAGTTGCCTAGTGTTTTGTTGAAATACTTGTGTACCCAATCACTGAATTACTTTTCTATATTTAAAAGAGGGAGGGGCAGAGGGAGGAAAATGAAAAAGAAGAATCAAACTGGGAAGAAAAAAGAGCAAAATATAAGGGAAGAAGAGAAGAAAGGATTCATGTGTTGGGAAATGATAAAGTGTCAATGGCTCTCTCATGAAGATACTGAGTTAGGTCAGTTTCTTTGGTTGGCTACCTCATGTCTTGGCTATGTACAATACAAGTAAATGCTGACATGTAGGCAGATTGAAGTTGCTTGATAAATAATGTGGTTTAAAGTAGGTGATTCTGTTATAGTTGTCTTGCTAATCTTGTTGGGTAATATGAGAAAGAATAATACAGATAAAAATCCCATTAACAACAAGTATCTATAAAATTCATTAAGAGTCAAATTTCAGCTAATAGCTGCCTGTTTTAATCTGTAGCCTACTGGATCTAATAATTCAGTATGCATAAAAATCCCTTGGGTGACTGTCAAAAAGTTGATGGTCCCCAGAAACTCTGATTCTGAGAATTAGGACATGAGCATAGCTTTTGGGGGGCCACCATTTAACCCACTAATGGAACTTCTTGAATGTGGTTTGTGGCTTTATGTCTTTCACCAAACTTGTGATGTTTTTAGTCTTTTTTTCAGAACTACAATCTTTCTGCTCTCCTGCTGGAACCCTGATGACACAAATTTTAGACCCTGTGCCATTGTCTCATGGGTGTTTGGGGTCCTGTTTGTTTGTCTGTTTTACTCTTTGCTTCTCTCTGTTTAGATTGGATACTTTGTGATTTATGTTCAAGTTCACTGACTGTTTCCTCTGTCATTTCCATTTTGCTATTGAGCTCATTCTGTAAGTTTTTTTTTTTTTAATTCAGTTATTGGGGTTTTTAGTTCTGAAATTTCATTTTGGTTCTTTATATCTTGTGTTTTTGCTGTGACTTTATTTTTCCGTGATTTTTTTTTTTTTTAAAGATTGTTTGCAGTTCTTTGGAGCATGTGTACAATAGCTGCCTTAAATATCTCTGAGATAATTAACATCTGTGTCCTCTTGGCATCCCTTGTCTGTTACTGTCTTCTCATGCAAGCTGAAGTTTTCATGGTTCTTCATATGCCTCATAATTTTGGATTCTATCTTGGGCATTTTTAATGTTTTATTAGGAGATTCTTGGTCTTAATTTAAATCATATCAAGAATGTTGATATTTTTATTTTAGTATGTAAACAACCTGGCTAGATTCATACCACAATTTTACCCTTCTTCTATGGGGGGTGGCTCCAATGTCAGCTACATTTTCAAAGCCTTTGCAGTGCCATTCAAATATGTCTTACATATGTTCCATCCTGTGGTCAATCTAAGGTCCAGATGGCAGGTCGTTTGTTCACTTCTCCCCATTTTTGGCATCGTGACTGAGGTGGGATCTAGGGGGTGAGCTCAGTATTTCATAAACAACTTCATGGGGTTGTTTTCCTGAGTCCTCCATCATCGTGATTTATCTGGCACTTTCTAGTTTCCTGGGACTCCCGTTTTTGTTTCTCCAGTCATAAAGCTGGAGCTTTAGTTACCCTATGATACCACACATTTCCTTGACTATACTTATGTCTATGACTAAATGGCAGGAGAGAAAGGAAAAAAGCTGTGGGTATCACAGCTCCTATTGAAGAAGAAGATTCTTCTCACTGTTTCAATTTCCTACAAGTCCCATTGCCTCTGCTGTCGCTACAGCCACTTTGGGGTTGCCTGTGGTTTGGGGTGTGAGAGAACAGAGAGAAGAGGACAAAAACAGGACAAGAGATTTCCACATTCTGAGTGTTAGGATTATTTTCCCTTTCCTGCTCCTTGAGAATGAGAAGGCTTCTCCTAGAGCTCTGTCTGTTCTCATTGATGCCTAGGGTTCAGGCTGCATTGCATTTGGTCAGGAAATACAAAGGGACAGAAAACGGTAAATTCACCAACAGTTCAGTGATACTTGAATTCTGGTCTTCTTTCCCAATGAGGCTGCTCCTATTATTCAGAGTCCTCAAATAGTTGCTCTATGCGTTCTGTCCACCTTTAAGTGACATTCAGTGGAGAGACAGGGTGCAGTACATTTGCTCCACTTTATCCTGGACTGGAACCCTCACAGCTTTCTTCTTAACCTGTGTTCTATACTACTTCTCATCCTTTAGGACATGATGGGGTGGACTAAAGGCTCTGTTCTTAGTGTTGTGTGCATATGCCACAGTCTCAGGGCTCCCACTGCCCATGGCATCATAACCTGATGTGCACTGAAAAACCAATTGTTTTATAAATAGTTATTACAAAATGACACATTGTGTGGTCTGAAGGTAAATTTTAGGTTTTGTTTTTAGACTAGGAAAATGATCTTACTTTTTGCATTTGTGTTCTCACTGTAGGGTAATCATTCTGTGTTATCACACTATCCTAGGTTTTCCCAAAGGATCAGCCAAAACCTCACCTCAAGCCACGCATACGATAACGTAAGTAACAAGACTCTTTTCTAGCAGTGCACCTAGTCAGCAGATTCTTGTGGCCAGAAAAGAACTCATGGTCATTAATTCCCATGTTCTGCTCAGTATTGTGTTGATGCACAGCCCCTGTTGGCAAGATGGTTAAGGATCAAAATTTTTTTGGAGTTTGTAATTGCTGTCTCCACTTCCTTTGCTTGTATTCTCTTTGACAGACTTCAGACACGCTCTTCTACCACTCTGTGGACATAACTCTTGTCAAGATCACTGGTGACTTCTGTATTATGAAATTTAGAACTGCAGTTCCATAGTCCCTCATTTTATCTAATTTATCAGCAACAAATGACAAAATCGATCACTTCCTCCTTCTTGCACACATGGCTTTCAGACATCAGTCACTTTGGTTCTTCTCCTGCCTCACTTTCATTTCTTCTCCATCTCTTTTGCTGGCTCTTCCTCCTCTACTGACCTTTCATTGCTGGAGACCCCAGGGATCAGGCTTCAGACTTCTCTATCTACATTCATTCCTCTGTGGTCTTTTGGTCTCATACCTTGAAATAACCATTCAATCTCTGACAACCTACAAGTTTGTATCTCTTGTAGGTCAGACCCCTTCTCTAAACTCAGAACATATATCCACTTTCCACTTAATATCTTCTCTTGATTTCTTCCCAGTCTCCACTCTGAACCTGCCCTTCCTGTAGACTTCCCACCTCAGTCAATGGCCTCCACTCTCAACCTGCCCTTCCTGCAGGCTTTCCACCTCAGTCAATGGCCACTCTACTCTTTGCTGCATAGGTCAAAAACCTTGGGTAATAGTGTTTGACATCCACCTTTTTACTTTTACTTTTAAAATATGTCAATTATCCAGCCACTTCTTACCACCTCCACTTCTGCATCTTAGTCCAAGCCACCATCAGGTGGACATTGCAGTGGCCTCTAAGGGAAGCCCTGTTTCAACCTTTGCCTCCGTTCGCATCCCTCCTGCCCACCTCAAAATCTATTCTGAAAACAAAAACGGGGGCATTCTTTTTCAAAAAGTAAAGTCATATTATGTCACTCATTTGCTCAAAACCCACCTATGAGTTTCTTTCTCACTCCATTTTACTCAGTAAACGCCTGAAATGCTGATCTGACCACACCTGTCACCTCTCCAGCCTCACCTCCTGCCCCTCTCTACCTTGGCTCACTCTGTTCCAACCACACTGGCCATCCCCACTTCAGAGACTGTGAACTTGTGTCCTCTTCAGTAACCACAAGACTCACTTTAGTCAAGCTCTGCTTAAATGCCCCCAATGATGAGACGTTTCCTGACCACGACCTATTAGGGCAGTATTCTACTTCAGTCTCTCTCCCACCCACTACTCTGCTTTTATATTACAGCACATACCATTGGATATCTGTTTACATCTGTTGATTGTCTGCGTCATCAGGGCAGGAACTTGGTCTGCTTTATTGCTTTATTAATAGTGTCTGGCAGCTGATAGGTACTCAGGATATATTTGTGGAGTGAATGAGGAAAATTCTGAGAAATTTCTAATTATGATTTTAATCTTTTATCAGCCCTGATTTTGTTGTGTCACTGAGTGCCTCTCTATAGATTTAAGATTTTTTTTTTCCTACTCAGGACTGAGATTTTATATTCAGAGTGAAACAACAGAGAATCTGGCCTGAGACATTGAATCTGCTTCATTTTTAAAAGCAATATATGTTTTGTTTTGTTTTTTCAGTTTCTATGGGAAATGGGGTGCATTAGGCATAAATCCAGACAAACATATAGTAAATTCTTGCCTTTGAGATAGAGTCTCACTCAGTCACCTAGGCTAGAATATATAGCAAGATCATATGATCATAACTCACTGCAGCTTCAAACCCCTAAGCTCAAGCGATCCTCCTGCTTTGGTCTCTGGGGTAGCTGGGACTACAGGTGCAAGCCACCATGCCCAGCATTTTTTTTTTTTTTTTTTTTATACATGGGGTCTTGCTGTTTCCTAGGCTGATCTTGAACTCCTGGGCTCAAGTAATCCTCCCGCCTCATCCTCCCAAATTGCTGAGATAACAGGCATGAACCACCATGCCCAGCAGAAATGAAGTAAATCTCATAGGTTTTGATTACCTAAAAATACTAAAGTAATAATTAAAAACAACTTGTTCTTGTCCAGTTCAAAGTATATGGTTCTTGGAACAGTGTACTTGGAAGTGTAGGAGTCTAATAAAAAGCTTAATGTAGAATGTTTATATGAACATGTGTTATGCTTTCTTCAGTTTCTGGAACATTCAAATTCAGTGTTTCTACAGCCGGTTAGTCTACAAACCACTGCAGCAGCACCATCAAACCAGAGTCTGCCACCTTTGCCCAGCAATCATCCAGGTACATGGGACCTTATTATTTGCATCAAATAAGGAAACTTACGAGAATATATGAGTCTGCCAGAGATTCGTTGGTAACTGAAAATAGGAGAAATTAGAGGTGCTCCTTTGTATTTTTAAGCTAATGAAACAAATTCAGGGCAGATACCATTATGACTGACTATAAGAGACTGTAAAAATGCTTGTGTTAAACTGACTATTGTGTTTTGACTGCTAAGGTAAATGAACCTTTAGTTGAGGTTTGGAAACCTTTCTGTTATATACAGATTTGTTGAACTTGGGAGTAGCATTGGAACACCAGTCTGTTTTGGTTGTGTTTATTAGGATCTAATATTTGAAGTCTAAATTATAAAAAGAATATCAATTGCATGTATTCCTCGAAAAGCACAATGTATGTTTACTGGTCTCTTTTTTTGCCTAAAGCGATGACAAAAAGTGATCTCCAGCCACCTAATTACTACGAGGTAATGGAGTTTGATCCCTTAGCTCCTGCTGTCACTACAGAGTAAGTCATTTATAAAATGATTAATCGATTTTTTTGTCTTGGTTCCCTTTGATAGCAGAGCTAACAGGCTTGGTTATACATTTAACTTTGTTTAGGTCTTGCCAGAAATTGATGGCCTTATTAAAAATGCCTTATGAGGTTTTATGGCAGCTGTTACTCTTAATGGTCTTATCGTTCCGGCCTTGTGACTAAAAAATAAAAATGCTGGGGTTGCACATTAAGAAGTAACTGGAAGTAACATGCTTAATGGACTCCTCGTAGATTCCTTGGCAGAAAGTCATGTTTCTTTAGCTTGAGAAGGGTACTAGTCACTGGTGACGTAAGTTTATGCCACATTGATGGAATATTTTAGCTGCTCTTTAAGAACTGATCCAAAAAAAATCTTATATTAGAACTTGATTTTAGTCTTCCAAAGCATTAATATAACAATTACCTTTTACTTAAAATCCTTAAAGCAGCATTATTGTATGATTTCATATTGGGCAAGATACATAAATATTAGTGGAATGGTAAGGTCCTTAGAACTTTAATATACTTTGAGTGACTGAAGGTTACTCCCCAAATTGTTAAAAATTATTAAAGCACGTTTTTTGGAAATCATTGTTCAGAAACTGACAGCCTACAGGCTGCATCTTGCTTGCAGTTGGTTTTTTTTTTTGACCTGTGCAGAATTTAAAATGTGCATTTTAAAAATTGCTGGTTCGGGAAACTTTCAACCATGTTTTTCCTTGGCTCTCACACTGATATAACAATGAATGCAGACACTTGGGACCCCCAAATATGTGAGGATTTCTCTCCATCAGCAGGCAAGCAATGAATTCTACAATGGACACCAGCTGGGTGTCCTCTGATTCAATTCCAACACCATCTACCTGGAGATAGTGTCAGACCCCACAGGTTGAGGGCTCAGTCCCCACCACCCTGACACCTACCTTCCCAGACACCAGTCACAAGCCTGGGCCTCCAAACTTAGGACTGACTGGCTTCAAGTTGGGTTCCCATGCCTGCCTCTTTGGGTTTGATTAGTTTGCTGGAGCAGCTCACAGAACTCAGGGAAATACTTACATTTACTGGTTTATTCTAAAGGACATTGCAAAGGATGCAGATGAAGAGGCCATGGAGTTTCCGTGTCCTCCCTGGAGTCCCACCCTCCAGGTACTTCCACATGTTCAGCTATCCAGAAACTGACTCGACCCACCCAACCCCAACCCAGTCCTCTAGGGTTTTTAATGGGAGCTTCTTGATGTCAGCAGTTCCTTCCCCCCGGGTATAGGGCAGGACCCTCTCTAGGGAGGCTCTTATGACCCACAGTCAAAAAGGTGGGCGATTAGAGTGGTGCCTTGGGGCAGGTGAAAGGAGGACTAGAGAAGGTCAGAGCAATTCTGCTTCCACAGGCTGGCTCCTAAGGCCTGACACACCCAACATTATAACAAAAGACTGTAACAAGGGCTATGGGAGTTGTAAGCCAGGAACCTTAGACAAAAACAGTATGTATCATAAGACCACAGTTGCCAACAGCTGAAAACTTGGATATTTGAAAATAAAAAATCTGGACTTCTTGATCATTTAGATACTCTGGCAATACCAAGCCTGAATTTTTACATGCCAGCTATGGGCTGGGGCTAAGTAGTAGCTATCTCCTTTACACAGGCAGGCTCTGCAGCCCTCAGGCCCTGTTACCCACCAGAAAACCCAGGGTTCATTCACCTGGATAGTAACAGACAACTCTTCCCAAGAACACAGGTTTTGATCAACAGCAATTTTATTACTTAGCACAAGTAAATTCTTTAGGGGCCAGGGTCAGAGGGCATTCTTTTGTAACTTCTTCATGTTGATCCAGGGACACTGTATCCAGAGACGTTAGAGGAGTGAAAATCTCTAGGCACTAAAACTAAATATGTTTTAGGATCTCCCAGGATAGGTCGCAAAGGCACCTACAGTTGAAATTTTTCTAATCTAGAAGATACGAATTTTACGAAGAGGTTAAAGATGCAGGGACCAAACAACAGTAGTAAGAGCAATAAAATTAGTGGCCCCATTAGGGGAAGAAACCAAGTAACACTTGGTATTGCTAATTTGAGAGTTTCTCAAATAGAGTTAGAAGTATGGCTATTAAGCCGGGTGTGGTGGCTCACCTCTGTAATCCCAGTGTAGCAGGACCAAGCTGCAGACAAAACTCCTCAGACACCTAGTTAAAGAAGGAAGGGGTTTATTCAGCTGAGGGCATCAGCAAGACTCCCGTCTCAAGAGCCGAACTCCCAGAGTGAGCAATTCCTGTCCCTTTTAAGGGCTTACAACTCTAAGGGAGTGCGTGTGAGAGGGTCGTGATCAACTGAGCAAGGACTGAGGGCTGCATGCACCGGTAATAAGATCGGAACAAAACAGGATAGGGATTTTCACAGTGCTTTTCTATACAATGTCTGTAATCTATAGATCACATAACCAATTGTCAGAGGTCAATCCTTAACTACCAGGCCCAGGGTGCAGCGCCAGGCTGTCTGCCTGTGGATTTCACTTCTGCCTTTTAGTTTTTACTAATTCTTTCTTTGGAGGAAGAAATTGGGCATAAGACGATATGAGGGGTGGTCTTCTCCCTTATCAGCACTTTGGGAGGCCAAGACGGGCAGATCACCCTGAATTCGAGATCAGCCTGGGCAACATGGTGAAACCCCATCTCTACTAAAAATACAAAAATTAGCCAGGTGTGGTGGTGAGTGCTCATAGTCCCAGCTACTCAGGAGGGTGAAGCAGAAAAATCACTTGAACCTGGGAGGTGGAGGTTGCAGTGAGCCCAGATTATGCACCACTGCACTCCAACCTGGGCAACAGAGCAAGACTCTGAAAAAAAAAAAAAAAAAACATATATATATATATATATATGGCTATTAATTAAAAGTGTGGAACCAAGAGGCTTGGGCATGGACCTTCCTAATGTTAACTTCCTATTTCCCCTGAGGTATTTATTCAGGTAGAGCAAGAGGAATTAATAACTGCACAGTCTCCTCCCTGTTACTGCTAAGAGGCAGTCTAATGCTATACAGTTATCTAGTACCACATTAGCCAAGGAGTCTTATGAGGTCCCAAGTTTGGAACTTCCCCAGGAACTAGGGCTAGCATGGCAGTGCCATGGGCTCAGAACACCTCTATCCTGTCCTGATTTAGAGAAATTGTGGCTCCAAACCTAGAAGTCCAAAAGGAGAATGGGACATTTGGGGAACAGAAGAAAGAATGAGTCAAAGTTTTAGATACCATTTCATGGACTGGAGGCTCCAAGAATCTTTTATTCCTTTATGAGACACATCCCTTATATACATTCCCTCCTGGATAGTAGTGATCAACACAGAAAACATGGCTACAGTGTTGATCAAAAACTCAGCTGGTGGCCAGGTGCAGTGGCTCATGCCTGTAATGCCAACACTTCGGGAGGCCAAGGTTGGAGGATCATTTGAGCCCAGGAGTTCAAGACCAGCCCTGACAGCATAACGAGACCTTGTCTCTACAAACAAACAAAAAGAATTAGCCAGGTGTGCCTTAGTCCCAGCTACTCGAGAGGCTAAGGTAGGAGGACTGCTTGTGCCTAGTTGGAGGCTGCAGTATGCCATGATCACAGTGCTGTACTCCAGCCTGGGTAACAGACTATGTCTCAAAAAAATTAAAAAAATTTAAAAACCCAACTGGCTGCCCCCCTTATTCTGTGTAACCTGGGGGGGAGATGTGGATCTTGTTTTGAGGAGCCAGGCAAGGAGCCCCATGGCCCCATCCATCAGTTTCTTGTCCAGTTACAGGGAACTGGTACCTCAGGCTTGTCCTCTCTTCCCTCTCTGGGGATGATTTGGACATTCCCTTTCCCAGCATCCTTTCCGCTTCCAGTAAGCACATTGTTTGGGCCTCAGTGTAGGCAGGCCCTGATTTCCATGGCGGGGGCCCTGGTCACTCATGCATGCCATCTTCTTCCTGGTTTTCCTGAAGTAGTCTGTAGGGCTGCTGCATCTTCCTGTCCTCCTTTTCATCAGATGCCACATCTCTTTACTGTAGACCTTAAAGAAGATGTCTACCAGTTGGAAAGGGGGAGTGTGGGGACTTAGTGCCAATTTTTAGAGTTTTCTCTGAATATCTGGGGCTGAGAGATGAAGTGGGATTAAAGTACTACTCGGCTTTTGGGTCATCTGGGTCCCAAGGGGTGTAATTCTGGAGGCATTCTTATTATCAATTTAGGAATGCTGATGGATTTTCATTAGGGCCTTGTTCTGTTTCTCTGAGATTTCCCCAATTGACCAGGAGCTGGCTTGCTTCCCTCATACCTCTGAGAAGCATATTCCTATAATGATGAAGCCACTCTTGATTCTTGTCATCATTGGGGTCCCAGTTTGGGTTAGCTATTGGGACTGACACCTCAACAGGACAGGTCACCAGGTTATCAGCATATATATTGTCTGCCTCCTCCTCAGTTTTGGCCATGGTGGCAGATTTATCTTCTGCGAGCAGGGTTGCTGTTAAGGTCTGCACACATGGCCAGGTAGGGTTATGTGTGGAGAATATTCTCCATATGTGAGTTATGAACTCTTGTGGGCTCACCTGTAAGCCCTTACTATGGGATTTCCAGTTATACAAGTCAACAGTTTTAAAAAACATAGACCCGAGCAAAACCTCTTTCTCCAACAGGCATGCTCTGAGTGGGAACAGTCACCCTCCAGGGTTATATGCATTCCCACTATGAGTGGTGCTCCCTGGCAAAGAAGAGTACAGTGGGGGGAGGGGGGGCTGCTATTGCCATAGCAGGAGCCATTGCTGGCTCTGCAGAGTTTGGAGGGCCCGGCAAATACGTAACGGGCCCTTGCTTTCCCCTGGAGGTGCTGAGAGCACCATTCCCAAGGAAGAAGGTGGACTATGCCCCTGTATTGGTCAAGGTACCAGGCACCGAGTAGAGTTAGAGGGCCTCACTTCTCTTGGAGAGGGAAATAAAGGGACTCTTCTTGTTCCCTTCCCTACAGGCCCCCACATGACTGGTGCTTCCTCTTCAGAGGCTTCTAGAACTGGCAATATAGTACCCTTTGGCCAATTTACATATTCTGCATTTCATCTGCAGGGCAGGGTTTTGATAGAGGGCCATAAAACATTGCATATAGAGTATTTCTTCCCATTTACCATATTTCTTGCAAAGTAAGTCCAATTGGAGAATTGTAGTAAGTGACCCATGTTCAGACCATCTCTTCTGATCTCCTAGGGAATACTGGGGCCAGGCTCTATTACAGTAATATATCATTTGCTTTTTGGTCATGAGTTGATATGCAGTTTCCATTGCCAGAGGAGGCACCCTAACGAGCTCTCCTTCCAAGACCTGGTTCACCACATCCTAGGGTCTCTGCACAGAGTTTGAGGGGCTTCCAAACTCTGGAGATTAATGATGACACAAATCCCACAACTCAGCTTGAATACTTGTGGTCTTCTTTGCTTGCCACTATGCAAAGCCATCTGGAGTGGAGGTCCTGGGGAGCTGAGAGTGTTAACAGTGATTTCCTTTCCCTGGGTCATGTTCAGTCCGGGCAGCCTCCCAGAAGATCTCATGGAGACACTGAAAGTAGTTCTGGATCCAGCTCAGGTGGTGGGGAGGTAGGTAAATCAATCAAGTGAGGTGTTTCCTCAGAGAAAGCACACACACTCTGTTCACAAAACCTTTGTATCACTGCATTCTGGTTCCAGGGATCATGATCCCACCAAAACTGCCCCCTTTGAAAGTTGGTCTCCTCATCAAACCAATAGCAGTCCTTCTGTGACTGCTGCAAAACAAAGCCTGATATTTTAGGGGTTGCCACAGACTAAGGGTAGAGGAATCCAGACTTCATATTCATTCAGGCTACAGACAAGGAAGAATATCGAGCCCTACAGTCATACCAGATAGGGATCAACTCCTGAAGACAAGCATCCTTTATGTTGGCGATTCCCCTTGTTAAAACGATGGCGATGTCTCTCAGTCTCCCAGACCTGAAAGAAGGAAGTTCTTTTCCTCAACAATTCTGGATCCCTTGACCTAGGTCCTAATGCTGACAACCCAGAATCCTAATGATCAAAACCCAGACCACTCTTTTAGTAGTTCATGGAGCTGCTGCTTCGAAGGAGCACCGAGCAAAAGGTCTGGACTCTAGGCAGCCACTTCTACTCTCCCAGGGAGATCTTGTGGTGCTGGTTAGTGGACTACACTAGACACCAGTTCGGGGGTCCCAAGGCCTTTCTCTAGTCTCCCTCTTGGCAACCGAGATGAGTTGGCCCAGGCATGCTTCCACAGCCCACTGCTTTTGCCTGCCAGGAGCCTATAAGGGAGGTCAAGTCAGGGCTCAACCCTGGGTCCCACCTGGGGTGCCGGACTTGTTACCCCTAAAAAAACCTGAGATTCATTCATCTGGTGAGTAACAGACAACCCTCCATGAGAACACAGGTTTTTTGGTTTTTTTTTCTTGACAGGGTCTCGCTGTGTCACTCAAACTAGAATAAAGTGGCATGATCACAGCTTACTGTAGCCTTGACTTATGAGGCTGAAGCAGCCCTCCCTACTCAGCCTCCTGAGTAGCTGAGACTATTGGGGCATGCCACCATGCCTGGCTAATTTTTTTTTTGAGACAGAGTGTCACTCTATCAGGCTGGAGTACAGTGGGGTGATCTTGGCTCACTGCAACTTCCGCCTCCCAGGCTTAAGCAATTCTCATGCCTCAGCCTCCTGAGTAGCTGGGACCACAGACAGGTACCACCACGCCTGGCTAATTTTTTGTATTTTTAGTAGAGACAGGGTTTTGCCATGTTGCCCAGGCTGGTCTTGAACTCTGTCTCAAGTTCATTTACCTTGAGCCTGAGCCTCCCAAAAAGTGCTGGGATTATAGGTGTAAGCCATTGTGCCCAGCCTTTTAATTTTTTCTTTTTTTTATAGAGAAGGGGGTCTATGTAGACCAGGCTAGTTTTGAACTCCTGGGCTCAAGCAATCCTCCTGTCTCAGCCTTCCAAATTGCTGGGATTATAGGCATGAGCCACTATAACCAACCAAGAATGTAGGCTTTGAGCAATAGGAGTTTTATTACTTGTCACAAATAAACCACTGGGCACAGTCTCCAAAGCAGGAAAGTGACAGGAGGGTTTTATGGGGTGATAGGGAAGAGGGTATGTTATTGTATGGAGAGGGGTTGCAGTTGTACAGATGCAGTGAGTTATTTCAGCACACAGGTCACATGTTATGGTAATGGAGCAAGTACACTGGGATCCATCTGTAAATTTCTGAGGTCTGTCATGAGCTGGTTTAAACCAGCTAACTGGCTGCATTCCACACAGGGTTTGGGGAAAAAAGCAGGTGATTAATCAAGTTGATTGTATTCCTATAGTCCCTGGAGACCCTTCCTATCTGCTTACAGCCCCACCCAACCCTCTGCATCTCTTCGTTGGCTGACATGTGTAGACATTTGATATTATGGTCCCTGGTTTAATCCCTCAATGTAATGGTTGACTTAATTTATGAGCAGATGTTAAGGGACTTAGGAGTCCACTATGTATTTTTTCCTAACTCAGGTTTGAGAAATTTCTCTAAGTCATTCTGCCTGATAGAGTAGATATATCACTGATCATATTAGTGGTTTAAGAAACTAGCACTAAACTAGGTATGCTTTCTAGAAATTTGTTTTTTCTCCATCCAAATAGGTAGTGGAAAATTTCTTGATTCTATTCAAATTAGGAGCTTGCTGTATGTAGATATGGCAGTGTCACAGAGACTGGAGGTGGGAGAGACAGTAAAAAGCTGGAGAGGTGAAGCTTTGGAACTCTCTATCCCTGTGATGGGTCTTTCTTTCTGGGGGTCAGAATGTCTCACTTCTTTTGAAAGTCCCATGAAATTCAGGGACTTCTCTCCAAGGAAAAGCACAGAATCTTGCAGGAAATTACTGGGTTTTTTCACATCACTGGTTGTCCATGAACCCCAGGTTGACAATTTTTGCTCTACCAGGACAAACAGTATGTTTATGAAGATATACACGATTCATTTATTTCAATATTATGTGCCAGGGACTATGACTGGACTAATTTATAATTCTGAGCAAGAAACATGCTCCCTTATCCTCACAGAGATTAAATGTAGCATGGATACAGAAATTAGACAAATCACCAAATACAGGTTTACAATTTGTGTTAATGTTATGAAAGAATATGGCAACTTGAAAGTGTATAACAGAACTAATTTAAATGGGGGTTAGAGAAAGCTTCAGGTAGCATTAAAAGCTGAGGCCTGCAATTCTTAGTTAAAAGTTTGGAAATGAATATTGTAGGCCCAAGGAACAACCTGTACAAAGACCCAGAGGACAGAGTTCTGGCACATTCAAGGAAATGGAAATGCTAAAGCCAAGAGTAAAGAAAGTTAACAGGGAGCTCAGTACCAGATGAGGAAACTGTAATTTGGAAGCAAAGAGAAGTGAGTACAACTGTGAAGAACAGTGCTAGGGGCAGACAAGATGAGAACTGAAAACTAGATAATGGATTAGAGATCACTTGATGATTTTAGTAAAGCTACTTTGATGGACTGATAGATACAGAACCCAAATTTCAGTGCATCTGAAAAGCACATAAGAGATTAAGTAGAGACAGTAAGTGCAGGTAACTTCTTAGAACTTAAATGAGAAGCAGTGATGAAAATGGGTTTTGGGCCGGGCACGGTGGCTCATGCCTATAATCCCAGCACTTTGGAAGGCCAAGGTGGGCAGATCGCCTGAGGTCAGGAGTTCGAGACCAGCCTGGCCAACATGGCAAAACCCTGTCTCTACTAAAAATACAAAAATTAGCCAGGCATGGTGGCGGGTGCCTGTAATTCCAACTACTCAGGAGAAGGAGGTAGGAGAATTGTTTGAACCCAGGAGGTAGAGGTTGCAGTGAGCTGAGATCACACTATTGCACTCTAGCATGGGCAACAAGAGTGAAACTCTACCTCAAAAAAAAAAAAAAAAAAAAAAGCGGGGTGGGGAGAGTTTGGTAGCTAGAGGATACCAAGGCATTTACTACAAGTAGAGATGGAATTAAAGACTGTACTTTGTATAAAATGGGAGATATGGAAGATGCTGCAGAATCTGTGAATATCAAAGAATAGGATCTGGCATAGAAGGAGAGGTTGAAGACTCAGGAAGGGGAGAGTAACTGGGTGAAGTGCTTCAGAAGCCAGGAATAGATAGGATCACAGAAATAACGGACAATACAGATGAAGATAAACTTGAAGATTTAGTGATGGGAAAATGAGAAAGTTTCCATATCAAGACATTTAATGTATTAAGAATGAGGTTTCTACCAGAGAGGTCAGAGGTTTGAGGAGAGTGAAGAAGACTGAAATCGTTTTGAGGGAGATGAGACCAAACTTTTTAGGGAAACATTAAAATTGTAGGACCCTTCTGGGGCCTTATGAACTTGGCGATCATGGTTTCACAATGCTGTGATTTTTGAGATTTTTCCTCAGCCATGTTTTGCTATACTGTATATATGAATGCTGTGCTTTCAGTTATATTTTCCAGCTACAGACATATGTAAGATACATATAAAGAATTGAATGGGCCTGACATGGTGGCTCATGTCTCTAATCCCAACATTTTGAGAGGCTGAAATGGGAGGATCACTTGAACCTGGGAGGTTGAAGCTGCAATAAGTCATGATTGCACCACTGCACTCCAGCCTGAGTGACAGAGTGAAACCCTGTCTCAAAAAAAAAAGAAAAAGAAAAACGAATGAAGGATGTCATTGAAAAAATACAATATAAAAAATGTACAGAAATGACAGTGACAAGCTATAGGTGGCTGAGGAGTCTGGACTATAATCATATAGGTTAAATAAGCTGGAAGATTAATTTTTTTTTAAGACAAGAGTCTTGCTCTGTAGCCCAGGCTGGAGTGCAGTGGCAGGATCTCAGCTCACTGCAGTCTCCGCCTCCTAGGCTCAAGTGATCCTCCCACCTCAGCTTCCTGAGTACCTGGGACAACAGGCCTGTACCACCACACCTGGCAATTTTTATATTTTTTGTAGAGATGGTATTTTGCCATGTTGTTCAGACTGGTCTTGAAATCCTGGACTCAAGCGATCCACCTACCTCAGCCTCCCAGAATGCTGGGATTATAGGTGTGAGCCACTACACTTGTCCTAATATTTTTAAAAAATGTTTGAAACCAGAAGAACTGAAGACTTTCTTAAGCAAAACATAAACTGTCCAAATTTGAGCCATATTTCTCATTTAAATCACAATAAAAAATTAATTGGTCTATAAAATACATACCTTTAAGAGGCATAGGAATTGCAACATTAAGGGCGGGTTTGGTGGCTCACACCTGTAATCCCAGCATTTTATGAAGCAGAGGCAGGCAGATCACCTGAGGTCAGGAGTTTGAGACGAGCCTGTCCAACATGGTGAAACCCTGTCAAAACAATTAGCTGGGCATGGTGGCA
This sequence comes from Colobus angolensis palliatus, assembly GCF_000951035.1. Lineage (NCBI taxonomy): Eukaryota > Metazoa > Chordata > Mammalia > Primates > Cercopithecidae > Colobus > Colobus angolensis. Next base: position 9,078,096 of record NW_012117043.1, on the reverse strand, counting down.
TGTCCCTGTAATCCCAGCTACTCAGGAGGCTGAGACAGGAGTATCACTTGAACCTGGGAAGCAGATGTTGCAGTGAGCCAAGAAAGCACCATTGCACTCCGGCCTGGACAAAAGAGTGAGACTCTGTTTCCAAAAAAAAAAGAAAGTGCAACATTAGAATTTAAGAAAACTAGAATATACACTTCAGGGCAGAAACTTATTTTTAACTCATATATAGCCGGAGCTCCAAAAACAGCTCGATTTTTAATTACGGTGCTGGCAGTTAAAAACGAAAATAGCACTTTGAAATTGATATATAACCCTTTTGCTGTGATGGCTTTGTTTCAGAGCTATTTATGAAGAAATTGATGCTCACCAACACAAAGGAACTGAAAATCATGGTGACTGAGGTAAAGACTTCAACTTATACAACTTAATTCCATATAATTTCAGTATAATTATCACTTTACATATTTAGTATTTGTATTTTATAAGAGCCATCTGAGTCTGTCACTTTGAAATATGAGTTCCCCTGAATCATTCCAATTGTGCTGAACCATTATTCACTAATGAGATTCATTCTTTGTGATTTTCTCATCTGTAAATAAGACTTGGAAATATAGTAGTTTATGGTATAGAAATATTAATGCTAACAAAATAGATGAGCAATAGGAGTAGCACTGAAATCAGGCATTTGTCTTTTATGTGCGGTTAATACTTGTTAACCGGTACCAGCAGGCCCATTTACTGTTAGTACTCCAAATAGGTCTGAGTTTTTCCTATTTTCAGCACTATAATCCCATGTATTTACTATTTAATGATCACCAATGAATTATTAAACTTATTTATTCCCCTTATACCCTCCCCTATGGAAGAAGCACATTCTTACCTTTCTTCTACTAGACTGTGGCTCTCCAGCCTCCCAGTAAAGACAAGAGAGTTATCAAGGAATGGGGAAAGAGGACAGGATGAATACTGGCCATTTTCTTCTCTTTATTTTAGAAGAAAGTGGATGATCAGCTCACTAGCCACATCAAAGGTGCCAACTCTCTAAAGGGTAGACTGTGCAGCTTTGAAGCCTGGAAGACAATACCTGCCACCATGTCAAAGCCACGCTGGAACATTTCTGCTATAATGAAGATTAAATAGAAGAATAACAGTTCCAGGATAACACTGATTCCTGACAACAGCGTGAGATTTCAACAGAATTTGTTGGAAACAAATACTCACTTAAAACTTCAGCAGAGGAAAAATTACTTAGTCCTTAGTCCAACCAATTTAACTGCAGTGTCATATATTTCACAGGCCCTCCTACATTTAGAAATCATCACACAGCTGTGATAAGAGTAGATTATTTTACGACAAAATAATTCTGAATAGATGAAAGCATAAAATGTGAGAAACTGAATGTATTATTCAGGAAGAATACTGAGTGCCTTCATTTAACTAAAGTTGAATGTAAAAGTCAATTTGCACTTCTTTATAATCCTCTGGTTTAGAACTGTAAATTGTTAAAACCTTGATGATTGTCATTTAATTATATTTCAGGTGTCCTGAACAGGTCACTGGACTCTACATTGGGCGGCCTTGAAATATGATTCTTTGTAATGCTAAATAGTCTTTTTTTCTCTTTTTACTGCAACTTAACATTTCTATTTGGAACACAGAAAATGAAAATATTTAGAATAAGTTGTACATTTGATGACAAATAAATCACTATTAAAATAATTTAATACGTTTTCTTTTTTACAAAGGTTTTTTTCCAGAACTTTTGATGTCAGTAAATCTTCACAATCCCACCTGTACGTTTTAACATTCATGGGCTTGTAATGATGACGCTTTGGCTGGCAGCCTAGATGTATTTTATTTCAATTTCATGATACTACAATTTCAAAGTAATCATCTATTCAGAACTCTGAATATAAAATAGCCCTGAATCTTAAAGCACAAATCAAATTTGAAGTAAGAATTTAAATCTCTGGACAAGCTGTTAGGACTTAGTGACTCCTCTTCTACTTTGAGCTTTTAAAATACTGACTGTTCATAAGGAAAACAGCAACCAACTCTTTTTGATATAATAAACATGGTCAGAAGTTCTGGCCTATGACTTGAAACAAATAACCCTGATCATACCTTTTTGAAAAACATTGTCAGATTCATTGCTGTAAGTATGAAGAGTTAATAATCTGGAAGGGAATTATAGAATTAAGATGAACCCATGCCTGCGTATTTAAAAAACAAAGTGGCTTAATACTATCAAACTCTTCAGTATGGTATTGAATAGTCAATCATATATTCTAGCTAGGTATGTGGGTTTCTTATGACAAAAGCTGAACTTGTTCTCTCAATTTTAAGTGAAAGAAATTAGTTGAGAAAAAGTAATTATTTAAAATATAAGGCTTCACATTATTGTACAGTATTTCTCCTTTGAGAAGACAGGATACATGATTTTCCCAAAAATCAACTTTGAAGGAAGACTTAGTTGCTGACTTCAATTATATCCTGGAACTGGCAATGTGTGCCCTTCCTTTGCTTCAAAAAAAGTGTAAGAAAGAGTGATAAGATCAACATTAATCATTCTTGGATCTTCAGCAAATTCAGGATCAATGTAGAAAAACACTGGCATGTCTACTTCCTCTTGGGGATTAAGCCTTTGTTCTTCAAAACAGAAGCACTGGAAATTATAGAAAGACTTTAATAACATTTCTATTCTCATATTGCATAACAAACTATACAGTTCTTTTAGCATTCGAGTACACTTCTAGATTTTAATAAGCATATGGTTAAATACACAGTTCTGTGATAAGAGCATCTTTTCATCTCAATGAATTCTGCTTTAAGGATCAAGAACAAATTCTAATCTTTTTCTTTTTTTTTTTTTTTTTTTGAGACGGAGTCTTGCTCTGTCGCCCAGGCTGGAGTGCAGTGGCCGGATCTCAGCTCACTGCAACCTCCGCCTCCCGGGTTCGCGCCATTCTCCCGCCTCAGCCTCCTGAGTAGCTGGGACCACAGGCGCCCGCCACCTCGCCCAGCTAATTTTTTGTATTTTTAGTAGAGACGGGGTTTCACCATGTTAGCCAGGATGGTCTCGATCTCCTGACCTCGTGATCCGCCCATCTCGGCCTCCCAAAGTGCTGGGATTACAGGCTTGAGCCACCGCGCCCGGCATACAAATTCTAATCTTAAAAGCAGATATTCATTTGGTTTGGTTCTCAATATCTGCATAGCAGGTATAGATAGTGAAGAAAAATAGCTTGATATTTAGAAGAAATTAGTTTTCAGAAATCACAAGATCTACTAAAAACACTAAGTTTCATACTAAACAGTTTCATGTACCTTTATCATATTCTGTAAAGTTTACACTTTGTTTTACCTGTATTTTATTGAAATACTGTCCAGCTTCAAATGGAACAACATTGTATGTAGAAATTCCAATTACTGGTTTGTCAGTAGGATTCTTAGCTCTGTAAAATGCCAGTGCAGTCTCTCCTGGCACCACCTGTTTTGAAGAATATATATATATATATAAAATCAACACTTTGAATCTCACAAAGTTCCTCTTTTCCCTGCTAAATTAGTCTCATTATTTTGCCTATTCATCAGACCATAATACCTAATCTAATGCAGGGTTCAGCAAAATAAATTGTGAGTATTACCCATAAACATATTACTTTAAAAACTTACTTGCATATGTCAATGAAGAACCAATGTTCTAATATCTACAATTAGTTATGAACTGTCCTCTTGTATATTTGAGGTCTTCAAGGAATAATCTGCAAATTACATTATTTAAAATGTGTCCAAGCCAATCATGTAACAGCCCTAGCCCAACTTTTCTGTAACACTTATACCTGAATGTCATGATTGACTTTTTTTTTTAAAAAAAGATACCAACATTAAACTGACCTTAAAACCAGAATAAAACTGACTGACTAGAACCTTTATTATGCCACAAAGTGTTAATACTTTGTTTGGAGAAAATAAGAAAATAGCAAGGCTTAAAAAATTTTTCCAAAGGATATTCTGTCACTTGTACCAATTCAGCCACTAATACCTTGTATACTACCATGTAATTGGATAAGATTCATAATCATAACCTATAAAACCTTTAATTATTAAGAGGTTCCATCATGTTTACTAAACTGGGCAAGCAATAATATTTATAAGGCTTTTCCAATATGGGTTGAAATTAATTCACTCTGGCTAATCCTCAACTAATGAGATATCAGTTAAAAACTTTCTTACAGTTGGTTAAAATTTTAGGAAAGCTTTTAGGCATAGTCTCAGTCTCACTGGAGTATAACATAACTATTTACTACTTATTGATTACTTCAAAGGCCCTCAATCTTTTTTTCTTTTAGAAGGACAGGGATACTTTTGATATAAACCAGTAAACTAATTATTGTCACCAATGCTTTTCCACATTTTTCCCATGTCTTCTATGCCTGAGGAAAAGTCAGGAAGCTATATAGCCTAACAGTTACTGCTATTCCCAACCGTTTCACTCATCTAAACTTAATTTCAAAATACTGACGGGTTCCATTACTATAAATTTTTTTATTCCCATAGACTACTTTTTGATAGTGCTTTACACCTAATGTAAACAGAATTTATACTTTAATTTTTAAGTTACATGACAGTAAAAGTTAGTTTGGAACAAGAAAAAATGTCATGTTTTATTAGAATCACATTGTTAAAAGTAGTTCTCTGACAGTTTAAGTGATGAAAAAAAAGGAATTTACATTAATAAAGTAATCTTTTAATGACTGGTTAGTCACTTACATATATTTCTGTTTGCTGAGGTCTAAAGTTCCACTGGAGACTTGCATGCACATCTGCATTAAAGCTAATTTTAATGATTCGATCCTTAACAGGCACCATGTTTTCAATCTGATCTGAGGCATGACCTGCAACTGCTGATCCTCCAAGTCCAGTAGTCTAGAAAAAGATACCAAATATGTTAAACAATACTTTTAGGTGTTGATGATTATTTATTTGATAAAAGTTTAAAAACAATGTAGTATTAATAATCCATTTGGACCCAAGTTTACATATGGTAACTGACCATTTCTGTAACTGTGTCAAGAGTCTGACCACTTTTGGGATGTCATGAGTCTGTATTTGTTACAGTCATTTCTCTTTTTCAGCAATCCCTTAGTTACCTGGCATGGTCAAAAATGAGTCTGGGAAAAGCAAAAATGAGTCTGGGAAAAGCAGAATCACTAGATAAGTGAACTATTATCACTGATAGTAGAACTCACAATTTCCAGCTTAGCTATTTGTAAAAAACCACATTTCTCTTCATTGCTAGTATTTCATTAATAGAAATAAAATTTACCCATCACCTCATAATTTCATTGAAAATATTAATTCAATTTTTCCATATTCCTGTCTGGTCCTGTTTCATATCACAGCTTTTATAATCCAAATTAGATTGTAGCTTCACTTTTATTAACATTCTGCTTTTCTAAGGCATCATAGGTATTTTCCCATGTTGGTTAATGTTTTTGAATCTTTCTCTGTACTTCTCTGTACAGCTTTTATATAAATCAGTAATCAGAGCACCTAATCCCTATGGCCACAGAAATAATCATAGGGCATCAAGAGTATTTGTGTCTGACACTTCTTTTATTCATGACAGTTATTTCCTTGACATCACTTTAAAAAAAAAAGCCCTTACCCAGCACATTGGGAGGCCAAGGCAGGTGGATCATGAGGTCAGGAGATGGAGACCATCCTGGCTATCACAGTGAAACCCCGTCTCTACCAAAAATAGAAAAAAAAAAATTGCCGGGCATGGTGGCACATGCCTGTAGTCCCAGGTCTACTCGGGAGGCTGAGGCAGGAGAATCGCTTGAACCCCAGAGGCGGAGGGTGCAGTTAGCCGAGATCGCACCACTGCACTCCAGCCTGGGCAACAGAGCGAGACTCCATCTCAAAAGAAAAAAAAAAAAAAGCCCTTATTTCCAAGGTCATCTTCGGATACTTGAGGTTGCCAGAATTCTGATTACCAGATAATTAGCCTGTTACTATGCTAGGAAGAAAAAAACAAATTTGAGGCTAAGGGAAGACTCTCAGCAAGATACAGTGTTTTAGCATCCTCTGTTTGTTACACAAGTCAACTAACTTTATTCGACTGTCATACAACATAACTGCATTACATTATATCCCTAAAAGATGCATCAGAGGGCAAGCCTTTATCCTTGTTTATCCTTCTGCCTGAGTGCTATAATGTTTAAGGTGTAACTCCTTTTCCTGAAGAATTTAAGTCACTTGAATAAAAATATTTTTAAGTGTCCTCCCTCAATAAAGATTCCCTGACACAGTCTTTGAATATGGATTCTTCAAATTTCTAAGTTCAATGCCTAGAGAAAGTAAAATAGACAAAAAGACTAGAAAATGCACTGAAAAGATGTCCTGGTCGCTATTCTAGTTGTGCTACTAGCTTTAAGAACCTGATAGATTACAAATTACATTTGCCTTCCTGACCTATGATTGCATGTCGGCACATTTCACACACAATATTATCAGTTATTTCAGTTTGGGGCAGAGTTTCTCGATCTTAGCACTATGGACATTTTGAGCTGAATAATTTTTTGTTGTTTGGGGGTGAGGCAGTGCTTTGTTGGTTATTTAGCAGCATTCCCAGCCTCTACCTATTAGATGCCAGTAACACCCTATACCCCCACCTCCATGCTGTGACAACCAAAAATGTCTTCACACATTGCTAAATGTTCCCTGAGGGACAAAAATCACTCTCCTCCAGACCCTTGGCAGTCTGAGAATGATCTAGATTTGCTGATTTGGATTCAGTTCTTCTTATGATTTAACCAACTGGTAGTTTTATAATTCATGTCTGGGTTTGGTCTCTGATGAAAAGTAATTCACATTCTATACTCATCCTCAGAAATCAATTATTGCACATTCCCACATAAATGCTGGCATTAGGAGACTATGCCAGAAAAGAAAAGTCCTTTTGTCTTCTGCTGCTTCATCATCTAAAAGGAAGGTAAATTGATCTCCACAGCCTGGGCATGGTGGCTCACGCCTGTAATCTCAGCACTTTGGGAGGCCAAGGCAGGAGGGTCACTTGAGCCCAGGAAGAGAGACCAGCCTGAGCAACACAGGGAGACCTCGTCTCTGCAAATTTAAATAAATAAACTTGCGCGCGCACACACACACGGACAGAGTGAACTCCAGCTAAGAATACCAGTCATGGTGTTAAAATAGCAATTCCCAAACTTTCCTGCACGTTGGAATCACCTAAAACATACTTGACAATTACTGATGCCTGGTTCCCACTCTGGCATTGTGATAAAAATGGGTAATGTGTGTGGATTTTTAGAAGCTCTCCAGGTGATTCCCAATGCAGCTGTACAATGAATTTTGGAAGCCACTATCTTAAACACTTACTGAACACAATGTGTAGCTCTCACTTGTGGCATGATTTTTAAACCGAAATTCCTGTCCCTACCCTAGACTTCCTAACCTGAATCTCTGGGGTAGGGGATCCCTGGAACATGTATTTAACGTTAAGCTTCACAGGTGATCCTAATGCCCAGCCAAAGCTGCAAATTATTAGCTAAGGACAAAGGCTAAATCTCTAAAATACGTAAAACCTGACTTTGCCAGTGGTTCTCAAAACTTGGCCTCAAAATCAATTGCAGGACTTACTAAAATATAGATTGCTGGTCCCACCCCCCCATGTTTCTGACTCAGTCCTGGAGTCGGGCCCTAGAATTTGCACTTTCTCAACAGGTTCCCGGGTGATGCTGATGCTGCTGGTCCTGGGCGCCACACTCCCAGAACCGCTGCAATGTACTTAAGAAATTCCAAGTTAAGTACATTACAGTTATATATTAAAAGGGGCGGGCGAGAGAGCCTCAAAGGCCTAATTCATGCCTCTTTGTATGGAGGAACTGCTAATCCCAGTTTAAGCACAAGAAACACGATAAGTCCAATTTCCAGAGTTACCCTTAGCACATAAACCACATATGGTTTGCAGACTGAATGTATGAATAATATACATTTTAAAAGCGTGTGTGCGCAGGAGAGTAAGACAGACTGCTGGATACCCGATTAGAGGCTGCGGACCTTTTTTTTTTTTTTTTTTTCGGACGAGGTGCAGTTCATAGATGAGGGAGTTTCACTCTGCAGCACAGGATAAGCACAATCACTAAGAAGAACTGGGTGCTACTTGCAGTTCTGCCGCCAATTTGTTTGGTGGCTTTGGGTGTTAAGTGGCTGTTTTGAACCTCTCTCCTCTTAGGTAGATAATATCGGACACCTCTTCCACCTACGACCCGCAGGGCGAGGGCTTGTCCCGGGATTTGTCCTGCACCCCCCCTCCTCGCATCTGCGCCACCCTGCGGGCAGCGCCGGCCCCTACCTGACAATAGAGCCGATAAAGGGGTACGGCAGCGTAGGACGCCCCCAGCATGGCCACGGCGACAGCGGCCACGTAAGTGAGGGTCGTTTTGTTTCGCTGCCGCCATTCCTCCACATGCGCGCGCGTGAAAGGGTCGGAGCTCTTGGGCCGCCGCGGCGGTTGCAATGCTGGATGCCGGGCTGGAAGGCTGCAGTGCTTCCATGTCCCAAGCCACCTCAGTCCTTTCTCGGCACCTCCTGTCCCACTCCACTCTGGCCTAAGAAACAGCTCTACCCTCTCTGCAGCCCTGGCTGGAGACCCAGGATGGATGCAACGCCAGCCACAGAAAGCGACGGGTCTCCATCCCGGATGCCAGAGCCCTCCCATAACCCCCTGAACTAACACCCACCAGCCTCTCGGGGACGAGGTCAAATCTCGCGAGGCCTACTCCGTCTCGCGAGATCTGGGTTGAGCCTGCCGCTGCCTTGGCTACCAGGCTCCTCAGGTGGCAGCGCTTGCAGTCGGGCTACGGAGGCCGGGTTGCCAGATTACGGGTAAGTTTGCGTTTTGCTTTGTGACCGTTCCTCCCACTTCGCTTCCCGCCAGAGCGTCTCTTAACGTTTAGGAAGATGCGTTTCGCCCGTCCGCGTGCAAGCTTGCCATCACTTGGGGTTGTGCCTGTGATCTTTATTTAAACTCCACCAGCCTTTGTCTCTACCCGGCAGCCCCGGCGACGCTCTCCCGCTGTCTTTTCTCCTGGGGTCCCCTGGCCGCTGGCTCCTGTGCTTACTGCCCTGGACTTGGTTCAGGGATCACCTCTCTCAGGAAGCCTTGCTGCGTTAACCGCAGCCCTCATGGACACCCACGATGCCTGCATTTTCTCAGCCCGTGGGCAGTCGGCTTCCCCTGCTCTGATGCCCCTTTACAACTTGGCCAGTGGAAATCACACACAGCTGGAGCAAGAGGGAGGCTGTCAAGCTGAAGTTTGTTCGGGAGAGAGTGACCAGGACAAGAGGGCCATTTAAGGAGAGACTGAAAGAAAAGAAGCCCTTGGGGGGGATGTAATAGCTTTCTTCAGTTGTCCCACAGGACGAACTCGAGGGGGGCAGACAGCGTAGCGGATTTTACTGTGTTGGAAGGAAGCATCTTTCTAGAAACTATAAAATAGCAGTTAAGAGCTCAGGTTCTGAGGTTAGGCGGTTCTGGAATTTTACCCGGGTCCTCACCATGGCCCTGTGCCCTTAGATCAGTTTCTTGCCCTCTCTAAGACCTGGTGTCCTTACTTGTAAAATGGAAATCATAATAGTAAATGAGAATATTCATATAACGCGACTTTCATGATGACCGAGGCATAGTAAGAATTAAGTTAGAAGTTAGGCTGTATTTCTACTTGCTACCTGGCCATTTCTAATGGTCAGAGCAGGTATAATTATACCCCACTATGTGGATGAGGAACTTGGAGGACTGAGAAACTTTAAGTAGTCATTCGACATTTTATTTATTTATTGCCTCGCAACTGTGAGCCTGACACCGATCGACCTGCTGGCGCTATAGCACAGAACAGGTCGGAAGATCACTTCTGTGATGGAATGTCCTTTCTACTGAGGAACTCAGAAAATAATCAAGTAACAATTACCTAAATAAGGGAACTTCAGATGAACAATCAGTACAGTGAAGACAATGGAATAACATAATATGATTGACAGTGATGAGAAAGGGTAGTGAAGTAAGGTCCTTTTGAAGAGGTGACATTTGAGTTTAGACCTGAATGATGATAAGGAGCTACCTGCTCAATGACAATTCCAGGCCAAGCAAAGGCCCAGGGGAAGGAAAGAGCTAGAATGATTGACGAACAGAAAGGAGGCCACTGTGTTCCCAACATAGTGAGCAGAGTGGAAAGTGGTTGGAAATGGGGTCAGAACAGGTACCAAAGGCCTGGTAATACCAGCCTTTAAAGCCATGCCCAAGGGTTTGGATTGTATTCTAAAAGTAATAGGAAGCTATTGAAATGTTTGACTCATACAAGTGATATGATCGGACTCACATTTTTTAAAAGATATTGGTTACTTTGTGGAGAATGGATTAAAGGTGGAGGAGGAATGGAGGTAGAACAATTAGGAAGCAATTACAGTAGTCCACATGAGTGATGAAGGTCACCTTGAGTGAGTAATTGATTAACTTGTGGTCACATGGCCAGAAAATTGTAGAACCAATAAAATCTAAATACCTTGTGACTTCTTTCTATACTCTGGCATGCTGTCTTAAAAATTTCAGGTCTCCATGATTCTACAAATTTATTCATATTGTGTTATGACAGTGTTTGAAAATCTTTTTCATCTGCATGGGCCTTGGTTCTTGTACCAGATTCTCAGCTCTTCTAGAATTAAACTATGAGATTTCTTACAACATAGACTGAAATCCCCGACACCAACAATACATTTCCACTCACCATTCTTTTTCTCCAGGCACCCCTTCCTTATAGCTCCAGGTAGCAGTATAAATATATGTCAGTAATACAGTCTTCGTCTTGGACTCCAGTATTTTATTTTTTGTATAATAATTGCAAAATGAAACTCTTATGTACAGTGATATCAATAGCAATGAAGTGGTGTTGGTCTTTGTAGCTTTCTACTTTAATGAAAGAAAATATGCATCGTATCTGATCTTAGTATGATAATGTGAAATGACAGTTCATGTTTATGAAATACTTCTGAATGACAAATATTTTGGTTTTTTATATTTTGAATGAAATGTGTAGAACATCATTTAGTTCAATGTCCAATTGACAAACATATTAAACCATTTAAAACATTTCTGCAACGTAATAGTACTCAAATTTCTTGTATACTCTTCACCAAGATTAGGGAATGATGAAGATTCTTCAGTCTTTATACTTACTTGTTTATTTCCTATTACAAGGACACTTTCTCCTTCCAAACCACAGAGCAGGCATCAAAACCGTAAGTTAATATTTATCCAGTATTACCATATGTAGTCAGCTTGGACTACTGATAACAAAATACCACAGACTGGTTGCTTAAACAACAGAAATACTTGTTTCTCACAGTTCTGAAGGCTGGAAAGTCCAAGATCACTGTATCAACTGATTCACTTCCTGGTGAGGGGTCTTCCTGGCTTGTAGACATCTACCATCTTGCTGTGACCTTACATAGATTGGAGTAAATGAGCTCTTATGTCTCTTATAAGGACACCAATCCCATGAGATCAGGTTCCCACCCTTAGGACCTCATTCAACCATAACTACTTCCTAATCCAAATACAGCTACACTGGTGGGTTAGGGCTTCAACATATGGATTTTGGGGGATATACATTAAGTTCTTTACATCATGTTATTCATGGACTCTACGTAAATTACCCCATTTGTCCCAATCATTTCCATTTTAGATCTAGGATTTAATCCAGGATTACTCGTTGATTTTAGTTGTCATGCCTCTTCTGGAATAGTTGCCTGTCTTGTCTTTTTTTTCCTTTTTTTTTTTTCAAGGGTTAAGATCTTGCTGGGTTACTCAGGCTGGTTTCAAACTCCTGGCCTTAAGTGATCTTGGTCTCCCAAAGTGCTGGGATTACGGGCGTGAGACACCATACCCAGCCTTATCTTTCATGACTTTGACATTTTTGAGGAATACAGGCTGGTTACGTGATTAAATCTTCCTCAGTATAGGTTTGTCTGATGTTTCCTCATGTTTGTGGCCCCTTGACAGGAATATCATAGAGGAGATGCTGTGCTTCAGTCAGTAGTCCTCTTAGGTCTCACATGACCTCAATTTATTCCATGGCTTCATGTTGTTAACTTCTGTTTCTTTAAGATTGTGTCTGCCAGGTTTCTCTGTTACAAGGTGGATTAGCAAATATGTCACATTCATAAATTAATAGGCGATGTGTGTTTTGTGGGGAGAATCTTTGTGTTTTGTAGGGAGAAGCTTTCAGACTGTAAATTTCTGTTTCCCATCATCTTTTCTTCTACCAGATTTAGCATCCATTGTTTTGAATCTGTTATTACTGTGATGGATGCCAAATGACAACTTTCTAATGCTATCAATCCTTCTAGATTTATTAGTTGGCATTTTACTGTAAGGTAGAGTTTTCCTTGCTATACCATATATTTATTGTTTATTTGTTTCCATCAGCATAGACTCATGAATTCAAATTTTAATCAATTTATTACTATTTTTTTAAATTCTAACTTCAAATTTTCTTAGACTTAGCCAATAGAAGCCCCTTTTTGACATGTTTCCATCATTCTTTGATCACTTCCTTATTTTCTGGCACAATGTGTCACGCTTATCTTGTATTTTCCTGACCTGTCTTGGAATCAGCCGTTTCTGCCAGGAATTTTGGTTTCTTTAGTGGAAAGTGGTATTTAAAAACAAACTCTGAGCACCAGAGGTGTTCATTACTGGCCTTTCTCAGCAGAGAGACCCTAGAGAATTTGTGTGTATAAACAAGTATGCATTTGTGTGTTCAACAGCAGGAAATCTGGCTACCTTTATCTTCAATGTATGTGCTTACTTGCTGAATTCCCCCCATATGTAAGCAGATTACTGTGGCTGAAAGCTTGACACCAGACAAGTGAATTCATCTCTGCCTGGTATGTCAGCCCAAAGCTGGGTATTAAATATGCTGCCCACTGGACACCATCCAAAAACTCAGCAAGACAAAAGTGACGAGGAAGAAGGAAAGAGAAAACTGTATTTAGGAAGTTTAGCTGCAGACATTTTAGAAGGGGTAGGAGGAAGGATGAAAGGCCGGTTAGGAAGTTTGGTTCTAGACACATAGGCCCTTTCCCCTACTCTTTTCCCAAGCTCAGCCCATGAATAGGCGAAGCAGGCTTAGAATGATGAATTAACTTGTCCAAGCCTAATCAGTTGGGTCGTGGCAGAGCTGGAGTTTAAGCCTGGATTTTTTCTGACTCCGTACAACTTGCTATTTTTACTGCATCTTGTAGAAAGCAGCTTTACAATGATTGACAACAAAACAACAAAAACACAGAAGCCTTTCTTTTCTGTGTTAGGAAATATTTCTTTACTTTTGTCTCAGGTGAAAATCATCATTAACGTGGTTAGATGTCTGTTTGTAAGATGGCATATTTGAAATTATTTCTAAGCTAGACCAGTTTAGACAGAGTTGAGCATAGGACTGGGGTCAGAGATCAAGGTTATAACCTCGATACAAGGAGTTCTCATGATGATGAAAGGTCTGTCAATATGCATAGATACAATAACAACACAAGACTGGGAGATGCTGAAATGTATATTTTTTTTCTCTGAAACTTTAAATGAATGCATAAGCCTGGGCTGCAATTTTTGTGAGTCTGAGTGTGCTTGTAATAATGCATAAATCGTTATGATAACTAATGCCAAATAATGGGTTATACCATGAATGGAATGAGAGCTCCTCAGGGCAGGGCTAATCCAACCCTGTTTTGCAGGTAGAGGTATTGATTACACGTTTTAAACATCAAGAGCTGGACTGACATTTTAGATGTGACACCTTTAATTTGCAATATTATTCTTCAGCAATAAACAATTAGACCTTGTAAACTCTTTCTGGTTAGCTATAATCATGTCCAATTTTATATATTAGGTAAAATAAGTTATATAAGTTATTTTTCATATAAGCCATTTTGATATTCACATAATATTTTCTTATCTGATTATTGATTTTTAGGATTTCTATGGATTATAAAGGTGTATTATTTTAAATTTTGGTATTTTTTTTCTTTTCTTTTTTTTTTTTATTATACTTTAAGTTCTAGGGTACATGTGCATAACATGCAGGTTTGTTACATATGTATACTTGTGCCATGTTGGTGTGCTGCACCCATCAACTCGTCAGCACCCATCAATTCATCATTTATATCAGGTATAACTCCCCAATGCAATCCCTCTCCCGTCCCCCCTCCCCATGATAGGCCCCGGTGTGTGATGTTCCCCTTCCCGAGTCCAAGTGATCTATTGTTCAGTTCCCACCTATGAGTGAGAACATGTGGTGCTTGGTTTTCTATACTTGTGCCATGTTGGTGTGCTGCACCCATCAACTCGTCAGCACCCATCAATTCATCATTTATATCAGGTATAACTCCCCAATGCAATCCCT